>NC_134569.1:217248831-217561155 GCF_050947875.1 Dermacentor variabilis | reverse complement strand
AGCGAAATATAGCCAGTAAAACAGGTTCGCGTCAAATGGGTCAGCTGAGGAGAGCTGCACATGTAATGCCACATACCTAGGACACAACCTGTTCAGCCTATCGGCTAGTAATGCCGTTTCGCCATGAAAAGAGCCCCTCATCATTGATATAGTGAGGGTATAGTGGACGACCCGATGGTACATGTAGGCGAGAAAGTTGACAAAGTTCTCAAACTGCCATAATGATGTCAAACCGTCGCTATCATTACGACCCCCATATATCCAGCTACTAGCTCGACAACCTGGGTCAAATACACTTTCAACCTGCAGTGCTAGAGAATCGCAGAACACCTACCTGGACTCATCACATTCATATGCCTGTATAACCTTACTCTATCACCCTTCGAGGTAGCCGAGTAGCTAAGGCGCTAGTATACTCGGCTCGAAATTGCGGGCTAATCCCCGGCTCCGGAGATTTCAGTTTGAATGGAGGCGAGCTGCGAAGGCGCCCGTGTGCATCGTAGCGCACGTTAAAGATCCCCAGTTGGGCAAAATTCTCCGTAGACCTCAAGTACGGCGTCCTTGGGACGTTGGGACGTAACCCACTCCCCCCAATTGGCTATAAAACTATCGTTACTTTACTGCGTCTGTTCCTAGAAAATTCTTTTCCCGAACTTGTTAAAAAGACGCCTATTTTTTGCCACAGCGATCGGCCCATGTGGCTAACAATTATCTTACGAACCAGTGAGAGCAGACAGAATAGTCAAATTATCAAGGTTCCACGAATGCCTTTCTTTTTTGTATAACTGACTACTTGACTGATCTTCCAATTTAACTACATTGAAGTGCGGCTCGTACATAGCGGTACATGTTGGGGCCAGCAAGCTTTATTGAAGAGGGGCACATACCTCTTGGCCCATCTCCACTGACGCAAACGCTCGTCCTTGCAGATTCCTTGCAGATTGGTACACAACTAGTTTCGTATGCCCACTTATGCAAGTTTTAGTGACTTAGTGTGTTTGAAGAAAAGCACATGGCAGTGGCACCTACAATGTGACCCACATTCACGTCAAAGATGTACATTGAATCTGGCACTAGCCTGCTTTCATCTATTCAGTCATGCAAGTCAGACGGAGCCCGTTTTGTTCAAGAAAACCACATGAAAACTGTCTCCTTTTCAGTTACACTGATTCCCGTTATATACTTTCATTGAATTGTGGCACACACGCAGCCTCGGCAACGCATTTAAAGTGCGGTTACATTTTTTTGTGACAGGTCTACGTGTAATCAGCGAAATATAACCAGTAAAACAGGTTCGGGTCAAATGGGTCAGCTGAGGAGAGCTGCACATGCAATGCCACATACCTAGGACACAACCTGTTCAGCCTATCGGCTAGTAATGCCGTTTCGCCATAAAAACAGCCCCTCATCATTGACATAGTGAGGGGATACAGGACGACCCGATGGTACATGTAGGCGAGAAAGTTGACAAAGTCCTCAAACTGCCATAATGATGTCAAACCGTCGCTATCATTACGACCCCAGATATTCAGCTACTGGCTCGATAACCTGGGCCAAATACACCTTCAACCTGCAGAGCTGAAGAATCGCTGCACACCTACCTGGACTCATCACATTCATATGCCTGTATAACCTTTCTCTATCACCCTTCGGGGTAGCCAAGTAGCTAAGGCGCTAGTATACTCGGCTCGAAATTGCGGGCTAATCCCCGGCTCCGGAGATTTCAGTTTGAATGGAGGCAAGCTGCGAAGGCGCCCGTGTGCATCGTAGCGCACGTTAAAGATCCCCAGTTGGGCAAAATTCTCCGTAGACCTCCACTACGGCGTCCTTGGGACGTAACCCACTCCCCCCAATTGGCTATAAAACTATCGTTACATTACCGCGTCTGTTCCTAGAAAATTCTTTTCCCGAAGTTGTTAAATAGCGCCTATTTTTTGCCACAGCGATCGGCCCATGTGGCTAACAATTATCTTACGTACCAGTGAGAGCAGACAGAATAGTCAAATTGTCAAGGTTGCACGAATGCCTTTCTTTTTTGTATAACTGACAACCTGACTGATCTTCCAATTTCACTACATTGAAGTGCGGCTCGTATGTAGCGGTACATGTTGGGGCCAGCAAGCTTTATTGAAGAGGGCCACATACATCTTGGCCCATCTCCAGTGACGCAAATGCTCGTCACGGAAGTTCCTTGCAGATTGGTACACAACTAGTTTGGTATGCCCACTTATGCAAGTTTTAGTGAGTTAGGTTGTTTGAAGAAAAGCACATGGCAGTGGCACCTATGATGTGACCGACATTCACGTCAAAGATGTACATTGAATCTGGCACTAGCCTGCTTTCAGCTATTCAGTCATGCAAGTATGGCGGAACCCGTTTTGTTGAAGAAAACCACATGAAAACTGTCTCATTTTCAGTTACACTGATTCCCGTTATATACTTTCATTGAAATGTGGCGCACACCCAGCCTCGGCAACGCATTTAAAGTGCGGTTCCATTGATTTTACGAAAGGTCCACATGTAATCAGCGAAATATAGCTAGTAAAACAGGTTCGCGTCAAATTGGTCAGCTGAGGAGAGCTGCACATGTAATGCCACATACCTAGGACACAACCTGTTCAGCCTATCGGCTAGTAATGCCGTGTCGCCATAAAGACAGTCCCTCATCATTGATATAGTGAGGGGAGAGTGGACGACCCGATGGTACATGTAGGCGAGAAAGTTGACAAAGTCCTCAAACTGCCATAATGATGTCAAACCGTCGCTATCATTACGACCCCCATATATCCAGCTACTAGCTCGACAACCTGGGTCAAATACACTTTCAACCTGCAGTGCTAGAGAATCGCACAACACCTACCTGGACTCATCACATTCATATGCCTGTATAACCTTACTCTATCACCCTTCGAGGTAGCCGAGTAGCTAAGGCGCTAGTATACTCGGCTCGAAATTGCGGGCTAATTCCCGGCTCCGGAGATTTCAGTTTGAATGGAGGCAAGCTGCGAAGGCGCCCGTGTGCATCGTAGCGCACGTTAAAGATCCCCGGTTGGGCAAAATTCTCCGTAGACCTGAACTACGGCGTCCTTGGGACGTTGGGACGTAACCCACTCCCCCCAGTTGGCTATAAAACTATCGTTACTTTACCGCGTCTGTTCCTAGAAAATTCTTTTCCCGAACTTGTTAAACAGACGCCTATTTTTTGCCACAGCGATCGGCCCATGTGGCTAACAATTATCTTACGTATCAGTGAGAGCAGACATAATAGTCAAATTATCAAGGTTGCACGAATGCCTTTCTTTTTTGTATAACTGACTACTTGACTGATCTTCCAATTTCACTACATTGAAGTGCGGCTCGTTCATAGCGGTACATGTTGGGGCCAGCAAGCTTTATTGAAGAGGGCCACATACCTCTTGGCCCATCTCCAGTGACGCAAATGCTCGTCACGGAAGTTCCTTGCAGATGGGTACACAACTAGTTTGGTATGCCCACCTATGCAAGCTTTAGTTAGTTAGGTTGTTTGAAGAAAAGCACATGGCAGTGGCACCTATGATGTGACCGACATTAGCGTCAAAGATGTACATTGAATCTCGCACTAGCCTGCTTTCAGCTATTCAGTCATGCAAGTCTGGCGGAACCCGTTTTGTTGAAGAAAACCACATGAAAACTGTCTCCTTTTCAGTTACACTGATTCCCGTTATATACTTTCATTGAAATGTGGCGCACACCCAGCCTCGGCAACGCATTTAAAGTGCGGTTACATTGATTTTACGAAAGGTCCACATGTAATCAGCGAAATATAGCCAGTAAAACAGGTTCGCGTCAAATGGGTCAGCTGAGGAGAGCTGTACATGTAATGCCACATACCTAGGACACAACCTGTTCAGCCTATCGGCTAGTAATGCTGTTTCGCCATAAAAACAGCCTCTCATCATTGATATAGTGAGGGGATAGTGGACGACCCGATGGTACATGTAGGCGAGAAAATTGACAAAGTCCTCAAACTGCCATAATGATGTCAAACCGTCGCTATCATTACGACCCCCATATATCCAGCTACTAGCTCGACAACCTGGGTCAAATACACTTTCAACCTGCAGTGCTGGAGAATCGCAGCACACCTACCTGGACTCATCACATTCATATGCCTGTATAACCTTACTCTTATCACCATTCGGGGTAGCCGAGTAGCTAAGGCGCTAGTATACTCGGCTCGAAATTGCGGGCTAATCCCCGGCTCCGGAGATTTCAGTTTGAATGGAGGCAAGCTGCGAAGGCGCCCGTGTGCATCGTAGCGCACGTTAAAGATCCCCAGTTGGGCAAAATTCTCCGTAGACCTCCACTACGGCGTCCTTGGGACGTAACCCACTCCCCCCAATTGGCTATAAAACTATCGTTACTTTACCGCGTCTGTTCCTAGAAAATTCTTTTCCCGAACTTGTTAAAAAGACTCCTATTTTTTCCCACAGCGATCGGCCCATGTGGCTAACAATTATCTTACGAACCAGTGAGAGCAGACAGAATAGTCAAATTGTCAAGGTTGCACGAATGCCTTTCTTTTTTGTATAACTGACAACCTGACTGATCTTCCAATTTCACTACATTGAAGTGCGGCTCGTATGTAGCGGTACATGTTGGGGCCAGCAAGCTTTATTGAAGAGGGCCACATACATCTTGGCCCATCTCCAGTGACGCAAATGCTCGTCACGGAAGTTCCTTGCAGATTGGTACACAACTAGTTTGGTATGCCCACTTATGCAAGTTTTAGTGAGTTAGGTTGTTTGAAGAAAAGCACATGGCAGTGGCACCTATGATGTGACCGACATTCACGTCAAAGATGTACATTGAATCTGGCACTAGCCTGCTTTCAGCTATTCAGTCATGCAAGTATGGCGGAACCCGTTTTGTTGAAGAAAACCACATGAAAACTGTCTCATTTTCAGTTACACTGATTCCCGTTATATACTTTCATCGAAATGTGGCGCACACCCAGCCTCGGCAACGCATTTAAAGTGCGGTTACATTGATTTTACGAAAGGTCCACATGTAATCAGCGAAATATAGCTAGTAAAACAGGTTCGCGTCAAATTGGTCAGCTGAGGAGAGCTGCACATGTAATGCCACATACCTAGGACACAACCTGTTCAGCCTATCGGCTAGTAATGCCGTGTCGCCATAAAGACAGTCCCTCATCATTGATATAGTGAGGGGAGAGTGGACGACCCGATGGTACATGTAGGCGAGAAAGTTGGCAAAGTCCTCAAACTGCCATAATGATGTCAAACCGTCGCTATCATTACGACCCCCATATATCCAGCTACTAGCTCGACAACCTGGGTCAAATACTCTTTCAACCTGCAGTGCTAGAGAATCGCACAACACCTACCTGGACTCATCACATTCATATGCCTGTATAACCTTACTCTATCACCCTTCGAGGTAGCCGTGTAGCTAAGGCGCTAGTATACTCGGCTCGAAATTGCGGGCTAATTCCCGGCTCCGGAGATTTCAGTTTGAATGGAGGCAAGCTGCGAAGGCGCCCGTGTGCATCGTAGCGCACGTTAAAGATCCCCAGTTGGGCAAAATTCTCCGTAGACCTCAACTACGGCGTCCTTGGGACGTTGGGACGTAACCCACTCCCCCCAGCTGGCTATAAAACTATCGTTACTTTACCGCGTCTGTTCCTAGAAAATTCTTTTCCCGAACTTGTTAAACAGACGCCTATTTTTTGCCACAGCGATCGGCCCATGTGGCTAACAATTATCTTACGTATCAGTGAGAGCAGACATAATAGTCAAATTATCAAGGTTGCACGAATGCCTTTCTTTTTTGTATAACTGACTACTTGACTGATCTTCCAATTTCACTACATTGAAGTGCGGCTCGTTCATAGCGGTACATGTTGGGGCCAGCAAGCTTTATTGAAGAGGGCCACATACCTCTTGGCCCATCTCCAGTGACGCAAATGCTCGTCACGGAAGTTCCTTGCAGATGGGTACACAACTAGTTTGGTATGCCCACCTATGCAAGCTTTAGTTAGTTAGGTTGTTTGAAGAAAAGCACATGGCAGTGGCACCTATGATGTGACCGACATTAGCGTCAAAGATGTACATTGAATCTCGCACTAGCCTGCTTTCAGCTATTCAGTCATGCAAGTCTGGCGGAACCCGTTTTGTTGAAGAAAACCACATGAAAACTGTCTCCTTTTCAGTTACACTGATTCCCGTTATATACTTTCATTGAAATGTGGCGCACACCCAGCCTCGGCAACGCATTTAAAGTGCGGTTACATTGATTTTACGAAAGGTCCACATGTAATCAGCGAAATATAGCCAGTAAAACAGGTTCGCGTCAAATGGGTCAGCTGAGGAGAGCTGTACATGTAATGCCACATACCTAGGACACAACCTGTTCAGCCTATCGGCTAGTAATGCTGTTTCGCCATAAAAACAGCCTCTCATCATTGATATAGTGAGGGGATAGTGGACGACCCGATGGTACATGTAGGCGAGAAAATTGACAAAGTCCTCAAACTGCCATAATGATGTCAAACCGTCGCTATCATTACGACCCCCATATATCCAGCTACTAGCTCGACAACCTGGGTCAAATACACTTTCAACCTGCAGTGCTGGAGAATCGCAGCACACCTACCTGGACTCATCACATTCATATGCCTGTATAACCTTACTCTTATCACCATTCGGGGTAGCCGAGTAGCTAAGGCGCTAGTATACTCGGCTCGAAATTGCGGGCTAATCCCCGGCTCCGGAGATTTCAGTTTGAATGGAGGCAAGCTGCGAAGGCGCCCGTGTGCATCGTAGCGCACGTTAAAGATCCCCAGTTGGGCAAAATTCTCCGTAGACCTCCACTACGGCGTCCTTGGGACGTAACCCACTCCCCCCAATTGGCTATAAAACTATCGTTACTTTACCGCGTCTGTTCCTAGAAAATTCTTTTCCCGAACTTGTTAAAAAGACTCCTATTTTTTCCCACAGCGATCGGCCCATGTGGCTAACAATTATCTTACGAACCAGTGAGAGCAGACAGAATAGTCAAATTATCAAGGTTCCACGAATGCCTTTCTTTTTTGTATAACTGACTACTTGACTGATCTTCCAATTTCACTACATTGAAGTGCGGCTCGTACATAGCGGTACATGTTGGGGCCAGCAAGCTTTATTGAAGAGGGCCACATACCTCTTGGCCCATCTCCAGTGACGCAAATGCTCGTCACGGAAGTTCCTTGCAGATTGGTACACAACTTGTTTGGTATGCACACTTATGCAAGTTTTAGTCAGTTAGGTTGTTTGAAGAAAAGCACATGGCAGTGGCACCTATGATGTGACCGACATTCACGTCAAAGATGTACATTGAATCTGGCACTAGCCTGCTTTCAGCTATTCAGTCATGCAAGTATGGCGGAACCCGTTTTGTTGAAGAAAACCACATGAAAACTGTCTCCTTTTCAGTTACACTGATTCCCGTTATATACTTTCATTGAAATGTGGCGCACACCCAGCCTCGGCAACGC
Organism: Dermacentor variabilis; assembly: GCF_050947875.1. Taxonomy (NCBI): domain Eukaryota; kingdom Metazoa; phylum Arthropoda; class Arachnida; order Ixodida; family Ixodidae; genus Dermacentor; species Dermacentor variabilis. The sequence goes on along the minus strand of NC_134569.1, from coordinate 217,553,618 downwards.
ATTTAAAGTGCGGTTACATTGATTTTACGAAAGGTCCACATGTAATCAGCGAAATATAGCTAGTAAAACAGGTTCGCGTCAAATGGGTCAGCTGAGGAGAGCTGCACATGTAATGCCACATACCTAGGACACAACCTGTTCAGCCTATCGGCTAGTAATGCCATGTCGCCATAAAGACAGTCCCTCATCATTGATATAGTGAGGGGAGAGTGGACGACCCGATGGTACATGTAGGCGAGAAAGTTGACAAAGTCCTCAAACTGCCATAATGATGTCAAACCGTCGCTATCATTACGACCCCCATATATCCAGCTACTAGCTCGACAACCTGGGTCAAATACACTTTCAACCTGCAGTGCTAGAGAATCGCACAACACCTACCTGGACTCATCACATTCATATGCCTGTATAACCTTACTCTATCACCCTTCGAGGTAGCCGAGTAGCTAAGGCGCTAGTATACTCGGCTCGAAATTGCGGGCTAATTCCCGGCTCCGGAGATTTCAGTTTGAATAGAGGCAAGCTGCGAAGGCGCCCGTGTGCACCGTAGCGCACGTTAAAGATCCCCAGTTGGGCAAAATTCTCCGTAGACCTCAACTACGGCGTCCTTGGGACGTTGGGACGTAACCCACTCCCCCCAGTTGGCTATAAAACTATCGTTACTTTACCGCGTCTGTTCCTAGAAAATTCTTTTCCCGAACTTGTTAAACAGACGCCTATTTTTTGCCACAGCGATCGGCCCATGTGGCTAACAATTATCTTACGTATCAGTGAGAGCAGACATAATAGTCAAATTATCAAGGTTGCACGAATGCCTTTCTTTTTTGTATAACTGACTACTTGACTGATCTTCCAATTTCACTACATTGAAGTGCGGCTCGTTCATAGCGGTACATGTTGGGGCCAGCAAGCTTTATTGAAGAGGGCCACATACCTCTTGGCCCATCTCCAGTGACGCAAATGCTCGTCACGGAAGTTCCTTGCAGATGGGTACACAACTAGTTTGGTATGCCCACCTATGCAAGCTTTAGTTAGTTAGGTTGTTTGAAGAAAAGCACATGGCAGTGGCACCTATGATGTGACCGACATTAGCGTCAAAGATGTACATTGAATCTCGCACTAGCCTGCTTTCAGCTATTCAGTCATGCAAGTCTGGCGGAACCCGTTTTGTTGAAGAAAACCACATGAAAACTGTCTCCTTTTCAGTTACACTGATTCCCGTTATATACTTTCATTGAAATGTGGCGCACACCCAGCCTCGGCAACGCATTTAAAGTGCGGTTACATTGATTTTACGAAAGGTCCACATGTAATCAGCGAAATATAGCCAGTAAAACAGGTTCGCGTCAAATGGGTCAGCTGAGGAGAGCTGTACATGTAATGCCACATACCTAGGACACAACCTGTTCAGCCTATCGGCTAGTAATGCTGTTTCGCCATAAAAACAGCCTCTCATCATTGATATAGTGAGGGGATAGTGGACGACCCGATGGTACATGTAGGCGAGAAAATTGACAAAGTCCTCAAACTGCCATAATGATGTCAAACCGTCGCTATCATTACGACCCCCATATATCCAGCTACTAGCTCGACAACCTGGGTCAAATACACTTTCAACCTGCAGTGCTGGAGAATCGCAGCACACCTACCTGGACTCATCACATTCATATGCCTGTATAACCTTACTCTTATCACCATTCGGGGTAGCCGAGTAGCTAAGGCGCTAGTATACTCGGCTCGAAATTGCGGGCTAATCCCCGGCTCCGGAGATTTCAGTTTGAATGGAGGCAAGCTGCGAAGGCGCCCGTGTGCATCGTAGCGCACGTTAAAGATCCCCAGTTGGGCAAAATTCTCCGTAGACCTCCACTACGGCGTCCTTGGGACGTAACCCACTCCCCCCAATTGGCTATAAAACTATCGTTACTTTACCGCGTCTGTTCCTAGAAAATTCTTTTCCCGAACTTGTTAAAAAGACTCCTATTTTTTCCCACAGCGATCGGCCCATGTGGCTAACAATTATCTTACGAACCAGTGAGAGCAGACAGAATAGTCAAATTATCAAGGTTCCACGAATGCCTTTCTTTTTTGTATAACTGACTACTTGACTGATCTTCCAATTTCACTACATTGAAGTGCGGCTCGTACATAGCGGTACATGTTGGGGCCAGCAAGCTTTATTGAAGAGGGCCACATACCTCTTGGCCCATCTCCAGTGACGCAAATGCTCGTCACGGAAGTTCCTTGCAGATTGGTACACAACTTGTTTGGTATGCACACTTATGCAAGTTTTAGTCAGTTAGGTTGTTTGAAGAAAAGCACATGGCAGTGGCACCTATGATGTGACCGACATTCACGTCAAAGATGTACATTGAATCTGGCACTAGCCTGCTTTCAGCTATTCAGTCATGCAAGTATGGCGGAACCCGTTTTGTTGAAGAAAACCACATGAAAACTGTCTCCTTTTCAGTTACACTGATTCCCGTTATATACTTTCATTGAAATGTGGCGCACACCCAGCCTCGGCAACGCATTTAAAGTGCGGTTACATTGATTTTACGAAAGGTCCACATGTAATCAGCGAAATATAGCTAGTAAAACAGGTTCGCGTCAAATGGGTCAGCTGAGGAGAGCTGCACATGTAATGCCACATACCTAGGACACAACCTGTTCAGCCTATCGGCTAGTAATGCCATGTCGCCATAAAGACAGTCCCTCATCATTGATATAGTGAGGGGAGAGTGGACGACCCGATGGTACATGTAGGCGAGAAAGTTGACAAAGTCCTCAAACTGCCATAATGATGTCAAACCGTCGCTATCATTACGACCCCCATATATCCAGCTACTAGCTCGACAACCTGGGTCAAATACACTTTCAACCTGCAGTGCTAGAGAATCGCACAACACCTACCTGGACTCATCACATTCATATGCCTGTATAACCTTACTCTATCACCCTTCGAGGTAGCCGAGTAGCTAAGGCGCTAGTATACTCGGCTCGAAATTGCGGGCTAATTCCCGGCTCCGGAGATTTCAGTTTGAATAGAGGCAAGCTGCGAAGGCGCCCGTGTGCACCGTAGCGCACGTTAAAGATCCCCAGTTGGGCAAAATTCTCCGTAGACCTCAACTACGGCGTCCTTGGGACGTTGGGACGTAACCCACTCCCCCCAGTTGGCTATAAAACTATCGTTACTTTACCGCGTCTGTTCCTAGAAAATTCTTTTCCCGAACTTGTTAAACAGACGCCTATTTTTTGCCACAGCGATCGGCCCATGTGGCTAACAATTATCTTACGTATCAGTGAGAGCAGACATAATAGTCAAATTATCAAGGTTGCACGAATGCCTTTCTTTTTTGTATAACTGACTACTTGACTGATCTTCCAATTTCACTACATTGAAGTGCGGCTCGTTCATAGCGGTACATGTTGGGGCCAGCAAGCTTTATTGAAGAGGGCCACATACCTCTTGGCCCATCTCCAGTGACGCAAATGCTCTTCACGGAAGTTCCTTGCAGATGGGTACACAACTAGTTTGGTATGCCCACCTATGCAAGCTTTAGTTAGTTAGGTTGTTTGAAGAAAAGCACATGGCAGTGGCACCTATGATGTGACCGACATTAGCGTCAAAGATGTACATTGAATCTCGCACTAGCCTGCTTTCAGCTATTCAGTCATGCAAGTCTGGCGGAACCCGTTTTGTTGAAGAAAACCACATGAAAACTGTCTCCTTTTCAGTTACACTGATTCCCGTTATATACTTTCATTGAAATGTGGCGCACACCCAGCCTCGGCAACGCATTTAAAGTGCGGTTACATTGATTTTACGAAAGGTCCACATGTAATCAGCGAAATATAGCCAGTAAAACAGGTTCGCGTCAAATGGGTCAGCTGAGGAGAGCTGTACATGTAATGCCACATACCTAGGACACAACCTGTTCAGCCTATCGGCTAGTAATGCTGTTTCGCCATAAAAACAGCCTCTCATCATTGATATAGTGAGGGGATAGTGGACGACCCGATGGTACATGTAGGCGAGAAAATTGACAAAGTCCTCAAACTGCCATAATGATGTCAAACCGTCGCTATCATTACGACCCCCATATATCCAGCTACTAGCTCGACAACCTGGGTCAAATACACTTTCAACCTGCAGTGCTGGAGAATCGCAGCACACCTACCTGGACTCATCACATTCATATGCCTGTATAACCTTACTCTTATCACCATTCGGGGTAGCCGAGTAGCTAAGGCGCTAGTATACTCGGCTCGAAATTGCGGGCTAATCCCCGGCTCCGGAGATTTCAGTTTGAATGGAGGCAAGCTGCGAAGGCGCCCGTGTGCATCGTAGCGCACGTTAAAGATCCCCAGTTGGGCAAAATTCTCCGTAGACCTCCACTACGGCGTCCTTGGGACGTAACCCACTCCCCCCAATTGGCTATAAAACTATCGTTACTTTACCGCGTCTGTTCCTAGAAAATTCTTTTCCCGAACTTGTTAAAAAGACTCCTATTTTTTCCCACAGCGATCGGCCCATGTGGCTAACAATTATCGTACGAACCAGTGAGAGCAGACAGAATAGTCAAATTGTCAAGGTTGCACGAATGCCTTTCTTTTTTGTATAACTGACAACCTGACTGATCTTCCAATTTCACTACATTGAAGTGCGGCTCGTATGTAGCGGTACATGTTGGGGCCAGCAAGCTTTATTGAAGAGGGCCACATACATCTTGGCCCATCTCCAGTGACGCAAATGCTCGTCACGGAAGTTCCTTGCAGATTGGTACACAACTAGTTTGGTATGCCCACTTATGCAAGTTTTAGTGAGTTAGGTTGTTTGAAGAAAAGCACATGGCAGTGGCACCTATGATGTGACCGACATTCACGTCAAAGATGTACATTGAATCTGGCACTAGCCTGCTTTCAGCTATTCAGTCATGCAAGTATGGCGGAACCCGTTTTGTTGAAGAAAACCACATGAAAACTGTCTCATTTTCAGTTACACTGATTCCCGTTATATACTTTCATTGAAATGTGGCGCACACCCAGCCTCGGCAACGCATTTAAAGTGCGGTTACATTGATTTTACGAAAGGTCCACATGTAATCAGCGAAATATAGCTAGTAAAACAGGTTCGCGTCAAATTGGTCAGCTGAGGAGAGCTGCACATGTAATGCCACATACCTAGGACACAACCTGTTCAGCCTATCGGCTAGTAATGCCGTGTCGCCATAAAGACAGTCCCTCATCATTGATATAGTGAGGGGAGAGTGGACGACCCGATGGTACATGTAGGCGAGAAAGTTGGCAAAGTCCTCAAACTGCCATAATGATGTCAAACCGTCGCTATCATTACGACCCCCATATATCCAGCTACTAGCTCGACAACCTGGGTCAAATACTCTTTCAACCTGCAGTGCTAGAGAATCGCACAACACCTACCTGGACTCATCACATTCATATGCCTGTATAACCTTACTCTATCACCCTTCGAGGTAGCCGTGTAGCTAAGGCGCTAGTATACTCGGCTCGAAATTGCGGGCTAATTCCCGGCTCCGGAGATTTCAGTTTGAATGGAGGCAAGCTGCGAAGGCGCCCGTGTGCATCGTAGCGCACGTTAAAGATCCCCAGTTGGGCAAAATTCTCCGTAGACCTCAACTACGGCGTCCTTGGGACGTTGGGACGTAACCCACTCCCCCCAATTGGCTATAAAACTATCGTTACTTTACCGCGTCTGTTCCTAGAAAATTATTTTCCCGAACTTCTTAAAAAGACGCCTATTTTTTTGCCACAGCGATCGGCCCATGTGGCTAACAATTATCTTACGTATCAGTGAGAGCAGACAGAATAGTCAAATTATCAAGGTTGCACGAATGCCTTTCTTTTTTGTATAACTGACTACTTGACTGATCTTCCAATTTCACTACATTGAAGTGCGGCTCGTTCATAGCGGTACATGTTGGGGCCAGCAAGCTTTATTGAAGAGGGCCACATACCTCTTGGCCCATCTCCAGTGACGCAAATGCTCGTCACGGAAGTTCCTTGCAGATGGGTACACAACTAGTTTGGTATGCCCACCTATGCAAGCTTTAGTTAGTTAGGTTGTTTGAAGAAAAGCACATGGCAGTGGCACCTATGATGTGACCGACATTAGCGTCAAAGATGTACATTGAATCTCGCACTAGCCTGCTTTCAGCTATTCAGTCATGCAAGTCTGGCGGAACCCGTTTTGTTGAAGAAAACCACATGAAAACTGTCTCCTTTTCAGTTACACTGATTCCCGTTATATACTTTCATTGAAATGTGGCGCACACCCAGCCTCGGCAACGCATTTAAAGTGCGGTTACATTGATTTTACGAAAGGTCCACATGTAATCAGCGAAATATAGCCAGTAAAACAGGTTCGCGTCAAATGGGTCAGCTGAGGAGAGCTGTACATGTAATGCCACATACCTAGGACACAACCTGTTCAGCCTATCGGCTAGTAATGCTGTTTCGCCATAAAAACAGCCTCTCATCATTGATATAGTGAGGGGATAGTGGACGACCCGATGGTACATGTAGGCGAGAAAATTGACAAAGTCCTCAAACTGCCATAATGATGTCAAACCGTCGCTATCATTACGACCCCCATATATCCAGCTACTAGCTCGACAACCTGGGTCAAATACACTTTCAACCTGCAGTGCTGGAGAATCGCAGCACACCTACCTGGACTCATCACATTCATATGCCTGTATAACCTTACTCTTATCACCATTCGGGGTAGCCGAGTAGCTAAGGCGCTAGTATACTCGGCTCGAAATTGCGGGCTAATCCCCGGCTCCGGAGATTTCAGTTTGAATGGAGGCAAGCTGCGAAGGCGCCCGTGTGCATCGTAGCGCACGTTAAAGATCCCCAGTTGGGCAAAATTCTCCGTAGACCTCCACTACGGCGTCCTTGGGACGTAACCCACTCCCCCCAATTGGCTATAAAACTATCGTTACTTTACCGCGTCTGTTCCTAGAAAATTCTTTTCCCGAACTTGTTAAAAAGACTCCTATTTTTTCCCACAGCGATCGGCCCATGTGGCTAACAATTATCTTACGAACCAGTGAGAGCAGACAGAATAGTCAAATTATCAAGGTTCCACGAATGCCTTTCTTTTTTGTATAACTGACTACTTGACTGATCTTCCAATTTCACTACATTGAAGTGCGGCTCGTACATAGCGGTACATGTTGGGGCCAGCAAGCTTTATTGAAGAGGGCCACATACCTCTTGGCCCATCTCCAGTGACGCAAATGCTCGTCACGGAAGTTCCTTGCAGATTGGTACACAACTTGTTTGGTATGCACACTTATGCAAGTTTTAGTCAGTTAGGTTGTTTGAAGAAAAGCACATGGCAGTGGCACCTATGATGTGACCGACATTCACGTCAAAGATGTACATTGAATCTGGCACTAGCCTGCTTTCAGCTATTCAGTCATGCAAGTATGGCGGAACCCGTTTTGTTGAAGAAAACCACATGAAAACTGTCTCCTTTTCAGTTACACTGATTCCCGTTATATACTTTCATTGAAATGTGGCGCACACCCAGCCTCGGCAACGCATTTAAAGTGCGGTTACATTGATTTTACGAAAGGTCCACATGTAATCAGCGAAATATAGCTAGTAAAACAGGTTCGCGTCAAATGGGTCAGCTGAGGAGAGCTGCACATGTAATGCCACATACCTAGGACACAACCTGTTCAGCCTATCGGCTAGTAATGCCATGTCGCCATAAAGACAGTCCCTCATCATTGATATAGTGAGGGGAGAGTGGACGACCCGATGGTACATGTAGGCGAGAAAGTTGACAAAGTCCTCAAACTGCCATAATGATGTCAAACCGTCGCTATCATTACGACCCCCATATATCCAGCTACTAGCTCGACAACCTGGGTCAAATACTCTTTCAACCTGCAGTGCTAGAGAATCGCACAACACCTACCTGGACTCATCACATTCATATGCCTGTATAACCTTACTCTATCACCCTTCGAGGTAGCCGTGTAGCTAAGGCGCTAGTATACTCGGCTCGAAATTGCGGGCTAATTCCCGGCTCCGGAGATTTCAGTTTGAATGGAGGCAAGCTGCGAAGGCGCCCGTGTGCATCGTAGCGCACGTTAAAGATCCCCAGTTGGGCAAAATTCTCCGTAGACCTCAACTACGGCGTCCTTGGGACGTTGGGACGTAACCCACTCCCCCCAGCTGGCTATAAAACTATCGTTACTTTACCGCGTCTGTTCCTAGAAAATTCTTTTCCCGAACTTGTTAAACAGACGCCTATTTTTTGCCACAGCGATCGGCCCATGTGGCTAACAATTATATTACGTATCAGTGAGAGCAGACATAATAGTCAAATTATCAAGGTTGCACGAATGCCTTTCTTTTTTGTATAACTGACTACTTGACTGATCTTCCAATTTCACTACATTGAAGTGCGGCTCGTTCATAGCGGTACATGTTGGGGCCAGCAAGCTTTATTGAAGAGGGCCACATACCTCTTGGCCCATCTCCAGTGATGCAAATGCTCGTCACGGAAGTTCCTTGCAGATGGGTACACAACTAGTTTGGTATGCCCACCTATGCAAGCTTTAGTTAGTTAGGTTGTTTGAAGAAAAGCACATGGCAGTGGCACCTATGATGTGACCGACATTAGCGTCAAAGATGTACATTGAATCTCGCACTAGCCTGCTTTCAGCTATTCAGTCATGCAAGTCTGGCGGAACCCGTTTTGTTGAAGAAAACCACATGAAAACTGTCTCCTTTTCAGTTACACTGATTCCCGTTATATACTTTCATTGAAATGTGGCGCACACCCAGCCTCGGCAACGCATTTAAAGTGCGGTTACATTGATTTTACGAAAGGTCCACATGTAATCAGCGAAATATAGCCAGTAAAACAGGTTCGCGTCAAATGGGTCAGCTGAGGAGAGCTGTACATGTAATGCCACATACCTAGGACACAACCTGTTCAGCCTATCGGCTAGTAATGCTGTTTCGCCATAAAAACAGCCTCTCATCATTGATATAGTGAGGGGATAGTGGACGACCCGATGGTACATGTAGGCGAGAAAATTGACAAAGTCCTCAAACTGCCATAATGATGTCAAACCGTCGCTATCATTACGACCCCCATATATCCAGCTACTAGCTCGACAACCTGGGTCAAATACACTTTCAACCTGCAGTGCTGGAGAATCGCAGCACACCTACCTGGACTCATCACATTCATATGCCTGTATAACCTTACTCTTATCACCATTCGGGGTAGCCGAGTAGCTAAGGCGCTAGTATACTCGGCTCGAAATTGCGGGCTAATCCCCGGCTCCGGAGATTTCAGTTTGAATGGAGGCAAGCTGCGAAGGCGCCCGTGTGCATCGTAGCGCACGTTAAAGATCCCCAGTTGGGCAAAATTCTCCGTAGACCTCCACTACGGCGTCCTTGGGACGTAACCCACTCCCCCCAATTGGCTATAAAACTATCGTTACTTTACCGCGTCTGTTCCTAGAAAATTCTTTTCCCGAACTTGTTAAAAAGACTCCTATTTTTTCCCACAGCGATCGGCCCATGTGGCTAACAATTATCTTACGAACCAGTGAGAGCAGACAGAATAGTCAAATTATCAAGGTTCCACGAATGCCTTTCTTTTTTGTATAACTGACTACTTGACTGATCTTCCAATTTCACTACATTGAAGTGCGGCTCGTACATAGCGGTACATGTTGGGGCCAGCAAGCTTTATTGAAGAGGGCCACATACCTCTTGGCCCATCTCCAGTGACGCAAATGCTCGTCACGGAAGTTCCTTGCAGATTGGTACACAACTTGTTTGGTATGCACACTTATGCAAGTTTTAGTCAGTTAGGTTGTTTGAAGAAAAGCACATGGCAGTGGCACCTATGATGTGACCGACATTCACGTCAAAGATGTACATTGAATCTGGCACTAGCCTGCTTTCAGCTATTCAGTCATGCAAGTATGGCGGAACCCGTTTTGTTGAAGAAAACCACATGAAAACTGTCTCCTTTTCAGTTACACTGATTCCCGTTATATACTTTCATTGAAATGTGGCGCACACCCAGCCTCGGCAACGCATTTAAAGTGCGGTTACATTGATTTTACGAAAGGTCCACATGTAATCAGCGAAATATAGCTAGTAAAACAGGTTCGCGTCAAATGGGTCAGCTGAGGAGAGCTGCACATGTAATGCCACATACCTAGGACACAACCTGTTCAGCCTATCGGCTAGTAATGCCATGTCGCCATAAAGACAGTCCCTCATCATTGATATAGTGAGGGGAGAGTGGACGACCCGATGGTACATGTAGGCGAGAAAGTTGACAAAGTCCTCAAACTGCCATAATGATGTCAAACCGTCGCTATCATTACGACCCCCATATATCCAGCTACTAGCTCGACAACCTGGGTCAAATACTCTTTCAACCTGCAGTGCTAGAGAATCGCACAACACCTACCTGGACTCATCACATTCATATGCCTGTATAACCTTACTCTATCACCCTTCGAGGTAGCCGTGTAGCTAAGGCGCTAGTATACTCGGCTCGAAATTGCGGGCTAATTCCCGGCTCCGGAGATTTCAGTTTGAATGGAGGCAAGCTGCGAAGGCGCCCGTGTGCATCGTAGCGCACGTTAAAGATCCCCAGTTGGGCAAAATTCTCCGTAGACCTCAACTACGGCGTCCTTGGGACGTTGGGACGTAACCCACTCCCCCCAGCTGGCTATTAAACTATCGTTACTTTACCGCGTCTGTTCCTAGAAAATTCTTTTCCCGAACTTGTTAAACAGACGCCTATTTTTTGCCACAGCGATCGGCCCATGTGGCTAACAATTATCTTACGTATCAGTGAGAGCAGACATAATAGTCAAATTATCAAGGTTGCACGAATGCCTTTCTTTTTTGTATAACTGACTACTTGACTGATCTTCCAATTTCACTACATTGAAGTGCGGCTCGTTCATAGCGGTACATGTTGGGGCCAGCAAGCTTTATTGAAGAGGGCCACATACCTCTTGGCCCATCTCCAGTGACGCAAATGCTCGTCACGGAAGTTCCTTGCAGATGGGTACACAACTAGTTTGGTATGCCCACCTATGCAAGCTTTAGTTAGTTAGGTTGTTTGAAGAAAAGCACATGGCAGTGGCACCTATGATGTGACCGACATTAGCGTCAAAGATGTACATTGAATCTCGCACTAGCCTGCTTTCAGCTATTCAGTCATGCAAGTCTGGCGGAACCCGTTTTGTTGAAGAAAACCACATGAAAACTGTCTCCTTTTCAGTTACACTGATTCCCGTTATATACTTTCATTGAAATGTGGCGCACACCCAGCCTCGGCAACGCATTTAAAGTGCGGTTACATTGATTTTACGAAAGGTCCACATGTAATCAGCGAAATATAGCCAGTAAAACAGGTTCGCGTCAAATGGGTCAGCTGAGGAGAGCTGTACATGTAATGCCACATACCTAGGACACAACCTGTTCAGCCTATCGGCTAGTAATGCTGTTTCGCCATAAAAACAGCCTCTCATCATTGATATAGTGAGGGGATAGTGGACGACCCGATGGTACATGTAGGCGAGAAAATTGACAAAGTCCTCAAACTGCCATAATGATGTCAAACCGTCGCTATCATTACGACCCCCATATATCCAGCTACTAGCTCGACAACCTGGGTCAAATACACTTTCAACCTGCAGTGCTGGAGAATCGCAGCACACCTACCTGGACTCATCACATTCATATGCCTGTATAACCTTACTCTTATCACCATTCGGGGTAGCCGAGTAGCTAAGGCGCTAGTATACTCGGCTCGAAATTGCGGGCTAATCCCCGGCTCCGGAGATTTCAGTTTGAATGGAGGCAAGCTGCGAAGGCGCCCGTGTGCATCGTAGCGCACGTTAAAGATCCCCAGTTGGGCAAAATTCTCCGTAGACCTCCACTACGGCGTCCTTGGGACGTAACCCACTCCCCCCAATTGGCTATAAAACTATCGTTACTTTACCGCGTCTGTTCCTAGAAAATTCTTTTCCCGAACTTGTTAAAAAGACTCCTATTTTTTCCCACAGCGATCGGCCCATGTGGCTAACAATTATCTTACGAACCAGTGAGAGCAGACAGAATAGTCAAATTATCAAGGTTCCACGAATGCCTTTCTTTTTTGTATAACTGACTACTTGACTGATCTTCCAATTTCACTACATTGAAGTGCGGCTCGTACATAGCGGTACATGTTGGGGCCAGCAAGCTTTATTGAAGAGGGCCACATACCTCTTGGCCCATCTCCAGTGACGCAAATGCTCGTCCTTGCAGATTCCTTGCAGATTGGTACACAACTAGTTCCGTATGCCCACTTGTGCAAGTTTTAGTGAGTTAGGTTGTTTGAAGAAAAGCACATGGCAGTGGCACCTATGATGTGACCGACATTCACGTCAAAGATGTACATTGAATCTGGCACTAGCCTGCTTTCAGCTATTCAGTCATGCAAGTATGGCGGAACCCGTTTTGTTGAAGAAAACCACATGAAAACTGTCTCCTTTTCAGTTACACTGATTCCCGTTATATACTTTCATTGAAATGTGGCGCACACCCAGCCTCGGCAACGCATTTAAAGTGCGGTTACATTGATTTTACGAAAGGTCCACATGTAATCAGCGAAATATAGCTAGTAAAACAGGTTCGCGTCAAATGGGTCAGCTGAGGAGAGCTGCACATGTAATGCCACATACCTAGGACACAACCTGTTCAGCCTATCGGCTAGTAATGCCGTGTCGCAATAAAGACAGTCCCTCATCATTGATATAGTGAGGGGAGAGTGGACGACCCGATGGTACATGTAGGCGAGAAAGTTGACAAAGTCCTCAAACTGCCATAATGATGTCAAACCGTCGCTATCATTACGACCCCCATATATCCAGCTACTAGCTCGACAACCTGGGTCAAATACACTTTCAACCTGCAGTGCTAGAGAATCGCAGAACACCTACCTGGACTCATCACATTCATATGCCTGTATAACCTTACTCTATCACCCTTCGAGGTAGCCGAGTAGCTAAGGCGCTAGTATACTCGGCTCGAAATTGCGGGCTAATTCCCGGCTCCGGAGATTTCAGTTTGAATGGAGGCAAGCTGCGAAGGCGCCCGTGTGCATCGTAGCGCACGTTAAAGATCCCCAGTTGGGCAAAATTCTCCGTAGACCTCAACTACGGCGTCCTTGGGACGTTGGGACGTAACCCACTCCCCCCAGTTGGCTATAAAACTATCGTTACTTTACCGCGTCTGTTCCTAGAAAATTCTTTTCCCGAACTTGTTAAACAGACGCCTATTTTTTGCCACAGCGATCGGCCCATGTGGCTAACAATTATCTTACGTATCAGTGAGAGCAGACATAATAGTCAAATTATCAAGGTTGCAGGAATGCCTTTCTTTTTTGTATAACTGACTACTTGACTGATCTTCCAATTTCACTACATTGAAGTGCGGCTCGTTCATAGCGGTACATGTTGGGAACAGCAAGCTTTATTGAAGAGGGCCACATACCTCTTGGCCCATCTCCAGTGACGCAAATGCTCGTCACGGAAGTTCCTTGCAGATGGGTACACAACTAGTTTGGTATGCCCACCTATGCAAGCTTTAGTTAGTTAGGTTGTTTGAAGAAAAGCACATGGCAGTGGCACCTATGATGTGACCGACATTCACGTCAAAGATGTACATTGAATCTCGCACTAGCCTGCTTTCAGCTATTCAGTCATGCAAGTCTGGCGGAACCCGTTTTGTTGAAGAAAACCACATGAAAACTGTCACCTTTTCAGTTACACTGATTCCCGTTATATACTTTCATTGAAATGTGGCGCACACCCAGCCTCGGCAACGCATTTAAAGTGCGGTTACATTGATTTTACGAAAGGTCCACATGTAATCAGCGAAATATAGCCAGTAAAACAGGTTCGCGTCAAATGGGTCAGCTGAGGAGAGCTGTACATGTAATGCCACATACCTAGGACACAACCTGTTCAGCCTATCGGCTAGTAATGCCGTTTCGCCATAAAAACAGCCTCTCATCATTGATATAGTGAGGGGATGGTGGACGACCCGATGGTACATGTAGGCGAGAAAATTGACAAAGCCCTCAAACTGCCATAATGATGTCAAACCGTCGCTATCATTACGACCCCCATATATCCAGCTACTAGCTCGACAACCTGGGTCAAATACACTTTCAACCTGCAGTGCTGGAGAATCGCAGCACACCTACCTGGACTCATCACATTCATATGCCTGTATAACCTTACTCTATCACCCTTCCGGGTAGCCGAGTAGCTAAGGCGCTAGTATACTCGGCTCGAAATTGCGGGCTAATCCCCGGCTCCGGAGATTTCAGTTTGAATGGAGGCAAGCTGCGAAGGCGCCCGTGTGCATCGTAGCGCACGTTAAAGATCCCCAGTTGGGCAAAATTCTCCGTAGACCTCCACTACGGCGTCCTTGGGACGTAACCCACTCCCCCCAATTGGCTATAAAACTATCGTTACTTTACCGCGTCTGTTCCTAGAAAGTTCTTTTACCGAACTTGTTAAAAAGACGCCCATTTTTTGCCACAGCGATCGGCCCATGTGGCTAACAATTATCTTACGAACCAGTGAGAGCAGACAGAATAGTCAAATTATCAAGGTTCCACGAATGCCTTTCTTTTTTGTATAACTGACTACTTGACTGATCTTCCAATTTCACTACATTGAAGTGCGGCTCGTACATAGCGGTACATGTTGGGGCCAGCAAGCATTATTGAAGAGGGGCACATACCTCTTGGCCCATCTCCAGTGACGCAAATGCTTGTCACTCACGGAAGTTCCTTGCAGATTGGTACACAACTAGTTTCGTATGCCCACTTGTGCAAGTTTTAGTGACTTAGGTTGTTTGAAGAAAAGCACGTGGCAATGGCACCTATGATGTGACCGACATTCACGTCAAAGATGTACATTGAATCTGGCACTAGCCTGCTTTCATCTATTCAGTCATGCAAGTCTGACGGAGCCCGTTTTGTTCAAGAAAACCACATGAAAACTGTCTCCTTTTCAGTTACACTGATTCCAGTTATATACTTTCATTGAAATGTGGCGCACACCCAGCCTCGGCAACGCATTTAAAGTGCGGTTACATTGATTTTACGAAAGGTCCACATGTAATCAGCGAAATATAGCTAGTAAAACAGGTTCGCGTCAAATGGGTCAGCTGAGGAGAGCTGCACATGTAATGCCACATACCTAGGACACAACCTGTTCAGCCTATCGGCTAGTAATGCCGTGTCGCCATAAAGACAGTCCCTCATCATTGATATAGTGAGGGGAGAGTGGACGACCCGATGGTACATGTAGGCGAGAAAGTTGACAAAGTCCTCAAACTGCCATAATGATGTCAAACCGTCGCTATCATTACGACCCCCATATATCCAGCTACTAGCTCGACAACCTGGGTCAAATACACTTTCAACCTGCAGTGCTAGAGAATCGCAGAACACCTACCTGGACTCATCACATTCATATGCCTGTATAACCTTACTCTATCACCCTTCGAGGTAGCCGAGTAGCTAAGGCGCTAGTATACTCGGCTCGAAATTGCGGGCTAATTCCCGGCTCCGGAGATTTCAGTTTGAATGGAGGCAAGCTGCGAAGGCGCCCGTGTGCATCGTAGCGCACGTTAAAGATCCCCAGTTGGGCAAAATTCTCCGTAGACCTCAACTACGGCGTCCTTGGGACGTTGGGACGTAACCCACTCCCCCCAGTTGGCTATAAAACTATCGTTACTTTACCGCGTCTGTTCCTAGAAAATTCTTTTCCCGAACTTGTTAAAAAGACGCCTTTTCTTGCCACAGCGATCGGCCCATGTGGCTAACAATTATCTTACGTATCAGTGAGAGCAGACATAATAGTCAAATTATCAAGGTTGCACGAATGCCTTTCTTTTTTGTATAACTGACTACTTGACTGATCTTCCAATTTCACTACATTGAAGTGCGGCTCGTTCATAGCGGTACATGTTGGGAACAGCAAGCTTTATTGAAGAGGGCCACCTACCTCTTGGCCCATCTCCAGTGACGCAAATGCTCGTCACGGAAGTTCCTTGCAGATGGGTACACAACTAGTTTTGTATGCCCACCTATGCAAGCTTTAGTTAGTTAGGTTGTTTGAAGAAAAGCACATGGCAGTGGCACCTATGATGTGACCGACATTCACGTCAAAGACGTACATTGAATCTCGCACTAGCCTGCTTTCAGCTATTCAGTCATGCAAGTCTGGCGGAACCCGTTTTGTTGAAGAAAACCACATGAAAACTGTCTCCTTTTCAGTTACACTGATTCCCGTTATATACTTTCATTGAAATGTGGCGCACACCCAGCCTCGGCAACGCATTTAAAGTGCGGTTACATTTTTTGTGACAGGTCTACGTGTAATCAGCGAAATATAACCAGTAAAACAGGTTCGGGTCAAATGGGTCAGCTGAGGAGAGCTGCACATGCAATGCCACATACCTAGGACACAACCTGTTCAGCCTACCGGCTAGTAATGCCGTTTCGCCATAAAAACAGCCCCTCATCATTGATATAGTGAGGGGATAGTGGACGACCCGATGGTACATGTAGGCGAGAAAGTTGACAAAGTCCTCAAACTGCCATAATGATGTCAAACCGTCGCTATTATTACGACCCCCATATATCCAGCTACTAGCTCGACAACCTGGGTCAAATACACTTTCAACCTTCAGTGCTGGAGAATCGCAGCACACCTGCCTGGACTCATCACATTCATATGCCTGTATAACCTTACTCTTATCACCCTTCGGGGTAGCCGAGTAGCTAAGGCGCTAGTATACTCGGCTCGAAATTGCGGGCTAATTCCCGGCTCCGGAGATTTCAGTTTGAATGGAGGCAAGCTGCGAAGGCGCCCGTGTGCATCGTAGCGCACGTTAAAGATCCCCAGTTGGGCAAAATTCTCCGTAGACCTCAACTACGGCGTCCTTGGGACGTTGGGACGTAACCCACTCCCCCCAATTGGCTATAAAACTATCGTTACTTTACCGCGTCTGTTCCTAGAAAATTATTTTCCCGAACTTCTTAAAAAGACGCCTATTTTTTTGCCACAGCGATCGGCCCATGTGGCTAACAATTATCTTACGTATCAGTGAGAGCAGACAGAATAGTCAAATTATCAAGGTTGCACGAATGCCTTTCTTTTTTGTATAACTGACTACTTGACTGATCTTCCAATTTCACTACATTGAAGTGCGGCTCGTTCATAGCGGTACATGTTGGGGCCAGCAAGCTTTATTGAAGAGGGCCACATACCTCTTGGCCCATCTCCAGTGACGCAAATGCTCGTCACGGAAGTTCCTTGCAGATTGGTACACAACTAGTTTGGTATGCCCACCTATGCAAGCTTTAGTTAGTTAGGTTGTTTGAAGAAGAGCACATGGCAGTGGCACCTATGATGTGACCGACATTCACGTCAAAGATGTACATTGAATCTCGCACTAGCCTGCTTTCAGCTATTCAGTCATGCAAGTCTGGCGGAACCCGTTTTGTTGAAGAAAACCACATGAAAACTGTCTCCGTTTCAGTTACACTGATTCCCGTTATATACTTTCATTGAATTGTGGCAAACACCCAGCCTCGGCAACGCATTTAAAGTGCGGTTACATTGATTTTACGAAAGGTCTACGCGTAATCAGCGAAATATAACCAGTAAAACAGGTTCGGGTCAAATGGGTCAGCTGAGGAGAGCTGCACATGCAATGCCACATACCTAGGACACCACCTGTTCAGCCTATCGGCTAGTAATGCCGTTTCGCCATAAAAACAGCCCCTCATCACTGATATAGTGAGGGGAGAGTGGACGACCCGATGGTACATGTAGGCGAGAAAGTTGACAAAGTCCTCAAACTGCCATAATGATGTCAAACCGTCGCTATCATTACGACCCCATATATCCAGCTACTAGCTCGACAACCTGGGTCAAATACACTTTCAACCTGCAGTGCTGGAGAATCGCAGCACCCCTACCTGGACTCATTACATTCATATGCCTGTATAACCTTACTCTTATCACCCTTCGGGGTAGCCGAGTAGCTAAGGCGCTAGTATACTCGGCTCGCAATTGCGGGCTAATCCCCGGCTCCGGAGATTTCAGTTTGAATGGAGGCAAGCTGCGAAGGCGCCCGTGTACATCGTAGCGCACGTTAAAGATCCCCAGTTGGGCAAAATTCCCCGTAGACCTCCATTACGGCGTCCTTGGGACGTAACCCACTCCCCCCAATTGGCTATAAAACTATCGTTGGTTTACCGCGTCTGTTCCTAGAAAATTCTTTTCCCGAACTTGTTAAAAAGACGCCTATTTTTTGCCACACCGATCGGCCCATGTGGCTAACAATTATCTTACGAACCAGTGAGAGCAGACAGAATAGTCAAATTATCAAGGTTCCACGAATGCCTTTCTTTTTTGTAAAACGGACTACTTGACTGATCTTCCAATTTCACTACATTGAAGTGCGGCTCGTACATAGCGGTACATGTTGGGGCCAGCAAGCTTTATTGAAGAGGGGCACATACCTCTTGGCCCGTCTCCAGTGACGCAAATGCTTGTCACTCACGGAAGTTCCTTGCAGATTGGTACACAACTAGTTTCGTATGCCCACTTGTGCAAGTTTTAGTGACTTAGGTTGTTTGAAGAAAAGCACATGGCAGTGGCACCTATGATGTGACCGATATTCACGTCAAAGATGTACATTGAATCTGGCACTAGCCTGCTTTCATCTATTCAGTCATGCAAGTCTGACGGAGCCCGTTTTGTTCAAGAAAACCGCATGAAAACTGTCTCCTTTTCAGTTACACTGATTCCCGTTATATACTTTCATTGAAATGTGGCGCACACGCAGCCTCGGCAACGCATTTAAAGTGCGGTTACATTTTTTTGTGACAGGTCTACGTGTAATCAGCGAAATATAACCAGTAAAACAGGTTCGGGTCAAATGGGTCAGCTGAGGAGAGCTGCACATGTAATGCCAC
Source organism: Dermacentor variabilis (assembly GCF_050947875.1). Lineage (NCBI taxonomy): Eukaryota > Metazoa > Arthropoda > Arachnida > Ixodida > Ixodidae > Dermacentor > Dermacentor variabilis. The sequence continues at coordinate 217,534,522 of NC_134569.1, read as the reverse complement.
ATACCTAGGACACAACCTGTTCAGCCTACCGGCTAGTAATGCCGTTTCGCCATAAAAACAGCCCCTCATCATTGATATAGTGAGGGGATAGTGGACGACCCGATGGTACATGTAGGCGAGAAAGTTGACAAAGTCCTCAAACTGCCATAATGATGTCAAACCGTCGCTATCATTACGACTCCCATATATCCAGCTACTAGCTCGACAACCTGGGTCAAACACACTTTCAACCTGAAGTGCTGCAGAATCGCAACACACCTACCTGGACTCATCACATTCATATGCCTGTATAACCTTACTCTTATCACCCTTCGGGGTAGCCGAGTAGCTAAGGCGCTGGTATATTCGGCTCGAAATTGCGGGCTAATCCCCGGCTCCGGAGATTTCAGTTTGAATGGAGGCAAGCTGCAAAGGCGCCCGTATGCATCGTAGCGCACGTTAAAGATCCCCAGTTGGGCAAAATTCTCCGTAGACCTCCACTACGGCGTCCTTGGGACGTAACCCACTCCCCCCAATTGGGTATAAAACTATCGTTACATTACCGCGTCTGTTCCTAGAAAATTATTTTCCCGAAGTTGTTAAAAAGGCGCCTATTTTTTGCCACAGCGATCGGCCCATGTGGCTAACAATTATCTTACGTACCAGTGAGAGCAGACAGAATAGTCAAATTGTCAAGGTTGCACGAATGCCTTTCTTTTTTGTATAACTGACTACTTGACTGATCTTCCAATTTCACTACATTGAAGTGCGGCTCGCTCATAACCGTACATGTTGGGGCCAGCAAGCTTTATTGAAGAGGGCCACATACCTCTTGGCCCATCTCCAGTGACGCAAATGCTCGTCACTCCCGGAAGTTCCTTGCAGATTGGTACACAACTAGTTTCGTATGCCCACTTGTGCAAGTTTTAGTGACTTAGGTCGTTTGAAGAAAAGCACATGGCAGTGGCACCTACGATGTGACCCACATTCACGTCAAAGATGTACATTGAATCTGGCACTAGCCTGCTTTCTTCTATTGAGTCATGCAAGTTGGCGGAACCCATTTTGTTGAAGAAAACCACATGAAAACTGTCTTCTTTTCCGTTACACTGATTCCCGTTATATACTTTCATTGAATTGTGGCAAACACCCAGCCTCGGCAACGCATTTAAAGTGCGGTTACATTGATTTTACGAAAGGTCCACATGTAATCAGCGAAATATTGCCAGTAAAACAGGTTCGCGTCAAATGGGTCAGCTGAGGAGAGCTGCACATGCAATGCCACATACCTAGGACACAACCTGTTCCTCCTAACGGCTAGTAATGCCGTTTCGCCATGAAAACAGCCCTTCATCATTGATATAGTGAGGGGATAGTGGACGACCCGATGTTACATGTAGGCGAGAAAGTTGACAAAGTCCTCAAACTGACATAATGATGTCAAACCGTCGCTATCATTACGACCCCTATATATCCAGCTACTAGCTCGACAACCTAGGTGAAATACACTTTCAACTTGCAGTGCTTGAGAATCGATGCACACCTACCTGGACTCATCACATTCATATGCCTGTATAACCTTACTCTATCACCCTTCGGGGTAGCCGAGTACCTAAGGCGCTAGTATACTCGGCTCGAAATTGCGGGCTAATCCCCGGCTCCGGAGATTTCAGTTTGAATGGAGGCAAGCTGCGAAGGCGCCCGTGTGCATCGTAGCGCACGTTAAAGATCCGCAGTTGGGCAAAATTCTCCGTAGACCTCCACTACGGCGTCCTTGGGACGTAACCCACTCCCCCCAATTGGCTATAAAACTATTGTTAGTTTACCGCGTCTGTTCCTAGAAAATTCTTTTCCCGAACTTGTTAAAAAGACGCCTATTTTTGCCACACCGATCGGCCCATGTGGCTAACAATTATCTTACGTACCAGTGAGAGCACACAGAATAGTCAAATTATCAAGTTTGCACGAATGCCTTTCTTTTTTGTATAACTGACTACTTGACTGATCTTCCAATTTCACTACATTGAAGTGCGGCTCGTACGTAGCGGTACATGTTGGGGCCAGCAAGCTTTATTGAAGAGGGCCACATACCTCTTGGCCCATCTCCAGTGACGCAAATGCTCGTCACGGAAGTTCCTTGCAGATTGGTACACAACTAGTTTGGTATGCCCACTTATGCAAGTTTTAGTGACTTAGGTTGTTTGAAGAAAAGCACATGGCAGTGGCACCTATGATGTGACCGACATTCACGTCAAAGATGTACATTGAATCTCGCACTAGCCTGTTTTCAGCTATTCAGTCATGCAAGTCTGGCGGAACCCGTTTTGTTGAAGAAAACCACATGAAAACTGTCTCCTTTTCAGTTACACTGATTCCCATTATATACTTTCATTGAAATGTGGCGCACACCCAGCCTCGGCAACGCATTTAAAGTGCGGTTACATTGATTTTACGAAAGGTCCACATGTAATCAGCGAAATATAGCTAGTAAAACAGGTTCGCGTCAAATGGGTCAGCTGAGGAGAGCTGCACATGTAATGCCACATACCTAGGACACAACCTGTTCAGCCTATCGGCTAGTAATGCCGTTTCGCCATAAAAACAGCCCCTCATCATTGATATAGTGAGGGGATAGTGGACGACCCGATGGTACATGTAGGCGAGAAAGTTGACAAAGTCCTCAAACTGCCATAATGATGTCAAACCGTCGCTATCATTACGACCCCCATATATCCAGCTAATAGCTCGACAACCTGGGTCAAACACACTTTCAACCTGCAGTGCTGGAGAATCGCAGCACACCTACCTGGACTCATCACATTCATATGCCTGTATAACCTTACTCTATCACCCTTCGGGGTAGCCGAGTAGCTAAGGCGCTAGTATACTCGGCTCGAAATTGCGGGCTAATCTCCGGCTCCGGAGATTTCAGTTTAAATGGAGGCAAGCTGCGAAGGCGCCCGTGTGCACCGTAGCGCACGTTAAAGATCCCCAGTTGGGCAAAATTCTCCGTAGACCTCCACTACGGCGTCCTTGGGACGTAACCAACTCCCCCCAATTGGCTATAAAACTATCGTTACTTTACCGCGTCTGTTCCTAGAAAATTCTTTTCCCGAACTTGTTAAAAAGACGCCTATTTTTTGCCACAGCGATCGGCCCATGTGGCTAACAATTATCTTACGAACCAGTGAGAGCAGACAGAATAGTCAAATTATCAAGGTTCCAAGAATGCCTTTCTTTTTTGTATAACTGACTACTTGACTGATCTTCCAATTTCACTACATTGAAGTGCGGCTCGTACATAGCGGTACATGTTGGGGCCAGCAAGCTTTATTGAAGAGGGGCACATACCTCTTGCCCATCTTCAGTGACGCAAATGCTCGTCACTCACGGAAGTTCCTTGCAGATTGGTACACAACTAGTTTCGTGTGCCCACTTGTGCAAGTTTTAGTGACTTAGGTTGTTTGAAGAAAAGCACATGGCAGTGGCACCTACGATGTGACCCACATTCACGTCAAAGATGTACATTGAATCTGGCACTAGCCTGCTTTCATCTATTCAGTCATGCAAGTCTGACGGAGCCCGTTTTGTTCAAGAAAACCACATGAAACCTGTCTCCTTTTCAGTTACACTGATTCCAGTTATCTACTTTCATAGAATTGTGGCACACACGCAGCCTCGGCAACGCATTTAAAGTGCGGTTACATTGATTTTACGAAAGGTCCACATGTAATCAGCGAAATATAGCCAGTAAAACAGGTTCGCGTCAAATGGGTCAGCTGAGGAGAGCTGCACATGTAATGCCACATACCTAGGACACAACCTGTTCAGCCTATCGGCTAGTAATGCCGTTTCGCCATGAAAACCGCCCCTCATCATTGATATAGTGAGGGGATAGTGGACGACCCGATGGTACATGTAGGCGAGAAAGTTGACAAAGTCCTCAAACTGCCATAATGATGTCAAACCGTCGCTATCATTACGACCCCCATATATCCAGATACTAGCTCGACAACCTGGGTCAAATACACTTTCAAGCTGCAGTGCTGGAGAATCGCAGCACACCTACCTGGACTCATCACATTCATATGCCTGTATAACCTTACTCTTATCACCCTTCGGGGTAGCCGAGTAGGTAAGGCGCTAGTATATTCGGCTCGAAATTGCGGGCTAATCCCCGGCTTCGGAGATTTGAGTTTGAATGGAGGCAAGCTACGAAGGCGCCCGTGTGCATCGTAGCGCACGTTAAAGATCCGCAGTTGGGCAAAATTCTCCGTAGACCTCCACTACGGCGTCCTTGGGACGTAACCCACTCCCCCCAATTGGCTATAAAACTATTGTTAGTTTACCGCGTCTGTTCCTAGAAAATTCTTTTCCCGAACTTGTTAAAAAGACGCCTATTCTTGCCACACCGATCGGCCCATGTGGCTAACAATTATCTTACGTACCAGTGAGAGCACACAGAATAGTCAAATTATCAAGTTTGCACGAATGCCTTTCTTTTTTGTATAACTGACTACTTGACTGATCTTCCAATTTCACTACATTGAAGTGCGGCTCGTACGTAGCGGTACATGTTGGGGCCAGCAAGCTTTATTGAAGAGGGCCACATACCTCTTGGCCCATCTCCAGTGACGCAAATGCTCGTCACGGAAGTTCCTTGCAGATTGGTACACAACTAGTTTGGTATGCCCACTTATGCAAGTTTTAGTGAGTTAGGTTGTTTGAAGAAAAGCACATGGCAGTGGCACCTATGATGTGACCGACATTCACGTCAAAGATGTACATTGAATCGCGCACTAGCCTGCTTTCAGCTATTCAGTCATGCAAGTCTGGCGGAACCCGTTTTGTTGAAGAAAACCACATGAAAACTGTCTCCTATTCAGTAACACTGATTCCCGTTATATACTTTCATTGAAATGTGGCGCACACCCAGTCTCGGCAACGCATTTAAAGTGCGGTTACATTGATTTTACGAAAGGTCCACATGTAATCAGCGAAATATAGCTAGTAAAACAGGTTCGCGTCAAATGGGTCAGCTGAGGAGAGCTGCACATGTAATGCCACATACCTAGGACACAACCTGTTCAGCCTATCGGCTAGTAATGCCGTTTCGCCATAAAAACAGCCCCTCATCATTGATATAGTGAGGGGATAGTGGACGACCCGATGGTACATGTAGGCGAGAATGTTGACAAAGTCCTCAAACTGCCATAATGATGTCAAACCGTCGCTATCATTACGACCCCCATATATCCAGCTAATAGCTCGACAACCTGGGTCAAACACACTTTCAACCTGCAGTGCTGGAGAATCGCAGCACACCTACCTGGACTCATCACATTCATATGCCTGTATAACCTTACTCTATCACCCTTCGGGGTAGCCGAGTAGCTAAGGCGCTAGTATACTCGGCTCGAAATTGCGGGCTAATTCCCGGCTCCGGAGATTTCAGTTTGAATGGAGGCAAGCTGCGAAGGCGCCCGTGTGCATCGTAGCGCACGTTAAAGATCCCCAGTTGGGCAAAATTCTCCGTAGACCTCCACTACGGCGTCCTTGGGACGTAACCCACTCCCCCCAATTGGCTATAAAACTATCGTTACTTTACCGCGTCTGTTCCTAGAAAATTCTTTTCCCGAACTTGTTAAAAAGACGCCTATTTTTTGCCACAGCGATCGGCCCATGTGGCTAACAATTATCTTACGAACCAGTGAGAGCAGACAGAATAGTCAAATTATCAAGGTTCCAAGAAAGCCTTTCTTTTTTGTATAACTGACTACTTGACTGATCTTCCAATTTCACTACATTGAAGTGCGGCTCGTACATAGCGGTACATGTTGGGGCCAGCAAGCTTTATTGAAGAGGGGCACATACCTCTTGCCCATCTTCAGTGACGCAAATGCTCGTCACTCACGGAAGTTCCTTGCAGATTGGTACACAACTAGTTTCGTATGCTCACTTGTGCAAGTTTTAGTGACTTAGGTTGTTTGAAGAAAAGCACATGGCAGTGGCACCTACGATGTGACCCACATTCACGTCAAAGATGTACATTGAATCTGGCACTAGCCTGCTTTCATCTATTCAGTCATGCAAGTCTGACGGAGCCCGTTTTGTTCAAGAAAACCACACGAAAACTGTCTCCTTTTCAGTTACACTGATTCCAGTTATATACTTTCATTGAATTGTGGCACACACGCAACCTCGGCAACGCATTTAAAGTGCGGTTACATTGATTTTACGAAAGGTCCACATGTAATCAGCGAAATATAGCCAGTAAAACAGGTTCGCGTCAAATGAGTCAGCTGAGGAGAGCTGCACATGCAATGCCACATACCTAGGACACAACCTGTTCCTGCTATCGGCTAGTAATGCCGTGTCGCCATAAAAACAGTCCCTCATCATTGACATAGTGAGGGGAGAGTGGACGACCCGATGGTACATGTAGGCGAGAAAGTTGACAAAGTCCTCAAACTGCCATAATGATGTCAAACCGTCGCTATCATTACGACCCCCATATATCCAGCTACTAGCTCGACAACCTGGGTCAAATACACTTTCAACCTGCAGTGCTGGAGAATCGCAGCACACCTACCTGGACTCATCACATTCATATGCCTGTATAACCTTACTCTTATCACCCTTCGGGGTAGCCGAGTAGCTAAGGCGCTAGTATATTCGGCTCGAAATTGCGGGCTAATCCCCGGCTTCGGAGATTTGAGTTTGAATGGAGGCAAGCTACGAAGGCGCCCGTGTGCATCGTAGCGCACGTTAAAGATCCCCAGTTGGGCAAAATTCTCCGTAGACCTCCACTACGGCGTCCTTGGGACGTAACCCACACCCCACAATTGGCTATAAAACTATCGTTACTTTACCGCGTCTGTTCCTAGAAAATTCTTTTCCCGAAATTGTTAAAAAGACGCCTATTTTTTGCCACAGCGATCGGCCCATGTGGCTAACAATTATCTTACGAACCAGTGAGAGCAGACAGAATAGTCAAATTATCAAGGTTCCACGAATGCCTTTCTTTTTTGTATAACTGACTACTTGACTGATCTTCCAATTTCACTACATTGAAGTGCGGCTCGTCCATAGCGGTACATGTTGGGGCCAGCAAGCTTTATTGAAGAGGGCCACATACCTCTTGGCCCATCTCCAGTGACGCAAATGCTCGTCACGGAAGTTCCTTGCAGATTGGTACACAACTAGTTTCGTATGCCCACTTGTGCAAGTTTTAGTGACTTAGGTTGTTTGAAGAAAAGCACATGGCAGTGGCACCTACGATGTGACCCACATTCACGTCAAAGATGTACATTGAATCTGGCACTAGCCTGCTTTCATCTATTCAGTCATGCAAGTCTGACGGAGCCCGTTTTGTTCAAGAAAACCACATGAAAACTGTCTCCTTTTCAGTTACACTGATTCGCGTTATATACTTTCATTGAAATGCGGCGCACACCCAGCCTCGGCAACGCATTTAAAGTGCGGTTACATTGATTTTACGAAAGGTCCACATGTAATCAGCGAAATATAGCCAGTAAAACAGGTTCGGGTCAAACGGGTCAGCTGAGGAGAGCTGCACATGTAATGCCACATACCTAGGACACAACCTGTTCAGCCTACCGGCTAGTAATGCCGTTTCGCCATAAAAACAGCCCCTCATCATTGATATAGTGAGGGGATAGTGGACGACCCGATAGTACATGTAGGCGAGAAAGTTGACAAAGTCCTCAAACTGCCATAATGATGTCAAACCGTCGCTATCATTACGACCCCCATATATCCAGCTACTAGCTCGACAACCTGGATCAAATACACTTTCAACCTGCAGTGCTGGAGAATCGCAGCACACCTACCTGGACTCATCACATTCATATGCCTGTATAACCTTACTCTTATCACCCTTCGGGGTAGCCGAGTAGCTAAGGCGCTAGTATACTCGGCTCAAAATTGCGGGCTAATCCCCGGCTCCAGAGATTTCAGTTTGAATGGAGGCAAGCTGCGAAGGCGCCCGTGTGCATCGTAGCGCACGTTAAAGATCCCCAGTTGGGCAAAATTCTCCGTAGACCTCCACTACGGCGTCCTTGGGACGTAACCCACTCGCCACAATTGGCTATAAAACTATCGTTACATTACCGCGTCTGTTCCTAGAAAATTCTTTTCCCGAACTTGTTAAAAAGACGCCTATTTTTTGCCACAGCGATCGGCCCATGTGGCTAACAATTATCTTACGTACCAGTAAGAGCAGACAGAATAGTCAAATTGTCAAGGTTGCACGAATGCCTTTCTTTTTTGTATAACTGACTACTTGACTGATCTTCCAATTTCACTACATTGAAGTGCGGCTCGTCCATAGCGGTACATGTTGGGGCCAGGAAGCTTTATTGAAGAGGGGCACATACCTCTTGGCCCATCTCCAGTGACGCAAATGCTCGTCACGGAAGTTCCTTGCAGATTGTTACACAACTAGTTTGGTATGCCCACCTATGCAAGTTTTAGTGAGTTAGGTTGTTTGAAGAAAAGCACATGGCAGTGGCACCTATGATGTGACCGACATTCACGTCAAAGATGTACATTGAATCTCGCACTAGCCTGCTTTCAGCTATTCAGTCATGCAAGTCTGGCGGAACCCGTTTTGTTGAAGAAAACCACATGAAAACTGTCTCCGTTTCAGTTACACTGATTCCCGTTATATACTTTCATTGAATTGTGGCAAACACCCAGCCTCGGCAAAGCATTTAAAGTGCGGTTACATTGATTTTACGAAAGGTCCACATGTAATCAGCGAAATATAGCCAGTAAAACAGGTTCGCGTCAAATGGGTCAGCTGAGGAGAGCTGTACATGTAATGCCACATACCTAGGACACAACCTGTTCAGCCTGTCGGCTAGTAATGCCGTTTCGCCATAAAAACAGCCCCTCATCATTGATATAGTGAGGGGATAGTGGACGACCCGATGGTACATGTAGGCGAGAAAGTTGACAAAGTCCTCAAACTGCCATAATGATGTCAAACCGTCGCTATCATTACGACACCCATATATCCAGCTACTAGCTCGACAACCTGGGTCAAATACACTTTCAACCTGCAGTGCTGGAGAATCGCAGCACACCTACCTGGACTCATCACATTCATATGCCTGTATAACCTTACTCTATCACCCTTCGGGGTAGCCGAGTAGCTAAGGCGCTAGTATACTCGGCTCGAAATTGCGGGCTAATCCCCGGCTCCGGAGATTTCAGTTTGAATTGAGGCAAGCTGCGAAGGCGCCCGTGTGCATCGTAGCGCACGTTAAAGATCCCCAGTTGGGCAAACTTCTCCGTAGACCTCCACTACGGCGTCCTTGGGACGTAACCCACTCCCCCCAATTGGCTATAAAACTATCGTTACTTTACCGCGTCTCTTCCTAGAAAATTCTTTTCCCGAACTTGTTAAAAAGACGCCTATTTTCTGCCACAGCGATCGGCACATGTGGCTAACAATTATCTTACGAACCAGTGAGAGCAGACAGAATAGTCAAATTATCAAGGTTCCAAGAATGCCTTTCTTTTTTGTATAACTGACTACTTGACTGATCTTCCAATTTCACTACATTGAAGTGCGGCTCGTACATAGCGGTACATGTTGGGGCCAGCAAGCTTTATTGAAGAGGGGCACATACCTCTTGCCCATCTTCAGTGACGCAAATGCTCGTCACTCACGGAAGTTCCTTGCAGATTGGTACACAACTAGTTTCGTGTGCCCACTTGTGCAAGTTTTAGTGACTTAGGTTGTTTGAAGAAAAGCACATGGCAGTGGCACCTACGATGTGACCCACATTCACGTCAAAGATGTACATTGAATCTGGCACTAGCCTACTTTCATCTATTCAGTCATGCAAGTCTGACGGAGCCCGTTTTGTTCAAGAAAACCACATGAAAACTGTCTCCTTTTCAGTTACACTGATTCCAGTTATCTACTTTCATAGAATTGTGGCACACACGCAGCCTCGGCAACGCATTTAAAGTGCGGTTACATTGATTTTACGAAAGGTCCACATGTAATCAGCGAAATATAGCCAGTAAAACAGGTTCGCGTCAAATGGGTCAGCTGAGGAGAGCTGCACATGTAATGCCACATACCTAGGACACAACCTGTTCAGCCTATCGGCTAGTAATGCCGTTTTGCCATGAAAACCGCCCCTCATCATTGATATAGTGAGGGGATAGTGGACGACCCGATGGTACATGTAGGCGAGAAAGTTGACAAAGTCCTCAAACTGCCATAATGATGTCAAACCGTCGCTATCATTACGACCCCCATATATCCAGATACTAGCTCGACAACCTGGGTCAAATACACTTTCAAGCTGCAGTGCTGGAGAATCGCAGCACACCTACCTGGACTCATCACATTCATATGCCTGTATAACCTTACTCTTATCACCCTTCGGGGTAGCCGAGTAGGTAAGGCGCTAGTATATTCGGCTCGAAATTGCGGGCTAATCCCCGGCTTCGGAGATTTGAGTTTGAATGGAGGCAAGCTACGAAGGCGCCCGTGTGCATCGTAGCGCACGTTAAAGATCCGCAGTTGGGCAAAATTCTCCGTAGACCTCCACTACGGCGTCCTTGGGACGTAACCCACTCCCCCCAATTGGCTATAAAACTATTGTTAGTTTACCGCGTCTGTTCCTAGAAAATTCTTTTCCCGAACTTGTTAAAAAGACGCCTATTCTTGCCACACCGATCGGCCCATGTGGCTAACAATTATCTTACGTACCAGTGAGAGCACACAGAATAGTCAAATTATCAAGTTTGCACGAATGCCTTTCTTTTTTGTATAACTGACTACTTGACTGATCTTCCAATTTCACTACATTGAAGTGCGGCTCGTACGTAGCGGTACATGTTGGGGCCAGCAAGCTTTATTGAAGAGGGCCACATACCTCTTGGCCCATCTCCAGTGACGCAAATGCTCGTCACGGAAGTTCCTTGCAGATTGGTACACAACTAGTTTGGTATGCCCACTTATGCAAGTTTTAGTGAGTTAGGTTGTTTGAAGAAAAGCACATGGCAGTGGCACCTATGATGTGACCGACATTCACGTCAAAGATGTACATTGAATCTCGCACTAGCCTGCTTTCAGCTATTAAGTCATGCAAGTCTGGCGGAACCCGTTTTGTTGAAGAAAACCACATGAAAACTGTCTCCTATTCAGTAACACTGATTCCCGTTATATACTTTCATTGAAATGTGGCGCACACCCAGTCTCGGCAACGCATTTAAAGTGCGGTTACATTGATTTTACGAAAGGTCCACATGTAATCAGCGAAATATAGCTAGTAAAACAGGTTCGCGTCAAATGGGTCAGCTGAGGAGAGCTGCACATGTAATGCCACATACCTAGGACACAACCTGTTCAGCCTATCGGCTAGTAATGCCGTTTCGCCATAAAAACAGCCCCTCATCATTGATATAGTGAGGGGATAGTGGACGACCCGATGGTACATGTAGGCGAGAATGTTGACAAAGTCCTCAAACTGCCATAATGATGTCAAACCGTCGCTATCATTACGACCCCCATATATCCAGCTAATAGCTCGACAACCTGGGTCAAACACACTTTCAACCTGCAGTGCTGGAGAATCGCAGCACACCTACCTGGACTCATCACATTCATATGCCTGTATAACCTTACTCTATCACCCTTCGGTGTAGCCGAGTAGCTAAGGCGCTAGTATACTCGGCTCGAAATTGCGGGCTAATTCCCGGCTCCGGAGATTTCAGTTTGAATGGAGGCAAGCTGCGAAGGCGCCCGTGTGCATCGTAGCGCACGTTAAAGATCCCCAGTTGGGCAAAATTCTCCGTAGACCTCCACTACGGCGTCCTTGGGACGTAACCCACTCCCCCCAATTGGCTATAAAACTATCGTTACTTTACCGCGTCTGTTCCTAGAAAATTCTTTTCCCGAACTTGTTAAAAAGACGCCTATTTTTTGCCACAGCGATCGGCCCATGTGGCTAACAATTATCTTACGAACCAGTGAGAGCAGACAGAATAGTCAAATTATCAAGGTTCCAAGAAAGCCTTTCTTTTTTGTATAACTGACTACTTGACTGATCTTCCAATTTCACTACATTGAAGTGCGGCTCGTACATAGCGGTACATGTTGGGGCCAGCAAGCTTTATTGAAGAGGGGCACATACCTGTTGCCCATCTTCAGTGACGCAAATGCTCGTCACTCACGGAAGTTCCTTGCAGATTGGTACACAACTAGTTTCGTATGCTCACTTGTGCAAGTTTTAGTGACTTAGGTTGTTTGAAGAAAAGCACATGGCAGTGGCACCTACGATGTGACCCACATTCACGTCAAAGATGTACATTGAATCTGGCACTAGCCTGCTTTCATCTATTCAGTCATGCAAGTCTGACGGAGCCCGTTTTGTTCAAGAAAACCACATGAAAACTGTCTCCTTTTCAGTTACACTGATTCCAGTTATATACTTTCATTGAATTGTGGCACACACGCAACCTCGGCAACGCATTTAAAGTGCGGTTACATTGATTTTACGAAAGGTCCACATGTAATCAGCGAAATATAGCCAGTAAAACAGGTTCGCGTCAAATGGGTCAGCTGAGGAGAGCTGCACATGTAATGCCACATACCTAGGACACAACCTGTTCAGCCTATCGGCTAGTAATGCCGTTTCGCCATGAAAACCGCCCCTCATCATTGATATAGTGAGGGGATAGTGGACGACCCAATGGTACATGTAGGCGAGAAAGTTGACAAAGTCCTCAAACTGCCATAATGATGTCAAACCGTCGCTATCATTACGACCCCCATATATCCAGCTACTAGCTCGACAACCTGGGTCAAATACACTTTCAACCTGCAGTGCTGGAGAATCGCAGCACACCTACCTGGACTCATCACATTCATATGCCTGTATAACCTTACTCTTATCACCCTTCGGGGTAGCCGAGTAGCTAAGGCGCTAGTATATTCGGCTCGAAATTGCGGGCTAATCCCCGGCTTCGGAGATTTGAGTTTGAATGGAGGCAAGCTACGAAGGCGCCCGTGTGCATCGTAGCGCACGTTAAAGATCCCCAGTTGGGCAAAATTCTCCGTAGACCTCCACTACGGCGTCCTTGGGACGTAACCCACACCCCACAATTGGCTATAAAACTATCGTTACTTTACCGCGTCTGTTCCTAGAAAATTCTTTTCCCGAAATTGTTAAAAAGACGCCTATTTTTTGCCACAGCGATCGGCCCATGTGGCTAACAATTATCTTACGTACCAGTGAGAGCAGACAGAATAGTCAAACTGTCAAGGTTGCACGAATGCCTTTCTTTTTTGTATAACTGACTACTTGACTGATCTTCCAATTTCACTACATTGAAGTGCGGCTCGCTCATAACCGTACATGTTGGGGCCAGCAAGCTTTATTGAAGAAGGCCACATACCTCTTGGCCCATCTCCAGTGACGCAAATGCTCGTCACGGAAGTTCCTTGCAGATTGGTACACAACTAGTTTCGTATGCCCACTTGTGCAAGTTTTAGTGACTTAGGTTGTTTGAAGAAAAGCACATGGCAGTGGCACCTACGATGTGACCCACATTCACGTCAAAGATGTACATTGAATCTGGCACTAGCCTGCTTTCATCTATTCAGTCATGCAAGTCTGACGGAGCCCGTTTTGTTCAAGAAAACCACATGAAAACTGTCTCCTTTTCAGTTACACTGATTCGCGTTATATACTTTCATTGAAATGCGGCGCACACCCAGCCTCGGCAACGCATTTAAAGTGCGGTTACATTGATTTTACGAAAGGTCCACATGTAATCAGCGAAATATAGCCAGTAAAACAGGTTCGCGTCAAATGGGTCAGCTGAGGAGAGCTCCACAAGTAATGCCACATACCTAGGACACAACCTGTTCAGCCTATCGGCTAGTAATGCCGTTTCGCCATGAAAACAGCCCCTCATCATTGATATAGTGAGGGGATAGTGGACGACCCGATGGTACATGTAGGCGAGAAAGTTGACAAAGTCCTCAAACTGCCATAATGATGTCAAACCGTCGCTATCATTACGACCCCCATATATCCAGCTACTAGCTCGACAACCTGGGTCAAATACACTTTCAACCTGCAGTGCTGGAGAATCGTAGCACACCTACCTGGACTCATCACATTCATGTGCCTGTATAACCTTACTCTTATCACCCTTCGGGGAAGCCGAGTAGCTAAGGCGCTAGTATATTCGGCTCGAAATTGCGGGCTAATCCCCGGCTTCGGAGATTTCAGTTTGAATGGAGGCAAGCTGCGAAGGCGCCCGTGTGCATCGTAGCGCACGTTAAAGATCCCCAGTTGGGCAAAATTCTCCGTAGACCTCCACTACGGCGTCCTTGGGACGTAACCCACTCCCCCCAATTGGCTATAAAACTATCGTTACTTTACCGCGTCTGTTCCTAGAAAATTCTTTTCCCGAACTTGTTAAAAAGACGCCTATTTTTTGCCACAGCGATCGGCCCATGTGGCTAACAATTATCTTACGAACCAGTGAGAGCAGACAGAATAGTCAAATTATCAAGGTTCCACGAATGCCTTTCTTTTTTGTATAACTGACTACTTGACTGATCTTCCAATTTCACTACATTGAAGTGCGGCTCGTCCATAGCGGTACATGTTGGGGCCAGCAAGCTTTATTGAAGAGGGCCACATACCTCTTGGCCCATCTCCAGTGACGCAAATGCTCGTCACGGAAGTTCCTTGCAGATTGGTACACAACTAGTTTCGTATGCCCACTTGTGCAAGTTTTAGTGACTTAGGTTGTTTGAAGAAAAGCACATGGCAGTGGCACCTACGATGTGACCCACATTCACGTCAAAGATGTACATTGAATCTGGCACTAGCCTGCTTTCATCTATTCAGTCATGCAAGTCTGACGGAGCCCGTTTTGTTCAAGAAAACCACATGAAAACTGTCTCCTTTTCAGTTACACTGATTCGCGTTATATACTTTCATTGAAATGCGGCGCACACCCAGCCTCGGCAACGCATTTAAAGTGCGGTTACATTGATTTTACGAAAGGTCCACATGTAATCAGCGAAATATAGCCAGTAAAACAGGTTCGGGTCAAACGGGTCAGCTGAGGAGAGCTGCACATGTAATGCCACATACCTAGGACACAACCTGTTCAGCCTACCGGCTAGTAATGCCGTTTCGCCATAAAAACAGCCCCTCATCATTGATATAGTGAGGGGATAGTGGACGACCCGATGGTACATGTAGGCGAGAAAGTTGACAAAGTCCTCAAACTGCCATAATGATGTCAAACCGTCGCTATCATTACGACCCCCATATATCCAGCTACTAGCTCGACAACCTGGATCAAATACACTTTCAACCTGCAGTGCTGGAGAATCGCAGCACACCTACCTGGACTCATCACATTCATATGCCTGTATAACCTTACTCTTATCACCCTTCGGGGTAGCCGAGTAGCTAAGGCGCTAGTATACTCGGCTCAAAATTGCGGGCTAATCCCCGGCTCCAGAGATTTCAGTTTGAATGGAGGCAAGCTGCGAAGGCGCCCGTGTGCATCGTAGCGCACGTTAAAGATCCCCAGTTGGGCAAAATTCTCCGTAGACCTCCACTACGGCGTCCTTGGGACGTTACCCACTCGCCACAATTGGCTATAAAACTATCGTTACATTACCGCGTCTGTTCCTAGAAAATTCTTTTCCCGAACTTGTTAAAAAGACGCCTATTTTTTGCCACAGCGATCGGCCCATGTGGCTAACAATTATCTTACGTACCAGTAAGAGCAGACAGAATAGTCAAATTGTCAAGGTTGCACGAATGCCTTTCTTTTTTGTATAACTGACTACTTGACTGATCTTCCAATTTCACTACATTGAAGTGCGGCTCGTCCATAGCGGTACATGTTGGGGCCAGGAAGCTTTATTGAAGAGGGGCACATACCTCTTGGCCCATCTCCAGTGACGCAAATGCTCGTCACGGAAGTTCCTTGCAGATTGTTACACAACTAGTTTGGTATGCCCACCTATGCAAGTTTTAGTGAGTTAGGTTGTTTGAAGAAAAGCACATGGCAGTGGCACCTATGATGTGACCGACATTCACGTCAAAGATGTACATTGAATCTCGCACTAGCCTGCTTTCAGCTATTCAGTCATGCAAGTCTGGCGGAACCCGTTTTGTTGAAGAAAACCACATGAAAACTGTCTCCGTTTCAGTTACACTGATTCCCGTTATATACTTTCATTGAATTGTGGCAAACACCCAGCCTCGGCAAAGCATTTAAAGTGCGGTTACATTGATTTTACGAAAGGTCCACATGTAATCAGCGAAATATAGCCAGTAAAACAGGTTCGCGTCAAATGGGTCAGCTGAGGAGAGCTGTACATGTAATGCCACATACCTAGGACACAACCTGTTCAGCCTGTCGGCTAGTAATGCCGTTTCGCCATAAAAACAGCCCCTCATCATTGATATAGTGAGGGGATAGTGGACGACCCGATGGTACATGTAGGCGAGAAAGTTGACAAAGTCCTCAAACTGCCATAATGATGTCAAACCGTCGCTATCATTACGACACCCATATATCCAGCTACTAGCTCGACAACCTGGGTCAAATACACTTTCAACCTGCAGTGCTGGAGAATCGCAGCACACCTACCTGGACTCATCACATTCATATGCCTGTATAACCTTACTCTATCACCCTTCGGGGTAGCCGAGTAGCTAAGGCGCTAGTATACTCGGCTCGAAATTGCGGGCTAATCCCCGGCTCCGGAGATTTCAGTTTGAATTGAGGCAAGCTGCGAAGGCGCCCGTGTGCATCGTAGCGCACGTTAAAGATCCCCAGTTGGGCAAACTTCTCCGTAGACCTCCACTACGGCGTCCTTGGGACGTAACCCACTCCCCCCAATTGGCTATAAAACTATCGTTACTTTACCGCGTCTCTTCCTAGAAAATTCTTTTCCCGAACTTGTTAAAAAGACGCCTATTTTCTGCCACAGCGATCGGCACATGTGGCTAACAATTATCTTACGAACCAGTGAGAGCAGACAGAATAGTCAAATTATCAAGGTTCCAAGAATGCCTTTCTTTTTTGTATAACTGACTACTTGACTGATCTTCCAATTTCACTACATTGAAGTGCGGCTCGTACATAGCGGTACATGTTGGGGCCAGCAAGCTTTATTGAAGAGGGGCACATACCTCTTGCCCATCTTCAGTGACGCAAATGCTCGTCACTCACGGAAGTTCCTTGCAGATTGGTACACAACTAGTTTCGTGTGCCCACTTGTGCAAGTTTTAGTGACTTAGGTTGTTTGAAGAAAAGCACATGGCAGTGGCACCTACGATGTGACCCACATTCACGTCAAAGATGTACATTGAATCTGGCACTAGCCTGCTTTCATCTATTCAGTCATGCAAGTCTGACGGAGCCCGTTTTGTTCAAGAAAACCACATGAAAACTGTCTCCTTTTCAGTTACACTGATTCCAGTTATCTACTTTCATAGAATTGTGACACACACGCAGCCTCGGCAACGCATTTAAAGTGCGGTTACATTGATTTTACGAAAGGTCCACATGTAATCAGCGAAATATAGCCAGTAAAACAGGTTCGCGTCAAATGGGTCAGCTGAGGAGAGCTGCACATGTAATGCCACATACCTAGGACACAACCTGTTCAGCCTATCGGCTAGTAATGCCGTTTCGCCATGAAAACCGCCCCTCATCATTGATATAGTGAGGGGATAGTGGACGACCCGATGGTACATGTAGGCGAGAAAGTTGACAAAGTCCTCAAACTGCCATAATGATGTCAAACCGTCGCTATCATTACGACCCCCATATATCCAGATACTAGCTCGACAACCTGGGTCAAATACACTTTCAACCTGCAGTGCTGGAGAATCGTAGCACACCTACCTGGACTCATCACATTCATGTGCCTGTATAACCTTACTCTTATCACCCTTCGGGGAAGCCGAGTAGCTAAGGCGCTAGTATATTCGGCTCGAAATTGCGGGCTAATCCCCGGCTTCGGAGATTTTAGTTTGAATGGAGGCAAGCTGCGAAGGCGCCCGTGTGCATCGTAGCGCACGTTAAAGATCCCCAGTTGGGCAAAATTCTCCGTAGACCTCCACTACGGCGTCCTTGGGACGTAACCCACTCCCCCCAATTGGCTATAAAACTATCGTTACTTTACCGCGTCTGTTCCTAGAAAATTCTTTTCCCGAACTTGTTAAAAAGACGCCTATTTTTTGCCACAGCGATCGGCCCATGTGGCTAACAATTATCTTACGAACCAGTGAGAGCAGACAGAATAGTCAAATTATCAAGGTTCCACGAATGCCTTTCTTTTTTGTATAACTGACTACTTGACTGATCTTCCAATTTCACTACATTGAAGTGCGGCTCGTCCATAGCGGTACATGTTGGGGCCAGCAAGCTTTATTGAAGAGGGCCACATACCTCTTGGCCCATCTCCAGTGACGCAAATGCTCGTCACGGAAGTTCCTTGCAGATTGGTACACAACTAGTTTCGTATGCCCACTTGTGCAAGTTTTAGTGACTTAGGTTGTTTGAAGAAAAGCACATGGCAGTGGCACCTACGATGTGACCCACATTCACGTCAAAGATGTACATTGAATCTGGCACTAGCCTGCTTTCATCTATTCAGTCATGCAAGTCTGACGGAGCCCGTTTTGTTCAAGAAAACCACATGAAAACTGTCTCCTTTTCAGTTACACTGATTCGCGTTATATACTTTCATTGAAATGCGGCGCACACCCAGCCTCGGCAACGCATTTAAAGTGCGGTTACATTGATTTTACGAAAGGTCCACATGTAATCAGCGAAATATAGCCAGTAAAACAGGTTCGGGTCAAACGGGTCAGCTGAGGAGAGCTGCACATGTAATGCCACATACCTAGGACACAACCTGTTCAGCCTACCGGCTAGTAATGCCGTTTCGCCATAAAAACAGCCCCTCATCATTGATATAGTGAGGGGATAGTGGACGACCCGATGGTACATGTAGGCGAGAAAGTTGACAAAGTCCTCAAACTGCCATAATGATGTCAAACCGTCGCTATCATTACGACCCCCATATATCCAGCTACTAGCTCGACAACCTGGATCAAATACACTTTCAACCTGCAGTGCTGGAGAATCGCAGCACACCTACCTGGACTCATCACATTCATATGCCTGTATAACCTTACTCTTATCACCCTTCGGGGTAGCCGAGTAGCTAAGGCGCTAGTATACTCGGCTCAAAATTGCGGGCTAATCCCCGGCTCCAGAGATTTCAGTTTGAATGGAGGCAAGCTGCGAAGGCGCCCGTGTGCATCGTAGCGCACGTTAAAGATCCCCAGTTGGGCAAAATTCTCCGTAGACCTCCACTACGGCGTCCTTGGGACGTAACCCACTCGCCACAATTGGCTATAAAACTATCGTTACATTACCGCGTCTGTTCCTAGAAAATTCTTTTCCCGAACTTGTTAAAAAGACGCCTATTTTTTGCCACAGTGATCGGCCCATGTGGCTAACAATTATCTTACGTACCAGTGAGAGCAGACAGAATAGTCAAATTGTCAAGGTTGCACGAATGCCTTTCTTTTTTGTATAACTGACTACTTGACTGATCTTCCAATTTCACTACATTGAAGTGCGGCTCGTCCATAGCGGTACATGTTGGGGCCAGGAAGCTTTATTGAAGAGGGGCACATACCTCTTGGCCCATCTCCAGTGACGCAAATGCTCGTCACGGAAGTTCCTTGCAGATTGTTACACAACTAGTTTGGTATGCCCACCTATGCAAGTTTTAGTGAGTTAGGTTGTTTGAAGAAAAGCACATGGCAGTGGCACCTATGATGTGACCGACATTCACGTCAAAGATGTACATTGAATCTCGCACTAGCCTGCTTTCAGCTATTCAGTCATGCAAGTCTGGCGGAACCCGTTTTGTTGAAGAAAACCACATGAAAACTGTCTCCGTTTCAGTTACACTGATTCCCGTTATATACTTTCATTGAATTGTGGCAAACACCCAGCCTCGGCAAAGCATTTAAAGTGCGGTTACATTGATTTTACGAAAGGTCCACATGTAATCAGCGAAATATAGCCAGTAAAACAGGTTCGCGTCAAATGGGTCAGCTGAGGAGAGCTGTACATGTAATGCCACATACCTAGGACACAACCTGTTCAGCCTGTCGGCTAGTAATGCCGTTTCGCCATAAAAACAGCCCCTCATCATTGATATAGTGAGGGGATAGTGGACGACCCGATGGTACATGTAGGCGAGAAAGTTGACAAAGTCCTCAAACTGCCATAATGATGTCAAACCGTCGCTATCATTACGACACCCATATATCCAGCTACTAGCTCGACAACCTGGGTCAAATACACTTTCAACCTGCAGTGCTGGAGAATCGCAGCACACCTACCTGGACTCATCACATTCACGTGCCTGTATAACCTTACTCTATCACCCTTCGGGGTAGCCGAGTAGCTAAGGCGCTAGTATACTCGGCTCGAAATTGCGGGCTAATCCCCGGCTCCGGAGATTTCAGTTTGAATTGAGGCAAGCTGCGAAGGCGCCCGTGTGCATCGTAGCGCACGTTAAAGATCCCCAGTTGGGCAAACTTCTCCGTAGACCTCCACTACGGCGTCCTTGGGACGTAACCCACTCCCCCCAATTGGCTATAAAACTATCGTTACTTTACCGCGTCTCTTCCTAGAAAATTCTTTTCCCGAACTTGTTAAAAAGACGCCTATTTTCTGCCACAGCGATCGGCACATGTGGCTAACAATTATCTTACGAACCAGTGAGAGCAGACAGAATAGTCAAATTATCAAGGTTCCAAGAATGCCTTTCTTTTTTGTATAACTGACTACTTGACTGATCTTCCAATTTCACTACATTGAAGTGCGGCTCGTACATAGCGGTACATGTTGGGGCCAGCAAGCTTTATTGAAGAGGGGCACATACCTCTTGCCCATCTTCAGTGACGCAAATGCTCGTCACTCACGGAAGTTCCTTGCAGATTGGTACACAACTAGTTTCGTGTGCCCACTTGTGCAAGTTTTAGTGACTTAGGTTGTTTGAAGAAAAGCACATGGCAGTGGCACCTACGATGTGACCCACATTCACGTCAAAGATGTACATTGAATCTGGCACTAGCCTACTTTCATCTATTCAGTCATGCAAGTCTGACGGAGCCCGTTTTGTTCAAGAAAACCACATGAAAACTGTCTCCTTTTCAGTTACACTGATTCCAGTTATCTACTTTCATAGAATTGTGGCACACACGCAGCCTCGGCAACGCATTTAAAGTGCGGTTACATTGATTTTACGAAAGGTCCACATGTAATCAGCGAAATATAGCCAGTAAAACAGGTTCGCGTCAAATGGGTCAGCTGAGGAGAGCTGCACATGTAATGCCACATACCTAGGACACAACATGTTCAGCCTATCGGCTAGTAATGCCGTTTTGCCATGAAAACCGCCCCTCATCATTGATATAGTGAGGGGATAGTGGACGACCCGATGGTACATGTAGGCGAGAAAGTTGACAAAGTCCTCAAACTGCCATAATGATGTCAAACCGTCGCTATCATTACGACCCCCATATATCCAGATACTAGCTCGACAACCTGGGTCAAATACACTTTCAAGCTGCAGTGCTGGAGAATCGCAGCACACCTACCTGGACTCATCACATTCATATGCCTGTATAACCTTACTCTTATCACCCTTCGGGGTAGCCGAGTAGGTAAGGCGCTAGTATATTCGGCTCGAAATTGCGGGCTAATCCCCGGCTTCGGAGATTTGAGTTTGAATGGAGGCAAGCTACGAAGGCGCCCGTGTGCATCGTAGCGCACGTTAAAGATCCGCAGTTGGGCAAAATTCTCCGTAGACCTCCACTACGGCGTCCTTGGGACGTAACCCACTCCCCCCAATTGGCTATAAAACTATTGTTAGTTTACCGCGTCTGTTCCTAGAAAATTCTTTTCCCGAACTTGTTAAAAAGACGCCTATTCTTGCCACACCGATCGGCCCATGTGGCTAACAATTATCTTACGTACCAGTGAGAGCACACAGAATAGTCAAATTATCAAGTTTGCACGAATGCCTTTCTTTTTTGTATAACTGACTACTTGACTGATCTTCCAATTTCACTACATTGAAGTGCGGCTCGTACGTAGCGGTACATGTTGGGGCCAGCAAGCTTTATTGAAGAGGGCCACATACCTCTTGGCCCATCTCCAGTGACGCAAATGCTCGTCACGGAAGTTCCTTGCAGATTGGTACACAACTAGTTTGGTATGCCCACTTATGCAAGTTTTAGTGAGTTAGGTTGTTTGAAGAAAAGCACATGGCAGTGGCACCTATGATGTGACCGACATTCACGTCAAAGATGTACATTGAATCTCGCACTAGCCTGCTTTCAGCTATTCAGTCATGCAAGTCTGGCGGAACCCGTTTTGTTGAAGAAAACCACATGAAAACTGTCTCCTATTCAGTAACACTGATTCCCGTTATATACTTTCATTGAAATGTGGCGCACACCCAGTCTCGGCAACGCATTTAAAGTGCGGTTACATTGATTTTACGAAAGGTCCACATGTAATCAGCGAAATATAGCTAGTAAAACAGGTTCGCGTCAAATGGGTCAGCTGAGGAGAGCTGCACATGTAATGCCACATACCTAGGACACAACCTGTTCAGCCTATCGGCTAGTAATGCCGTTTCGCCATAAAAACAGCCCCTCATCATTGATATAGTGAGGGGATAGTGGACGACCCGATAGTACATGTAGGCGAGAATGTTGACAAAGTCCTCAAACTGCCATAATGATGTCAAACCGTCGCTATCATTACGACCCCCATATATCCAGCTAATAGCTCGACAACCTGGGTCAAACACACTTTCAACCTGCACTGCTGGAGAATCGCAGCACACCTACCTGGACTCATCACATTCATATGCCTGTATAACCTTACTCTATCACCCTTCGGTGTAGCCGAGTAGCTAAGGCGCTAGTATACTCGGCTCGAAATTGCGGGCTAATTCCCGGCTCCGGAGATTTCAGTTTGAATGGAGGCAAGCTGCGAAGGCGCCCGTGTGCATCGTAGCGCACGTTAAAGATCCCCAGTTGGCCAAAATTCTCCGTAGACCTCCACTACGGCGTCCTTGGGACGTAACCCACTCCCCCCAATTGGCTATAAAACTATCGTTACTTTACCGCGTCTGTTCCTAGAAAATTCTTTTCCCGAACTTGTTAAAAAGACGCCTATTTTTTGCCACAGCGATCGGCCCATGTGGCTAACAATTATCTTACGAACCAGTGAGAGCAGACAGAATAGTCAAATTATCAAGGTTCCAAGAAAGCCTTTCTTTTTTGTATAACTGACTACTTGACTGATCTTCCAATTTCACTACATTGAAGTGCGGCTCGTACATAGCGGTACATGTTGGGGCCAGCAAGCTTTATTGAAGAGGGGCACATACCTCTTGCCCATCTTCAGTGACGCAAATGCTCGTCACTCACGGAAGTTCCTTGCAGATTGGTACACAACTAGTTTCGTATGCTCACTTGTGCAAGTTTTAGTGACTTAGGTTGTTTGAAGAAAAGCACATGGCAGTGGCACCTACGATGTGACCCACATTCACGTCAAAGATGTACATTGAATCTGGCACTCGCCTGCTTTCATCTATTCAGTCATGCAAGTCTGACGGAGCCCGTTTTGTTCAAGAAAACCACATGAAAACTGTCTCCTTTTCAGTTACACTGATTCCAGTTATATACTTTCATTGAATTGTGGCACACACGCAACCTCGGCAACGCATTTAAAGTGCGGTTACATTGATTTTACGAAAGGTCCACATGTAATCAGCGAAATATAGCCAGTAAAACAGGTTCGCGTCAAATGGGTCAGCTGAGGAGAGCTGCACATGTAATGCCACATACCTAGGACACAACCTGTTCAGCCTATCGGCTAGTAATGCCGTTTCGCCATGAAAACCGCCCCTCATCATTGATATAGTGAGGGGATAGTGGACGACCCAATGGTACATGTAGGCGAGAAAGTTGACAAAGTCCTCAAACTGCCATAATGATGTCAAACCGTCGCTATCATTACGACCCCCATATATCCAGCTACTAGCTCGACAACCTGGGTCAAATACACTTTCAACCTGCAGTGCTGGAGAATCGCAGCACACCTACCTGGACTCATCACATTCATATGCCTGTATAACCTTACTCTTATCACCCTTCGGGGTAGCCGAGTAGCTAAGGCGCTAGTATATTCGGCTCGAAATTGCGGGCTAATCCCCGGCTTCGGAGATTTGAGTTTGAATGGAGGCAAGCTACGAAGGCGCCCGTGTGCATCGTAGCGCACGTTAAAGATCCCCAGTTGGGCAAAATTCTCCGTAGACCTCCACTACGGCGTCCTTGGGACGTAACCCACACCCCACAATTGGCTATAAAACTATCGTTACTTTACCGCGTCTGTTCCTAGAAAATTCTTTTCCCGAAATTGTTAAAAAGACGCCTATTTTTTGCCACAGCGATCGGCCCATGTGGCTAACAATTATCTTACGTACCAGTGAGAGCAGACAGAATAGTCAAACTGTCAAGGTTGCACGAATGCCTTTCTTTTTTGTATAACTGACTACTTGACTGATCTTCCAATTTCACTACATTGAAGTGCGGCTCGCTCATAACCGTACATGTTGGGGCCAGCAAGCTTTATTGAAGAAGGCCACATACCTCTTGGCCCATCTCCAGTGACGCAAATGCTCGTCACGGAAGTTCCTTGCAGATTGGTACACAACTAGTTTCGTATGCCCACTTGTGCAAGTTTTAGTGACTTAGGTTGTTTGAAGAAAAGCACATGGCAGTGGCACCTACGATGTGACCCACATTCACGTCAAAGATGTACATTGAATCTGGCACTAGCCTGCTTTCATCTATTCAGTCATGCAAGTCTGACGGAGCCCGTTTTGTTCAAGAAAACCACATGAAAACTGTCTCCTTTTCAGTTACACTGATTCGCGTTATATACTTTCATTGAAATGCGGCGCACACCCAGCCTCGGCAACGCATTTAAAGTGCGGTTACATTGATTTTACGAAAGGTCCACATGTAATCAGCGAAATATAGCCAGTAAAACAGGTTCGCGTCAAATGGGTCAGCTGAGGAGAGCTCCACAAGTAATGCCACATACCTAGGACACAACCTGTTCAGCCTATCGGCTAGTAATGCCGTTTCGCCATGAAAACAGCCCCTCATCATTGATATAGTGAGGGGATAGTGGACGACCCGATGGTACATGTAGGCGAGAAAGTTGACAAAGTCCTCAAACTGCCATAATGATGTCAAACCGTCGCTATCATTACGACCCCCATATATCCAGCTACTAGCTCGACAACCTGGGTCAAATACACTTTCAACCTGCAGTGCTGGAGAATCGTAGCACACCTACCTGGACTCATCACATTCATGTGCCTGTATAACCTTACTCTTATCACCCTTCGGGGAAGCCGAGTAGCTAAGGCGCTAGTATATTCGGCTCGAAATTGCGGGCTAATCCCCGGCTTCGGAGATTTCAGTTTGAATGGAGGCAAGCTGCGAAGGCGCCCGTGTGCATCGTAGCGCACGTTAAAGATCCCCAGTTGGGCAAAATTCTCCGTAGACCTCCACTACGGCGTCCTTGGGACGTAACCCACTCCCCCCAATTGGCTATAAAACTATCGTTACTTTACCGCGTCTGTTCCTAGAAAATTCTTTTCCCGAACTTGTTAAAAAGACGCCTATTTTTTGCCACAGCGATCGGCCCATGTGGCTAACAATTATCTTACGAACCAGTGAGAGCAGACAGAATAGTCAAATTATCAAGGTTCCACGAATGCCTTTCTTTTTTGTATAACTGACTACTTGACTGATCTTCCAATTTCACTACATTGAAGTGCGGCTCGTCCATAGCGGTACATGTTGGGGCCAGCAAGCTTTATTGAAGAGGGCCACATACCTCTTGGCCCATCTCCAGTGACGCAAATGCTCGTCACGGAAGTTCCTTGCAGATTGGTACACAACTAGTTTCGTATGCCCACTTGTGCAAGTTTTAGTGACTTAGGTTGTTTGAAGAAAAGCACATGGCAGTGGCACCTACGATGTGACCCACATTCACGTCAAAGATGTACATTGAATCTGGCACTAGCCTGCTTTCATCTATTCAGTCATGCAAGTCTGACGGAGCCCGTTTTGTTCAAGAAAACCACATGAAAACTGTCTCCTTTTCAGTTACACTGATTCGCGTTATATACTTTCATTGAAATGCGGCGCACACCCAGCCTCGGCAACGCATTTAAAGTGCGGTTACATTGATTTTACGAAAGGTCCACATGTAATCAGCGAAATATAGCCAGTAAAACAGGTTCGGGTCAAACGGGTCAGCTGAGGAGAGCTGCACATGTAATGCCACATACCTAGGACACAACCTGTTCAGCCTACCGGCTAGTAATGCCGTTTCGCCATAAAAACAGCCCCTCATCATTGATATAGTGAGGGGATAGTGGACGACCCGATGGTACATGTAGGCGAGAAAGTTGACAAAGTCCTCAAACTGCCATAATGATGTCAAACCGTCGCTATCATTACGACCCCCATATATCCAGCTACTAGCTCGACAACCTGGATCAAATACACTTTCAACCTGCAGTGCTGGAGAATCGCAGCACACCTACCTGGACTCATCACATTCATATGCCTGTATAACCTTACTCTTATCACCCTTCGGGGTAGCCGAGTAGCTAAGGCGCTAGTATACTCGGCTCAAAATTGCGGGCTAATCCCCGGCTCCAGAGATTTCAGTTTGAATGGAGGCAAGCTGCGAAGGCGCCCGTGTGCATCGTAGCGCACGTTAAAGATCCCCAGTTGGGCAAAATTCTCCGTAGACCTCCACTACGGCGTCCTTGGGACGTAACCCACTCGCCACAATTGGCTATAAAACTATCGTTACATTACCGCGTCTGTTCCTAGAAAATTCTTTTCCCGAACTTGTTAAAAAGACGCCTATTTTTTGCCACAGCGATCGGCCCATGTGGCTAACAATTATCTTACGTACCAGTAAGAGCAGACAGAATAGTCAAATTGTCAAGGTTGCACGAATGCCTTTCTTTTTTGTATAACTGACTACTTGACTGATCTTCCAATTTCACTACATTGAAGTGCGGCTCGTCCATAGCGGTACATGTTGGGGCCAGGAAGCTTTATTGAAGAGGGGCACATACCTCTTGGCCCATCTCCAGTGACGCAAATGCTCGTCACGGAAGTTCCTTGCAGATTGTTACACAACTAGTTTGGTATGCCCACCTATGCAAGTTTTAGTGAGTTAGGTTGTTTGAAGAAAAGCACATGGCAGTGGCACCTATGATGTGACCGACATTCACGTCAAAGATGTACATTGAATCTCGCACTAGCCTGCTTTCAGCTATTCAGTCATGCAAGTCTGGCGGAACCCGTTTTGTTGAAGAAAACCACATGAAAACTGTCTCCGTTTCAGTTACACTGATTCCCGTTATATACTTTCATTGAATTGTGGCAAACACCCAGCCTCGGCAAAGCATTTAAAGTGCGGTTACATTGATTTTACGAAAGGTCCACATGTAATCAGCGAAATATAGCCAGTAAAACAGGTTCGCGTCAAATGGGTCAGCTGAGGAGAGCTGTACATGTAATGCCACATACCTAGGACACAACCTGTTCAGCCTGTCGGCTAGTAATGCCGTTTCGCCATAAAAACAGCCCCTCATCATTGATATAGTGAGGGGATAGTGGACGACCCGATGGTACATGTAGGCGAGAAAGTTGACAAAGTCCTCAAACTGCCATAATGATGTCAAACCGTCGCTATCATTACGACACCCATATATCCAGCTACTAGCTCGACAACCTGGGTCAAATACACTTTCAACCTGCAGTGCTGGAGAATCGCAGCACACCTACCTGGACTCATCACATTCATATGCCTGTATAACCTTACTCTATCACCCTTCGGGGTAGCCGAGTAGCTAAGGCGCTAGTATACTCGGCTCGAAATTGCGGGCTAATCCCCGGCTCCGGAGATTTCAGTTTGAATTGAGGCAAGCTGCGAAGGCGCCCGTGTGCATCGTAGCGCACGTTAAAGATCCCCAGTTGGGCAAACTTCTCCGTAGACCTCCACTACGGCGTCCTTGGGACGTAACCCACTCCCCCCAATTGGCTATAAAACTATCGTTACTTTACCGCGTCTCTTCCTAGAAAATTCTTTTCCCGAACTTGTTAAAAAGACGCCTATTTTCTGCCACAGCGATCGGCACATGTGGCTAACAATTATCTTACGAACCAGTGAGAGCAGACAGAATAGTCAAATTATCAAGGTTCCAAGAATGCCTTTCTTTTTTGTATAACTGACTACTTGACTGATCTTCCAATTTCACTACATTGAAGTGCGGCTCGTACATAGCGGTACATGTTGGGGCCAGCAAGCTTTATTGAAGAGGGGCACATACCTCTTGCCCATCTTCAGTGACGCAAATGCTCGTCACTCACGGAAGTTCCTTGCAGATTGGTACACAACTAGTTTCGTGTGCCCACTTGTGCAAGTTTTAGTGACTTAGGTTGTTTGAAGAAAAGCACATGGCAGTGGCACCTACGATGTGACCCACATTCACGTCAAAGATGTACATTGAATCTGGCACTAGCCTGCTTTCATCTATTCAGTCATGCAAGTCTGACGGAGCCCGTTTTGTTCAAGAAAACCACATGAAAACGGTCTCCTTTTCAGTTACACTGATTCCAGTTATCTACTTTCATAGAATTGTGACACACACGCAGCCTCGGCAACGCATTTAAAGTGCGGTTACATTGATTTTACGAAAGGTCCACATGTAATCAGCGAAATATAGCCAGTAAAACAGGTTCGCGTCAAATGGGTCAGCTGAGGAGAGCTGCACATGTAATGCCACATACCTAGGACACAACCTGTTCAGCCTATCGGCTAGTAATGCCGTTTCGCCATGAAAACCGCCCCTCATCATTGATATAGTGAGGGGATAGTGGACGACCCGATGGTACATGTAGGCGAGAAAGTTGACAAAGTCCTCAAACTGCCATAATGATGTCAAACCGTCGCTATCATTACGACCCCCATATATCCAGATACTAGCTCGACAACCTGGGTCAAATACACTTTCAACCTGCAGTGCTGGAGAATCGTAGCACACCTACCTGGACTCATCACATTCATGTGCCTGTATAACCTTACTCTTATCACCCTTCGGGGAAGCCGAGTAGCTAAGGCGCTAGTATATTCGGCTCGAAATTGCGGGCTAATCCCCGGCTTCGGAGATTTCAGTTTGAATGGAGGCAAGCTGCGAAGGCGCCCGTGTGCATCGTAGCGCACGTTAAAGATCCCCAGTTGGGCAAAATTCTCCGTAGACCTCCACTACGGCGTCCTTGGGACGTAACCCACTCCCCCCAATTGGCTATAAAACTATCGTTACTTTACCGCGTCTGTTCCTAGAAAATTCTTTTCCCGAGCTTGTTAAAAAGACGCCTATTTTTTGCCACAGCGATCGGCCCATGTGGCTAACAATTATCTTACGAACCAGTGAGAGCAGACAGAATAGTCAAATTATCAAGGTTCCACGAATGCCTTTCTTTTTTGTATAACTGACTACTTGACTGATCTTCCAATTTCACTACATTGAAGTGCGGCTCGTCCATAGCGGTACATGTTGGGGCCAGCAAGCTTTATTGAAGAGGGCCACATACCTCTTGGCCCATCTCCAGTGACGCAAATGCTCGTCACGGAAGTTCCTTGCAGATTGGTACACAACTAGTTTCGTATGCCCACTTGTGCAAGTTTTAGTGACTTAGGTTGTTTGAAGAAAAGCACATGGCAGTGGCACCTACGATGTGACCCACATTCACGTCAAAGATGTACATTGAATCTGGCACTAGCCTGCTTTCATCTATTCAGTCATGCAAGTCTGACGGAGCCCGTTTTGTTCAAGAAAACCACATGAAAACTGTCTCCTTTTCAGTTACACTGATTCGCGTTATATACTTTCATTGAAATGCGGCGCACACCCAGCCTCGGCAACGCATTTAAAGTGCGGTTACATTGATTTTACGAAAGGTCCACATGTAATCAGCGAAATATAGCCAGTAAAACAGGTTCGGGTCAAACGGGTCAGCTGAGGAGAGCTGCACATGTAATGCCACATACCTAGGACACAACCTGTTCAGCCTACCGGCTAGTAATGCCGTTTCGCCATAAAAACAGCCCCTCATCATTGATATAGTGAGGGGATAGTGGACGACCCGATGGTACATGTAGGCGAGAAAGTTGACAAAGTCCTCAAACTGCCATAATGATGTCAAACCGTCGCTATCATTACGACCCCCATATATCCAGCTACTAGCTCGACAACCTGGATCAAATACACTTTCAACCTGCAGTGCTGGAGAATCGCAGCACACCTACCTGGACTCATCACATTCATATGCCTGTATAACCTTACTCTTATCACCCTTCGGGGTAGCCGAGTAGCTAAGGCGCTAGTATACTCGGCTCAAAATTGCGGGCTAATCCCCGGCTCCAGAGATTTCAGTTTGAATGGAGGCAAGCTGCGAAGGCGCCCGTGTGCATCGTAGCGCACGTTAAAGATCCCCAGTTGGGCAAAATTCTCCGTAGACCTCCACTACGGCGTCCTTGGGACGTAACCCACTCGCCACAATTGGCTATAAAACTATCGTTACATTACCGCGTCTGTTCCTAGAAAATTCTTTTCCCGAACTTGTTAAAAAGACGCCTATTTTTTGCCACAGTGATCGGCCCATGTGGCTAACAATTATCTTACGTACCAGTGAGAGCAGACAGAATAGTCAAATTGTCAAGGTTGCACGAATGCCTTTCTTTTTTGTATAACTGACTACTTGACTGATCTTCCAATTTCACTACATTGAAGTGCGGCTCGTCCATAGCGGTACATGTTGGGGCCAGGAAGCTTTATTGAAGAGGGGCACATACCTCTTGGCCCATCTCCAGTGACGCAAATGCTCGTCACGGAAGTTCCTTGCAGATTGTTACACAACTAGATTGGTATGCCCACCTATGCAAGTTTTAGTGAGTTAGGTTGTTTGAAGAAAAGCACATGGCAGTGGCACCTATGATGTGACCGACATTCACGTCAAAGATGTACATTGAATCTCGCACTAGCCTGCTTTCAGCTATTCAGTCATGCAAGTCTGGCGGAACCCGTTTTGTTGAAGAAAACCACATGAAAACTGTCTCCGTTTCAGTTACACTGATTCCCGTTATATACTTTCATTGAATTGTGGCAAACACCCAGCCTCGGCAAAGCATTTAAAGTGCGGTTACATTGATTTTACGAAAGGTCCACATGTAATCAGCGAAATATAGCCAGTAAAACAGGTTCGCGTCAAATGGGTCAGCTGAGGAGAGCTGTACATGTAATGCCACATACCTAGGACACAACCTGTTCAGCCTGTCGGCTAGTAATGCCGTTTCGCCATAAAAACAGCCCCTCATCATTGATATAGTGAGGGGATAGTGGACGACCCGATGGTACATGTAGGCGAGAAAGTTGACAAAGTCCTCAAACTGCCATAATGATGTCAAACCGTCGCTATCATTACGACACCCATATATCCAGCTACTAGCTCGACAACCTGGGTCAAATACACTTTCAACCTGCAGTGCTGGAGAATCGCAGCACACCTACCTGGACTCATCACATTCATATGCCTGTATAACCTTACTCTATCACCCTTCGGGGTAGCCGAGTAGCTAAGGCGCTAGTATACTCGGCTCGAAATTGCGGGCTAATCCCCGGCTCCGGAGATTTCAGTTTGAATTGAGGCAAGCTGCGAAGGCGCCCGTGTGCATCGTAGCGCACGTTAAAGATCCCCAGTTGGGCAAACTTCTCCGTAGACCTCCACTACGGCGTCCTTGGGACGTAACCCACTCCCCCCAATTGGCTATAAAACTATCGTTACTTTACCGCGTCTCTTCCTAGAAAATTCTTTTCCCGAACTTGTTAAAAAGACGCCTATTTTCTGCCACAGCGATCGGCACATGTGGCTAACAATTATCTTACGAACCAGTGAGAGCAGACAGAATAGTCAAATTATCAAGGTTCCAAGAATGCCTTTCTTTTTTGTATAACTGACTACTTGACTGATCTTCCAATTTCACTACATTGAAGTGCGGCTCGTACATAGCGGTACATGTTGGGGCCAGCAAGCTTTATTGAAGAGGGGCACATACCTCTTGCCCATCTTCAGTGACGCAAATGCTCGTCACTCACGGAAGTTCCTTGCAGATTGGTACACAACTAGTTTCGTGTGCCCACTTGTGCAAGTTTTAGTGACTTAGGTTGTTTGAAGAAAAGCACATGGCAGTGGCACCTACGATGTGACCCACATTCACGTCAAAGATGTACATTGAATCTGGCACTAGCCTACTTTCATCTATTCAGTCATGCAAGTCTGACGGAGCCCGTTTTGTTCAAGAAAACCACATGAAAACTGTCTCCTTTTCAGTTACACTGATTCCAGTTATCTACTTTCATAGAATTGTGGCACACACGCAGCCTCGGCAACGCATTTAAAGTGCGGTTACATTGATTTTACGAAAGGTCCACATGTAATCAGCGAAATATAGCCAGTAAAACAGGTTCGCGTCAAATGGGTCAGCTGAGGAGAGCTGCACATGTAATGCCACATACCTAGGACACAACCTGTTCAGCCTATCGGCTAGTAATGCCGTTTTGCCATGAAAACCGCCCCTCATCATTGATATAGTGAGGGGATAGTGGACGACCCGATGGTACATGTAGGCGAGAAAGTTGACAAAGTCCTCAAACTGCCATAATGATGTCAAACCGTCGCTATCATTACGACCCCCATATATCCAGATACTAGCTCGACAACCTGGGTCAAATACACTTTCAAGCTGCAGTGCTGGAGAATCGCAGCACACCTACCTGGACTCATCACATTCATATGCCTGTATAACCTTACTCTTATCACCCTTCGGGGTAGCCGAGTAGGTAAGGCGCTAGTATATTCGGCTCGAAATTGCGGGCTAATCCCCGGCTTCGGAGATTTGAGTTTGAATGGAGGCAAGCTACGAAGGCGCCCGTGTGCATCGTAGCGCACGTTAAAGATCCGCAGTTGGGCAAAATTCTCCGTAGACCTCCACTACGGCGTCCTTGGGACGTAACCCACTCCCCCCAATTGGCTATAAAACTATTGTTAGTTTACCGCGTCTGTTCCTAGAAAATTCTTTTCCCGAACTTGTTAAAAAGACGCCTATTCTTGCCACACCGATCGGCCCATGTGGCTAACAATTATCTTACGTACCAGTGAGAGCACACAGAATAGTCAAATTATCAAGTTTGCACGAATGCCTTTCTTTTTTGTATAACTGACTACTTGACTGATCTTCCAATTTCACTACATTGAAGTGCGGCTCGTACGTAGCGGTACATGTTGGGGCCAGCAAGCTTTATTGAAGAGGGCCACATACCTCTTGGCCCATCTCCAGTGACGCAAATGCTCGTCACGGAAGTTCCTTGCAGATTGGTACACAACTAGTTTGGTATGCCCACTTATGCAAGTTTTAGTGAGTTAGGTTGTTTGAAGAAAAGCACATGGCAGTGGCACCTATGATGTGACCGACATTCACGTCAAAGATGTACATTGAATCTCGCACTAGCCTGCTTTCAGCTATTCAGTCATGCAAGTCTGGCGGAACCCGTTTTGTTGAAGAAAACCACATGAAAACTGTCTCCTATTCAGTAACACTGATTCCCGTTATATACTTTCATTGAAATGTGGCGCACACCCAGTCTCGGCAACGCATTTAAAGTGCGGTTACATTGATTTTACGAAAGGTCCACATGTAATCAGCGAAATATAGCTAGTAAAACAGGTTCGCGTCAAATGGGTCAGCTGAGGAGAGCTGCACATGTAATGCCACATACCTAGGACACAACCTGTTCAGCCTATCGGCTAGTAATGCCGTTTCGCCATAAAAACAGCCCCTCATCATTGATATAGTGAGGGGATAGTGGACGACCCGATGGTACATGTAGGCGAGAATGTTGACAAAGTCCTCAAACTGCCATAATGATGTCAAACCGTCGCTATCATTACGACCCCCATATATCCAGCTAATAGCTCGACAACCTGGGTCAAACACACTTTCAACCTGCACTGCTGGAGAATCGCAGCACACCTACCTGGACTCATCACATTCATATGCCTGTATAACCTTACTCTATCACCCTTCGGTGTAGCCGAGTAGCTAAGGCGCTAGTATACTCGGCTCGAAATTGCGGGCTAATTCCCGGCTCCGGAGATTTCAGTTTGAATGGAGGCAAGCTGCGAAGGCGCCCGTGTGCATCGTAGCGCACGTTAAAGATCCCCAGTTGGGCAAAATTCTCCGTAGACCTCCACTACGGCGTCCTTGGGACGTAACCCACTCCCCCCAATTGGCTATAAAACTATCGTTACTTTACCGCGTCTGTTCCTAGAAAATTCTTTTCCCGAACTTGTTAAAAAGACGCCTATTTTTTGCCACAGCGATCGGCCCATGTGGCTAACAATTATCTTACGAACCAGTGAGAGCAGACAGAATAGTCAAATTATCAAGGTTCCAAGAAAGCCTTTCTTTTTTGTATAACTGACTACTTGACTGATCTTCCAATTTCACTACATTGAAGTGCGGCTCGTACATAGCGGTACATGTTGGGGCCAGCAAGCTTTATTGAAGAGGGGCACATACCTCTTGCCCATCTTCAGTGACGCAAATGCTCGTCACTCACGGAAGTTCCTTGCAGATTGGTACACAACTAGTTTCGTATGCTCACTTGTGCAAGTTTTAGTGACTTAGGTTGTTTGAAGAAAAGCACATGGCAGTGGCACCTACGATGTGACCCACATTCACGTCAAAGATGTACATTGAATCTGGCACTCGCCTGCTTTCATCTATTCAGTCATGCAAGTCTGACGGAGCCCGTTTTGTTCAAGAAAACCACATGAAAACTGTCTCCTTTTCAGTTACACTGATTCCAGTTATATACTTTCATTGAATTGTGGCACACACGCAACCTCGGCAACGCATTTAAAGTGCGGTTACATTGATTTTACGAAAGGTCCACATGTAATCAGCGAAATATAGCCAGTAAAACAGGTTCGCGTCAAATGGGTCAGCTGAGGAGAGCTGCACATGTAATGCCACATACCTAGGACACAACCTGTTCAGCCTATCGGCTAGTAATGCCGTTTCGCCATGAAAACCGCCCCTCATCATTGATATAGTGAGGGGATAGTGGACGACCCAATGGTACATGTAGGCGAGAAAGTTGACAAAGTCCTCAAACTGCCATAATGATGTCAAACCGTCGCTATCATTACGACCCCCATATATCCAGCTACTAGCTCGACAACCTGGGTCAAATACACTTTCAACCTGCAGTGCTGGAGAATCGCAGCACACCTACCTGGACTCATCACATTCATATGCCTGTATAACCTTACTCTTATCACCCTTCGGGGTAGCCGAGTAGCTAAGGCGCTAGTATATTCGGCTCGAAATTGCGGGCTAATCCCCGGCTTCGGAGATTTGAGTTCGAATGGAGGCAAGCTACGAAGGCGCCCGTGTGCATCGTAGCGCACGTTAAAGATCCCCAGTTGGGCAAAATTCTCCGTAGACCTCCACTACGGCGTCCTTGGGACGTAACCCACACCCCACAATTGGCTATAAAACTATCGTTACTTTACCGCGTCTGTTCCTAGAAAATTCTTTTCCCGAAATTGTTAAAAAGACGCCTATTTTTTGCCACAGCGATCGGCCCATGTGGCTAACAATTATCTTACGTACCAGTGAGAGCAGACAGAATAGTCAAACTGTCAAGGTTGCACGAATGCCTTTCTTTTTTGTATAACTGACTACTTGACTGATCTTCCAATTTCACTACATTGAAGTGCGGCTCGCTCATAACCGTACATGTTGGGGCCAGCAAGCTTTATTGAAGAAGGCCACATACCTCTTGGCCCATCTCCAGTGACGCAAATGCTCGTCACGGAAGTTCCTTGCAGATTGGTACACAACTAGTTTCGTATGCCCACTTGTGCAAGTTTTAGTGACTTAGGTTGTTTGAAGAAAAGCACATGGCAGTGGCACCTACGATGTGACCCACATTCACGTCAAAGATGTACATTGAATCTGGCACTAGCCTGCTTTCATCTATTCAGTCATGCAAGTCTGACGGAGCCCGTTTTGTTCAAGAAAACCACATGAAAACTGTCTCCTTTTCAGTTACACTGATTCGCGTTATATACTTTCATTGAAATGCGGCGCACACCCAGCCTCGGCAACGCATTTAAAGTGCGGTTACATTGATTTTACGAAAGGTCCACATGTAATCAGCGAAATATAGCCAGTAAAACAGGTTCGCGTCAAATGGGTCAGCTGAGGAGAGCTCCACAAGTAATGCCACATACCTAGGACACAACCTGTTCAGCCTATCGGCTAGTAATGCCGTTTCGCCATGAAAACAGCCCCTCATCATTGATATAGTGAGGGGATAGTGGACGACCCGATGGTACATGTAGGCGAGAAAGTTGACAAAGTCCTCAAACTGCCATAATGATGTCAAACCGTCGCTATCATTACGACCCCCATATATCCAGCTACTAGCTCGACAACCTGGGTCAAATACACTTTCAACCTGCAGTGCTGGAGAATCGTAGCACACCTACCTGGACTCATCACATTCATGTGCCTGTATAACCTTACTCTTATCACCCTTCGGGGAAGCCGAGTAGCTAAGGCGCTAGTATATTCGGCTCGAAATTGCGGGCTAATCCCCGGCTTCGGAGATTTCAGTTTGAATGGAGGCAAGCTGCGAAGGCGCCCGTGTGCATCGTAGCGCACGTTAAAGATCCCCAGTTGGGCAAAATTCTCCGTAGACCTCCACTACGGCGTCCTTGGGACGTAACCCACTCCCCCCAATTGGCTATAAAACTATCGTTACTTTACCGCGTCTGTTCCTAGAAAATTCTTTTCCCGAACTTGTTAAAAAGACGCCTATTTTTTGCCACAGCGATCGGCCCATGTGGCTAACAATTATCTTACGAACCAGTGAGAGCAGACAGAATAGTCAAATTATCAAGGTTCCACGAATGCCTTTCTTTTTTGTATAACTGACTACTTGACTGATCTTCCAATTTCACTACATTGAAGTGCGGCTCGTCCATAGCGGTACATGTTGGGGCCAGCAAGCTTTATTGAAGAGGGCCACATACCTCTTGGCCCATCTCCAGTGACGCAAATGCTCGTCACGGAAGTTCCTTGCAGATTGGTACACAACTAGTTTCGTATGCCCACTTGTGCAAGTTTTAGTGACTTAGGTTGTTTGAAGAAAAGCACATGGCAGTGGCACCTACGATGTGACCCACATTCACGTCAAAGATGTACATTGAATCTGGCACTAGCCTGCTTTCATCTATTCAGTCATGCAAGTCTGACGGAGCCCGTTTTGTTCAAGAAAACCACATGAAAACTGTCTCCTTTTCAGTTACACTGATTCGCGTTATATACTTTCATTGAAATGCGGCGCACACCCAGCCTCGGCAACGCATTTAAAGTGCGGTTACATTGATTTTACGAAAGGTCCACATGTAATCAGCGAAATATAGCCAGTAAAACAGGTTCGGGTCAAACGGGTCAGCTGAGGAGAGCTGCACATGTAATGCCACATACCTAGGACACAACCTGTTCAGCCTACCGGCTAGTAATGCCGTTTCGCCATAAAAACAGCCCCTCATCATTGATATAGTCAGGGGATAGTGGACGACCCGATGGTACATGTAGGCGAGAAAGTTGACAAAGTCCTCAAACTGCCATAATGATGTCAAACCGTCGCTATCATTACGACCCCCATATATCCAGCTACTAGCTCGACAACCTGGATCAAATACACTTTCAACCTGCAGTGCTGGAGAATCGCAGCACACCTACCTGGACTCATCACATTCATATGCCTGTATAACCTTACTCTTATCACCCTTCGGGGTAGCCGAGTAGCTAAGGCGCTAGTATACTCGGCTCAAAATTGCGGGCTAATCCCCGGCTCCAGAGATTTCAGTTTGAATGGAGGCAAGCTGCGAAGGCGCCCGTGTGCATCGTAGCGCACGTTAAAGATCCCCAGTTGGGCAAAATTCTCCGTAGACCTCCACTACGGCGTCCTTGGGACGTAACCCACTCGCCACAATTGGCTATAAAACTATCGTTACATTACCGCGTCTGTTCCTAGAAAATTCTTTTCCCGAACTTGTTAAAAAGACGCCTATTTTTTGCCACAGCGATCGGCCCATGTGGCTAACAATTATCTTACGTACCAGTAAGAGCAGACAGAATAGTCAAATTGTCAAGGTTGCACGAATGCCTTTCTTTTTTGTATAACTGACTACTTGACTGATCTTCCAATTTCACTACATTGAAGTGCGGCTCGTCCATAGCGGTACATGTTGGGGCCAGGAAGCTTTATTGAAGAGGGGCACATACCTCTTGGCCCATCTCCAGTGACGCAAATGCTCGTCACGGAAGTTCCTTGCAGATTGTTACACAACTAGTTTGGTATGCCCACCTATGCAAGTTTTAGTGAGTTAGGTTGTTTGAAGAAAAGCACATGGCAGTGGCACCTATGATGTGACCGACATTCACGTCAAAGATGTACATTGAATCTCGCACTAGCCTGCTTTCAGCTATTCAGTCATGCAAGTCTGGCGGAACCCGTTTTGTTGAAGAAAACCACATGAAAACTGTCTCCGTTTCAGTTACACTGATTCCCGTTATATACTTTCATTGAATTGTGGCAAACACCCAGCCTCGGCAAAGCATTTAAAGTGCGGTTACATTGATTTTACGAAAGGTCCACATGTAATCAGCGAAATATAGCCAGTAAAACAGGTTCGCGTCAAATGGGTCAGCTGAGGAGAGCTGTACATGTAATGCCACATACCTAGGACACAACCTGTTCAGCCTGTCGGCTAGTAATGCCGTTTCGCCATAAAAACAGCCCCTCATCATTGATATAGTGAGGGGATAGTGGACGACCCGATGGTACATGTAGGCGAGAAAGTTGACAAAGTCCTCAAACTGCCATAATGATGTCAAACCGTCGCTATCATTACGACACCCATATATCCAGCTACTAGCTCGACAACCTGGGTCAAATACACTTTCAACCTGCAGTGCTGGAGAATCGCAGCACACCTACCTGGACTCATCACATTCATATGCCTGTATAACCTTACTCTATCACCCTTCGGGGTAGCCGAGTAGCTAAGGCGCTAGTATACTCGGCTCGAAATTGCGGGCTAATCCCCGGCTCCGGAGATTTCAGTTTGAATTGAGGCAAGCTGCGAAGGCGCCCGTGTGCATCGTAGCGCACGTTAAAGATCCCCAGTTGGGCAAACTTCTCCGTAGACCTCCACTACGGCGTCCTTGGGACGTAACCCACTCCCCCCAATTGGCTATAAAACTATCGTTACTTTACCGCGTCTCTTCCTAGAAAATTCTTTTCCCGAACTTGTTAAAAAGACGCCTATTTTCTGCCACAGCGATCGGCACATGTGGCTAACAATTATCTTACGAACCAGTGAGAGCAGACAGAATAGTCAAATTATCAAGGTTCCAAGAATGCCTTTCTTTTTTGTATAACTGACTACTTGACTGATCTTCCAATTTCACTACATTGAAGTGCGGCTCGTACATAGCGGTACATGTTGGGGCCAGCAAGCTTTATTGAAGAGGGGCACATACCTCTTGCCCATCTTCAGTGACGCAAATGCTCGTCACTCACGGAAGTTCCTTGCAGATTGGTACACAACTAGTTTCGTGTGCCCACTTGTGCAAGTTTTAGTGACTTAGGTTGTTTGAAGAAAAGCACATGGCAGTGGCACCTACGATGTGACCCACATTCACGTCAAAGATGTACATTGAATCTGGCACTAGCCTGCTTTCATCTATTCAGTCATGCAAGTCTGACGGAGCCCGTTTTGTTCAAGAAAACCACATGAAAACTGTCTCCTTTTCAGTTACACTGATTCCAGTTATCTACTTTCATAGAATTGTGACACACACGCAGCCTCGGCAACGCATTTAAAGTGCGGTTACATTGATTTTACGAAAGGTCCACATGTAATCAGCGAAATATAGCCAGTAAAACAGGTTCGCGTCAAATGGGTCAGCTGAGGAGAGCTGCACATGTAATGCCACATACCTAGGACACAACCTGTTCAGCCTATCGGCTAGTAATGCCGTTTCGCCATGAAAACCGCCCCTCATCATTGATATAGTGAGGGGATAGTGGACGACCCGATGGTACATGTAGGCGAGAAAGTTGACAAAGTCCTCAAACTGCCATAATGATGTCAAACCGTCGCTATCATTACGACCCCCATATATCCAGATACTAGCTCGACAACCTGGGTCAAATACACTTTCAAGCTGCAGTGCTGGAGAATCGCAGCACACCTACCTGGACTCATCACATTCATATGCCTGTATAACCTTACTCTTATCACCCTTCGGGGTAGCCGAGTAGGTAAGGCGCTAGTATATTCGGCTCGAAATTGCGGGCTAATCCCCGGCTTCGGAGATTTGAGTTTGAATGGAGGCAAGCTACGAAGGCGCCCGTGTGCATCGTAGCGCACGTTAAAGATCCGCAGTTGGGCAAAATTCTCCGTAGACCTCCACTACGGCGTCCTTGGGACGTAACCCACTCCCCCCAATTGGCTATAAAACTATTGTTAGTTTGCCGCGTCTGTTCCTAGAAAATTCTTTTCCCGAACTTGTTAAAAAGACGCCTATTCTTGCCACACCGATCGGCCCATGTGGCTAACCATTATCTTACGTACCAGTGAGAGCACACAGAATAGTCAAATTATCAAGTTTGCACGAATGCCTTTCTTTTTTGTATAACTGACTACTTGACTGATCTTCCAATTTCACTACATTGAAGTGCGGCTCGTACGTAGCGGTACATGTTGGGGCCAGCAAGCTTTATTGAAGAGGGCCACATACCTCTTGGCCCATCTCCAGTGACGCAAATGCTCGTCACGGAAGTTCCTTGCAGATTGGTACACAACTAGTTTGGTATGCCCACTTATGCAAGTTTTAGTGAGTTAGGTTGTTTGAAGAAAAGCACATGGCAGTGGCACCTATGATGTGACCGACATTCACGTCAAAGATGTACATTGAATCTCGCACTAGCCTGCTTTCAGCTATTCAGTCATGCAAGTCTGGCGGAACCCGTTTTGTTGAAGAAAACCACATGAAAACTGTCTCCTATTCAGTAACACTGATTCCCGTTATATACTTTCATTGAAATGTGGCGCACACCCAGTCTCGGCAACGCATTTAAAGTGCGGTTACATTGATTTTACGAAAGGTCCACATGTAATCAGCGAAATATAGCTAGTAAAACAGGTTCGCGTCAAATGGGTCAGCTGAGGAGAGCTGCACATGTAATGCCACATACCTAGGACACAACCTGTTCAGCCTATCGGCTAGTAATGCCGTTTCGCCATAAAAACAGCCCCTCATCATTGATATAGTGAGGGGATAGTGGACGACCCGATGGTACATGTAGGCGAGAATGTTGACAAAGTCCTCAAACTGCCATAATGATGTCAAACCGTCGCTATCATTACGACCCCCATATATCCAGCTAATAGCTCGACAACCTGGGTCAAACACACTTTCAACCTGCAGTGCTGGAGAATCGCAGCACACCTACCTGGACTCATCACATTCATATGCCTGTATAACCTTACTCTATCACCCTTCGGGGTAGCCGAGTAGCTAAGGCGCTAGTATACTCGGCTCGAAATTGCGGGCTAATTCCCGGCTCCGGAGATTTCAGTTTGAATGGAGGCAAGCTGCGAAGGCGCCCGTGTGCATCGTAGCGCACGTTAAAGATCCCCAGTTGGGCAAAATTCTCCGTAGACCTCCACTACGGCGTCCTTGGGACGTAACCCACTCCCCCCAATTGGCTATAAAACTATCGTTACTTTACCGCGTCTGTTCCTAGAAAATTCTTTTCCCGAACTTGTTAAAAAGACGCCTATTTTTTGCCACAGCGATCGGCCCATGTGGCTAACAATTATCTTACGAAC
Organism: Dermacentor variabilis; assembly: GCF_050947875.1. Taxonomy (NCBI): domain Eukaryota; kingdom Metazoa; phylum Arthropoda; class Arachnida; order Ixodida; family Ixodidae; genus Dermacentor; species Dermacentor variabilis. Next base: position 217,492,250 of record NC_134569.1, on the reverse strand, counting down.
CAGTGAGAGCAGACAGAATAGTCAAATTATCAAGGTTCCAAGAAAGCCTTTCTTTTTTGTATAACTGACTACTTGACTGATCTTCCAATTTCACTACATTGAAGTGCGGCTCGTACATAGCGGTACATGTTGGGGCCAGCAAGCTTTATTGAAGAGGGGCACATACCTCTTGCCCATCTTCAGTGACGCAAATGCTCGTCACTCACGGAAGTTCCTTGCAGATTGGTACACAACTAGTTTCGTATGCTCACTTGTGCAAGTTTTAGTGACTTAGGTTGTTTGAAGAAAAGCACATGGCAGTGGCACCTACGATGTGACCCACATTCACGTCAAAGATGTACATTGAATCTGGCACTAGCCTGCTTTCATCTATTCAGTCATGCAAGTCTGACGGAGCCCGTTTTGTTCAAGAAAACCACATGAAAACTGTCTCCTTTTCAGTTACACTGATTCCAGTTATATACTTTCATTGAATTGTGGCACACACGCAACCTCGGCAACGCATTTAAAGTGCGGTTACATTGATTTTACGAAAGGTCCACATGTAATCAGCGAAATATAGCCAGTAAAACAGGTTCGCGTCAAATGGGTCAGCTGAGGAGAGCTGCACATGTAATGCCACATACCTAGGACACAACCTGTTCAGCCTATCGGCTGGTAATGCCGTTTCGCCATGAAAACCGCCCCTCATCATTGATATAGTGAGGGGATAGTGGACGACCCAATGGTACATGTAGGCGAGAAAGTTGACAAAGTCCTCAAACTGCCATAATGATGTCAAACCGTCGCTATCATTACGACCCCCATATATCCAGCTACTAGCTCGACAACCTGGGTCAAATACACTTTCAACCTGCAGTGCTGGAGAATCGCAGCACACCTACCTGGACTCATCACATTCATATGCCTGTATAACCTTACTCTTATCACCCTTCGGGGTAGCCGAGTAGCTAAGGCGCTAGTATATTCGGCTCGAAATTACGGGCTAATCCCCGGCTTCGGAGATTTGAGTTCGAATGGAGGCAAGCTACGAAGGCGCCCGTGTGCATCGTAGCGCACGTTAAAGATCCCCAGTTGGGCAAAATTCTCCGTAGACCTCCACTACGGCGTCCTTGGGACGTAACCCACACCCCACAATTGGCTATAAAACTATCGTTACTTTACCGCGTCTGTTCCTAGAAAATTCTTTTCCCGAAATTGTTAAAAAGACGCCTATTTTTTGCCACAGCGATCGGCCCATGTGGCTAACAATTATCTTACGTACCAGTGAGAGCAGACAGAATAGTCAAACTGTCAAGGTTGCACGAATGCCTTTCTTTTTTGTATAACTGACTACTTGACTGATCTTCCAATTTCACTACATTGAAGTGCGGCTCGCTCATAACCGTACATGTTGGGGCCAGCAAGCTTTATTGAAGAAGGCCACATACCTCTTGGCCCATCTCCAGTGACGCAAATGCTCGTCACGGAAGTTCCTTGCAGATTGGTACACAACTAGTTTCGTATGCCCACTTGTGCAAGTTTTAGTGACTTAGGTTGTTTGAAGAAAAGCACATGGCAGTGGCACCTACGATGTGACCCACATTCACGTCAAAGATGTACATTGAATCTGGCACTAGCCTGCTTTCATCTATTCAGTCATGCAAGTCTGACGGAGCCCGTTTTGTTCAAGAAAACCACATGAAAACTGTCTCCTTTTCAGTTACACTGATTCGCGTTATATACTTTCATTGAAATGCGGCGCACACCCAGCCTCGGCAACGCATTTAAAGTGCGGTTACATTGATTTTACGAAAGGTCCACATGTAATCAGCGAAATATAGCCAGTAAAACAGGTTCGCGTCAAATGGGTCAGCTGAGGAGAGCTCCACAAGTAATGCCACATACCTAGGACACAACCTGTTCAGCCTATCGGCTAGTAATGCCGTTTCGCCATGAAAACAGCCCCTCATCATTGATATAGTGAGGGGATAGTGGACGACCCGATGGTACATGTAGGCGAGAAAGTTGACAAAGTCCTCAAACTGCCATAATGATGTCAAACCGTCGCTATCATTACGACCCCCATATATCCAGCTACTAGCTCGACAACCTGGGTCAAATACACTTTCAACCTGCAGTGCTGGAGAATCGTAGCACACCTACCTGGACTCATCACATTCATGTGCCTGTATAACCTTACTCTTATCACCCTTCGGGGAAGCCGAGTAGCTAAGGCGCTAGTATATTCGGCTCGAAATTGCGGGCTAATCCCCGGCTTCGGAGATTTCAGTTTGAATGGAGGCAAGCTGCGAAGGCGCCCGTGTGCATCGTAGCGCACGTTAAAGATCCCCAGTTGGGCAAAATTCTCCGTAGACCTCCACTACGGCGTCCTTGGGACGTAACCCACTCCCCCCAATTGGCTATAAAACTATCGTTACTTTACCGCGTCTGTTCCTAGAAAATTCTTTTCCCGAACTTGTTAAAAAGACGCCTATTTTTTGCCACAGCGATCGGCCCATGTGGCTAACAATTATCTTACGAACCAGTGAGAGCAGACAGAATAGTCAAATTATCAAGGTTCCACGAATGCCTTTCTTTTTTGTATAACTGACTACTTGACTGATCTTCCAATTTCACTACATTGAAGTGCGGCTCGTCCATAGCGGTACATGTTGGGGCCAGCAAGCTTTATTGAAGAGGGCCACATACCTCTTGGCCCATCTCCAGTGACGCAAATGCTCGTCACGGAAGTTCCTTGCAGATTGGTACACAACTAGTTTCGTATGCCCACTTGTGCAAGTTTTAGTCACTTAGGTTGTTTGAAGAAAAGCACATGGCAGTGGCACCTACGATGTGACCCACATTCACGTCAAAGATGTACATTGAATCTGGCACTAGCCTGCTTTCATCTATTCAGTCATGCAAGTCTGACGGAGCCCGTTTTGTTCAAGAAAACCACATGAAAACTGTCTCCTTTTCAGTTACACTGATTCGCGTTATATACTTTCATTGAAATGCGGCGCACACCCAGCCTCGGCAACGCATTTAAAGTGCGGTTACATTGATTTTACGAAAGGTCCACATGTAATCAGCGAAATATAGCCAGTAAAACAGGTTCGGGTCAAACGGGTCAGCTGAGGAGAGCTGCACATGTAATGCCACATACCTAGGACACAACCTGTTCAGCCTACCGGCTAGTAATGCCGTTTCGCCATAAAAACAGCCCCTCATCATTGATATAGTGAGGGGATAGTGGACGACCCGATGGTACATGTAGGCGAGAAAGTTGACAAAGTCCTCAAACTGCCATAATGATGTCAAACCGTCGCTATCATTACGACCCCCATATATCCAGCTACTAGCTCGACAACCTGGATCAAATACACTTTCAACCTGCAGTGCTGGAGAATCGCAGCACACCTACCTGGACTCATCACATTCATATGCCTGTATAACCTTACTCTTATCACCCTTCGGGGTAGCCGAGTAGCTAAGGCGCTAGTATACTCGGCTCAAAATTGCGGGCTAATCCCCGGCTCCAGAGATTTCAGTTTGAATGGAGGCAAGCTGCGAAGGCGCCCGTGTGCATCGTAGCGCACGTTAAAGATCCCCAGTTGGGCAAAATTCTCCGTAGACCTCCACTACGGCGTCCTTGGGACGTAACCCACTCGCCACAATTGGCTATAAAACTATCGTTACATTACCGCGTCTGTTCCTAGAAAATTCTTTTCCCGAACTTGTTAAAAAGACGCCTATTTTTTGCCACAGCGATCGGCCCATGTGGCTAACAATTATCTTACGTACCAGTGAGAGCAGACAGAATAGTCAAATTGTCAAGGTTGCACGAATGCCTTTCTTTTTTGTATAACTGACTACTTGACTGATCTTCCAATTTCACTACATTGAAGTGCGGCTCGTCCATAGCGGTACATGTTGGGGCCAGGAAGCTTTATTGAAGAGGGGCACATACCTCTTGGCCCATCTCCAGTGACGCAAATGCTCGTCACGGAAGTTCCTTGCAGATTGTTACACAACTAGTTTGGTATGCCCACCTATGCAAGTTTTAGTGAGTTAGGTTGTTTGAAGAAAAGCACATGGCAGTGGCACCTATGATGTGACCGACATTCACGTCAAAGATGTACATTGAATCTCGCACTAGCCTGCTTTCAGCTATTCAGTCATGCAAGTCTGGCGGAACCCGTTTTGTTGAAGAAAACCACATGAAAACTGTCTCCGTTTCAGTTACACTGATTCCCGTTATATACTTTCATTGAATTGTGGCAAACACCCAGCCTCGGCAAAGCATTTAAAGTGCGGTTACATTGATTTTACGAAAGGTCCACATGTAATCAGCGAAATATAGCCAGTAAAACAGGTTCGCGTCAAATGGGTCAGCTGAGGAGAGCTGTACATGTAATGCCACATACCTAGGACACAACCTGTTCAGCCTGTCGGCTAGTAATGCCGTTTCGCCATAAAAACAGCCCCTCATCATTGATATAGTGAGGGGATAGTGGACGACCCGATGGTACATGTAGGCGAGAAAGTTGACAAAGTCCTCAAACTGCCATAATGATGTCAAACCGTCGCTATCATTACGACACCCATATATCCAGCTACTAGCTCGACAACCTGGGTCAAATACACTTTCAACCTGCAGTGCTGGAGAATCGCAGCACACCTACCTGGACTCATCACATTCATATGCCTGTATAACCTTACTCTATCACCCTTCGGGGTAGCCGAGTAGCTAAGGCGCTAGTATACTCGGCTCGAAATTGCGGGCTAATCCCCGGCTCCGGAGATTTCAGTTTGAATTGAGGCAAGCTGCGAAGGCGCCCGTGTGCATCGTAGCGCACGTTAAAGATCCCCAGTTGGGCAAACTTCTCCGTAGACCTCCACTACGGCGTCCTTGGGACGTAACTCACTCCCCCCAATTGGCTATAAAACTATCGTTACTTTACCGCGTCTCTTCCTAGAAAATTCTTTTCCCGAACTTGTTAAAAAGACGCCTATTTTCTGCCACAGCGATCGGCACATGTGGCTAACAATTATCTTACGAACCAGTGAGAGCAGACAGAATAGTCAAATTATCAAGGTTCCACGAATGCCTTTCTTTTTTGTATAACTGACTACTTGACTGATCTTCCAATTTCACTACATTGAAGTGCGGCTCGTACATAGCGGTACATGTTGGGGCCAGCAAGCTTTATTGAAGAGGGGCACATACCTCTTGGCCCATGTCCAGTGACGCAAATGCTCGTCACTCACGGAAGTTTCTTGCAGATTGGTACACAACTAGTTTCGTATGCCCACTTGTGCAAGTTTTAGTGACTTAGGTTGTTTGAAGAAAAGCACATGGCAGTGGCACCTATGATGTGACCGACATTCACGTCAAAGATGTACATTGAATCTGGCACTAGCCTGCTTTCATCTATTCAGTCATGCAAGTCTGACGGAGGCCGTTTTGTTCAAGAAAACCACATGAAAACTGTCTCGTTTTCAGTTACACTGATTCCCGTTATATACTTTCATTGAATTGTGGCACACACGCAGCCTCGGCAACGCATTTAAAGTGCGGTTACATTTTTTTTGTGACAGGTCTACGTGTAATCAGCGAAATATAACCAGTAAAACAGGTTCAGGTCAAATGGGTCAGCTGAGGAGAGCTGCACATGCAATGCCACATACCTAGGACACAACCTGTTCAGCCTATCGGCTAGTAATGCCGTTTCGCCATAAAAACAGCCCCTCATCATTGATATAGTGAGGGGATAGTGGACGACCCGATGGTACATGTAGGCGAGAAAGTTGACAAAGTCCTCAAACTGCCATAATGATGTCAAACCGTCGCTATCATTACGACCCCCATATATCCAGCTACTAGCTCGACAACCTGGGTCAAATACACTTTCAACCTGCAGTGCTGGAGAATCGCAGCACACCTACCTGGACTCATCACATTCATATGCCTGTATAACCGTACTCTTATCACCCTTCGGGGTAGCCGAGTAGCTAAGGCGCTAGTATATTCGGCTCGAAATTGCGGGCTAATCCCCGGCTTCGGAGATTTCAGTTTGAATGGAGGCAAGCTGCGAAGGCGCCCGTGTGCATCGTAGCGCACATTAAAGATCCCCAGTTGGGCAAAATTCTCCGTAGACCTCCACTACGGCGTCCTTGGGACGTAACCCACTCCCCCAATTGGCCATAAAACTATCGTTACATTACCGCGTCTGTTCCTAGAAAATTCTTTTCCCGAACTTGTTAAAAAGACGCCTATTTTTTGCCACAGCGATCGGCCCATGTGGCTAACAATTATCTTACGAACCAGTGAGAGCAGACAGAATAGACAAATTATCAAGGTTCCACGAATGCCTTTCTTTTTTGTATAACTGACTACTTGACTGATCTTCCAATTTCACTACATTGAAGTGCGGCTCGTCCATAGCGGTACATGTTGGGGCCAGGAAACTTTATTGAAGAGGGGCGCATACCTCTTGGCCCATCTCCACTGACGCAAATGCTCGTCCTTGCAGATTCCTTGCAGATTGGTACACAACTAGTTTCGTATGCCCACTTGTGCAAGTTTTAGTGACTTAGGTTGTTTGAAGAAAAGCACATGGCAGTGGCACCTACGATGTGACCCACATTCACGTCAAAGATGTACATTGAATCTGGCACTAGCCTGCTTTCATCTATTCAGTCATGCAAGTCTGACGGAGCCCGTTTTGTTCAAGAAAACCACATGAAAACTGTCTCCTTTTCAGTTACACAGATTCCCGTTATATACTTTCATTGAATTGTGGCACACACGCAGCCTCGGCAACGCATTTAAACTGCGGTTACATTTTTTTGTGACAGGTCTACGTGTAATCAGCGAAATATAACCGGTAAAACAGGTTCGGGTCAAATGGGTCAGCTGAGGAGAGCTGCACATGCAATGCCACATACCTAGGACACAACCTGTTCAGCCTACCGGCTAGTAATGCCGTTTCGCCATAAAAACAGCCCCTCATCATTGATATAGTGAGGGGAGAGTGGACGACCCGATGGTACATGTAGGCGAGAAAGTTGACAAAGTCCTCAAACTGCCATAATGATGTCAAACCGTCGCTATCATTACGACCCCCATATATCCAGCTACTAGCTCGACAACCTGGGTCAAATACACTTTCAACCTGCAGTGATGGAGAATCGCAGCACACCTACCTGGACTCATCACATTCATATGCCTGTATAACCTTACTCTTATCACCCTTCGGGGTAGCCGAGTAGCTAAGGCGCTAGTATACTCGGCTCGAAATTGCGGGCTAATCCCCGGCTCCGGAGATTTCAGTTTGAATGGAGGCAAGCTGCGAAGGCGCCCGTGTGCATCGTAGCGCACGTTAAAGATCCCCAGTTGGGCAAAATTCTCCGTAGACCTCAACTACGGCGTCCTTGGGACTTTGCGACGTAACCCACTCCCCCGAATTGGCTATGAAACTATCGTTACATTACCGCGTCTGTTCCTACAAAATTCTTTTCCCGATCTTGTTAAAAAGACGCCTTTTTTTGCCACAGCGATCGGCCCATGTGGCTAACAATTATCTTACGTACCAGTGAGAGCAGACAGAATAGTCAAATTGTCAAGGTTGCACGAATGCCTTTCTTTTTTGTATAACTGACTACTTGACTGATCTTCCAATTTCACAACATTGAAGTGCGGCTCGTACATAGCGGTACATGTTGGGGCCAGCAAGCTTTATTGAAGAGGGGCACATACCTCTTGGCCCATCTCCAGTGACGCAAATGCTCGTCACTCACGGAAGTTTTTTGCAGATTGGTACACAACTAGTTTCGTATGCCCACTTGTGCAAGTTTTAGTGACTTAGGTTGTTTGAAGAAAAGCACATGGCAGTGGCACCTATGATGTGACCGACATTCACGTCAAAGATGTACATTGAATCTCGCACTAGCCTGCTTTCAGCTATTCAGTCATGCAAGTCTGGCGGAACCCGTTTTGTTGAAGAAAACCACATGAAAACTGTCTCCTTTTCAGTTACACTGATTCCCGTTATATACTTTCATTGAAATGTGGCGCACACCCAGCCTCGGCAACGCATTTAAAGTGCGGTTACATTGATTTTACGAAAGGTCCACATGTAATCAGCGAAATATAGCTAGTAAAACAGGTTCGCGTCAAATGGGTCAGCTGAGGAGAGCTGCACATGTAATGCCACATACCTAGGACACAACCTGTTCAGCCTATCGGCTAGTAATGCCGTGTCGCCATAAAGACAGTCCCTCATCATTGATATAGTGAGGGGATAGTGGACGACCCGATGGTACATGTAGGCGAGAAAGTTGACAAAGTGCTCAAACTGCCATAATGATGTCAAACCGTCGCTATCATTACGACCCCCATATATCCAGCTACTAGCTCGACAACCTGGGTCAAATACACTTTCAACCTGCAGTGCTGGAGAATCGCAGAACACCTACCTGGACTCATCACATTCATAAGCCTGTATAACCTTACTCTCATCACCCTTCGGGGTAGCCGAGTAGCTAAGGCGCTAGTATACTCGGCTCGAAATTGCGGGCTAATCCCCGGCTCCGGAGATTTCAGTTTGAATGGAGGCAAGCTGCGAAGGCGCCCGTGTGCATCGTAGCGCACGTTAAAGATCCCCAGTTCGGCAAAATTCTCCGTAGACCTCCACTACGGCGTCCTTGGGACGTAACCCACTCCCCCCAATTGGCTATAAAACTATCGTTACTTTACCGCGTCTGTTCCTAGAAAGTGCTTTTCCCGAGCTTGTTAAAAAGACGCCTATTTTTTGCCACAGCGATCGGCCCATGTGGCTAACAATTATCTTACGAACCAGTGAGAGCAGACAGAATAGTCAAATTATCAAGGTTCCACGAATGCCTTTCTTTTTTGTATAACTGACTACTTGACTGATCTTCCAATTTCACTACATTGAAGTGCGGCTCGCTCATAACCGTACATGTTGGGGCCAGCAAGCTTTATTGAAGAGGGCCACATACCTCTTGGCCCATCTCCAGTGACGCAAATGCTCGTCACGGAAGTTCCTTGCAGATTGGTACACAACTAGTTTCGTATGCCTACTTGTGCAAGTTTTAGTGTCTTAGGTTGTTTGAAGAAAAGCACATGGCAGTGGCACCTACGATGTGACCCACATTCACGTCAAAGATGTACATTGAATCTGGCACTAGCCTGCTTTCAGCTATTCAGTCATGCAAGTCTGGCGGAACCCGTTTTGTTCAAGAAAACCACATGAAAACTGTCTCCTTTTCAGTTACACTGATTCGCGTTATATACTTTCATTGAAATGCGGCGCACACCCAGCCTCGGCAACGCATTTATAGTGCGGTTACATTGATTTTACGAAAGGTCCACATGTAATCAGCGAAATATACCTAGTAAAACAGGTTCGCGTCAAATGGGTCAGCTGAGGAGAGCTGCACATGTAATGCCACATACCTAGGACACAACCTGTTCAGCCTATCGGCTAGTAATGCCGTGTCGCCATAAAGACAGTCCCTCATCATTGATATAGTGAGGGGATAGTGGACGACCCGATGGTACATGTAGGCGAGAAAGTTGACAAAGTGCTCAAACTGCCATAATGATGTCAAACCGTCGCTATCATTACGACCCCCATATATCCAGCTACTAGCTCGACAACCTGGGTCAAATACACTTTCAACCTGCAGTGCTGGAGAATCGCAGAACACCTACCTGGACTCATCACATTCATAAGCCTGTATAACCTTACTCTATCACCCTTCGAAGTAGCCGAGTAGCTAAGGCGCTAGTATACTCGGCTCGAAATTGCGGGCTAATCCCCGGCTCCGGAGATATCAGTTTGAATGGAGGCAAGCTGCGAAGGCGCCCGTGTGCATCGTAGCGCACGTTAAAGATCCCCAGTTGGGCAAAATTCTCCGTAGACCTCAACTACGGCGTCCTTGGGACGTTGGGACGTAACCCACTCCCCCCAATTGGCTATAAAACTATCGTTACTTTACCGCGTCTTTTCCTAGAAAATTCTTTTCCCGAACTTGTTAAAAAGACGCCTATTTTTGCCACAGCGATCGGCCCATGTGGCTAACAATTATCTTACGTATCAGTGAGAGCAGACAGAATAGTCAAATTATCAAGGTTGCACGAATGCCTTTCTTTTTTGTATAACTGACTACTTGACTGATCTTCCAATTTCACTACATTGAAGTGCGGCTCGTTCATAGCGGTACATGTTGGGGCCAGCAAGCTTTATTGAAGAGGGCCACATACCTCTTGGCCCATCTCCAGTGACGCAAATGCTCGTCACGGAAGTTCCTTGCAGATTGTTACACAACTAGTTTGGTATGCCCACCTATGCAAGTTTTAGTGAGTTAGGTTGTTTGAAGAAAAGCACATGGCAGTGGCACCTATGATGTGACCGACATTCACGTCAAAGATGTACATTGAATCTCGCACTGGCCTGCTTTCAGCTATTCAGTCATGCAAGTCTGGCGGAACCCGTTTTGTTGAAGAAAACCACATGAAAACTGTCTCCGTTTCAGTTACACTGATTCCCGTTATATACTTTCATTGAATTGTGGCAAACACCCAGCCTCGGCAACGCATTTAAAGTGCGGTTACATTGATTTTACGAAAGGTCCACATGTAATCAGCGAAATATAGCCAGTAAAACAGGTTCGCGTCAAATGGGTCAGCTGAGGAGAGCTGTACATGTAATGCCACATACCTAGGACACAACCTGTTCAGCTTATCGGCTAGTAATGCCGTTTCGCCATAAAAACAGCCCCTCATCATTGATATAGTGAGGGGATAGTGGACGACCCGATGGTACATGTAGGCGAGAAAGTTGACAAAGTCCTCAAACTGCCATAATAATGTCAAACCGTCGCTATCATTACGACCCCCATATATCCAGCTACTAGCTCGACAACTTGGGTCAAATACACTTTCAACCTGCAGTGCTGGAGAATCGCAGCACGCCTACCTGGACTCATCACATTCATATGCCTGTATAACCTTACTCTTATCACCCTTCGGGGTAGCCGAGTAGCTAAGGCGCTAGTATACTCGGCTCGAAATTGCGGGCTAATCCCCGGCTCCGGAGATTTCAGTTTGAATGGAGGCAAGCTGCGAAGGCGCCCGTGTGCATCGTAGCGCACGTTAAAGATCCCCAGTTGGGCAAAATTCTCCGTAGACCTCCACTACGGCGTCCTTGGGACGTAACCCACTCCCCCCAATTGGCTATAAAACTATGGTTACTTTACCGCGTCTGTTCCTAGAAAATGCTTTTCCCGAACTTGTTAAAAAGACGCCTATTTTTTGCCACAGCGATCGGCCCATGTGGCTAACAATTATCTTACGAACCAGTGAGAGCAGACAGAATAGTCAAATTATCAAGGTTCCACGAATGCCTTTCTTTTTTGTATAACTGACTACTTGACTGATCTTCCAATTTCACTACATTGAAGTGCGGCTCGTACATAGCGGTACATGTTGGGGCCAGCAAGCTTTATTGAAGAGGGGCACATACCTCTTGGCCCATCTCCAGTGACGCAAATGCTCGTCACTCACGGAAGTTTCTTGCAGATTGGTACACAACTAGTTTCGTATGCCCACTTGTGCAAGTTTTAGTGACTTAGGTTGTTTGAAGAAAAGCACATGGCAGTGGCACCTATGATGTGACCGACATTCACGTCAAAGATGTACATTGAATCTGGCACTAGCCTGCTTTCATCTATTCAGTCATGCAAGTCTGACGGAGGCCGTTTTGTTCAAGAAAACCACATGAAAACTGTCTCCTTTTCAGTTACACTGATTCCCGTTATATACTTTCATTGAATTGTGGCACACACGCAGCCTCGGCAACGCATTTAAAGTGCGGTTACATTTTTTTTGTGACAGGTCTACGTGTAATCAGCGAAATATAACCAGTAAAACAGGTTCAGGTCAAATGGGTCAGCTGAGGAGAGCTGCACATGCAATGCCACATACCTAGGACACAACCTGTTCAGCCTATCGGCTAGTAATGCCGTTTCGCCATAAAAACAGCCCCTCATCATTGATATAGTGAGGGGAGAGTGGACGACCCGATGGTACATGTAGGCGAGAAAGTTGACAAAGTCCTCAAACTGCCATAATGATGTCAAACCGTCGCTATCATTACGACCCCCATATATCCAGCTACTAGCTCGACAACCTGGGTCAAATACACTTTCAACCTGCAGTGATGGAGAATCGCAGCACACCTACCTGGACTCATCACATTCATATGCCTGTATAACCTTACTCTTATCACCCTTCGGGGTAGCCGAGTAGCTAAGGCGCTAGTATACTCGGCTCGAAATTGCTGGCTAATCCCCGGCTCCGGAGATTTCAGTTTGAATGGAGGCAAGCTGCGAAGGCGCCCGTGTGCATCGTAGCGCACATTAAAGATCCCCAGTTGGGCAAAATTCTCCGTAGACCTCCACTACGGCGTCCTTGGGACGTAACCCACTCCCCCCAATTAGCCATAAAACTATCGTTACATTTCCGCGTCTGTTCCTAGAAAATTCTTTTCCCGAACTTGTTAAAAAGACGCCTATTTTTTGCCACAGCGATCGGCCCATGTGGCTAACAATTATCTTACGAACTAGTGAGAGCAGACAGAATAGTCAAATTATCAAGGTTCCACGAATGCCTTTCTTTTTTGTATAACTGACTACTTGACTGATCTTCCAATTTCACTACATTGAAGTGCGGCTCGTCCATAGCGGTACATGTTGGGGCCAGGAAACTTTATTGAAGAGGGGCGCATACCTCTTGGCCCATCTCCACTGACGCAAATGCTCGTCCTTGCAGATTCCTTGCAGATTGGTACACAACTAGTTTCGTATGCCCACTTGTGCAAGTTTTAGTGACTTAGGTTGTTTGAAGAAAAGCACATGGCAGTGGCACCTACGATGTGACCCACATTCACGTCAAAGATGTACATTGAATCTGGCACTAGCCTGCTTTCATCTATTCAGTCATGCAAGTCTGACGGAGCCCGTTTTGTTCAAGAAAACCACATGAAAACTGTCTCCTTTTCAGTTACACAGATTCCCGTTATATACTTTCATTGAATTGTGGCACACACGCAGCCTCGGCAACGCATTTAAAGTGCGGTTACATTTTTTTGTGACAGGTCTACGTGTAATCAGCGAAATATAACCGGTAAAACAGGTTCGGGTCAAATGGGTCAGCTGAGGAGAGCTGCACATGCAATGCCACATACCTAGGACACAACCTGTTCAGCCTACCGGCTAGTAATGCCGTTTCGCCATAAAAACAGCCCCTCATCATTGATATAGTGAGGGGAGAGTGGACGACCCGATGGTACATGTAGGCGAGAAAGTTGACAAAGTCCTCAAACTGCCATAATGATGTCAAACCGTCGCTATCATTACGACCCCCATATATCCAGCTACCAGCTCGACAACCTGGGTCAAATACACTTTCAACCTGCAGTGACGGAGAATCGCAGCACACCTACCTGGACTCATCACATTCATATGCCTGTATAACCTTACTCTTATCACCCTTCGGGGTAGCCGAGTAGCTAAGGCGCTAGTATACTCGGCTCGAAATTGTGGGCTAATCCCCGGCTCCGGAGATTTCAGTTTGAATGGAGGCAAGCTGCGAAGGCGCCCGTGTGCATCGTAGCGCACGTTAAAGATCCCCAGTTGGGCAAAATTCTCCGTAGACCTCAACTACGGCGTCCTTGGGACTTTGCGACGTAACCCACTCCCCCGAATTGGCTATGAAACTATCGTTACATTACCGCGTCTGTTCCTAGAAAATTCTTTTCCCGATCTTGTTAAAAAGACGCCTTTTTTTTGCCACAGCGATCGGCCCATGTGGCTAACAATTATCTTACGTACCAGTGAGAGCAGACAGAATAGTCAAATTGTCAAGGTTGCACGAATGCCTTTCTTTTTTGTATAACTGACTACTTGACTGATCTTCCAATTTCACTACATTGAAGTGCGGCTCGTACATAGCGGTACATGTTGGGGCCAGCAAGCTTTATTGAAGAGGGGCACATACCTCTTGGCCCATCTCCAGTGACGCAAATGCTCGTCACTCACGGAAGTTTCTTGCAGATTGGTACACAACTAGTTTCGTATGCCCACTTGTGCAAGTTTTAGTGACTTAGGTTGTTTGAAGAAAAGCACATGGCAGTGGCACCTATGATGTGACCGACATTCACGTCAAAGATGTACATTGAATCTCGCACTAGCCTGCTTTCAGCTATTCAGTCATGCAAGTCTGGCGGAACCCGTTTTGTTGAAGAAAACCACATGTAAACTGTCTCCTTTTCAGTTACACTGATTCCCGTTATATACTTTCATTGAAATGTGGCGCACACCCAGCCTCGGCAACGCATTTAAAGTGCGGTTACATTGATTTTACGAAAGGTCCACATGTAATCAGCGAAATATAGCTAGTAAAACAGGTTCGCGTCAAATGGGTCAGCTGAGGAGAGCTGCACATGTAATGCCACATACCTAGGACACAACCTGTTCAGCCTATCGGCTAGTAATGCCGTGTCGCCATAAAGACAGTCCCTCATCATTGATATAGTGAGGGGAGAGTGGACGACCCGATGGTACATGTAGGCGAGAAAGTTGACAAAGTCCTCAAACTGCCATATTGATGTCAAACCGTCGCTATCATTACGTCCCCCATATATCCAGCTACTAGCTCGACAACCTGGGTCAAATACACTTTCAACCTGCAGTGTTGGAGAATCGCAGCACGCCTACCTGGATTCATCACATTCATATGCCTGTATAACCTTACTCTCATCACCCTTCGGGGTAGCCGAGTAGCTAAGGCGCTAGTATACTCGGCTCGAAATTGCGGGCTAATCCCCGGCTCCGGAGATTTCAGTTTGAATGGAGGCAAGCTGCGAAGGCGCCCGTGTGCATCGTAGCGCACGTTAAAGATCCCCAGTAGGGCAAAATTCTCCGTAGACCTCCACTACGGCGTCCTTGGGACGTAACCCACTCCCCCCAATTGGCTATAAAACTATCGTTACTTTACCGCGTCTGTTCCTAGAAAATGCTTTTCCCGAGCTTGTTAAAAAGACGCCTATTTTTTGCCACAGCGATCGGCCCATGTGGCTAACAATTATCTTACGAACCAGTGAGAGCAGACAGAATAGTCAAATTATCAAGGTTCCACGAATGCCTTTCTTTTTTGTATAACTGACTACTTGACTGATCTTCCAATTTCACTACATTGAAGTGCGGCTCGCTCATAACCGTACATGTTGGGGCCAGCAAGCTTTATTGAAGAGGGCCACAGACCTCTTGGCCCATCTCCAGTGACGCAAATGCTCGTCACGGAAGTTCCTTGCAGATTGGTACACAACTAGTTTCGTATGCCTACTTGTGCAAGTTTTAGTGTCTTAGGTTGTTTGAAGAAAAGCACATGGCAGTGGCACCTACGATGTGACCCACATTCACGTCAAAGATGTACATTGAATCTGGCACTAGCCTGCTTTCAGCTATTCAGTCATGCAAGTCTGGCGGAACCCGTTTTGTTCAAGAAAACCACATGAAAACTGTCTCCTTTTCAGTTACACTGATTCCCGTTATATACTTTCATTGAAATGCGGCGCACACCCAGCCTCGGCAACGCATTTAAAGTGCGGTTACATTGATTTTACGAAAGGTCCACATGTAATCAGCGAAATATAGCTAGTAAAACAGGTTCGCGTCAAATGGGTCAGCTGAGGAGAGCTGCACATGTAATGCCACATACCTAGGACACAACCTGTTCAGCCTATCGGCTAGTAATGCCGTGTCGCCATAAAGACAGTCCCTCATCATTGACATAGTGAGGGGATAGTGGACGACCCGATGGTACATGTAGGCGAGAAAGTTGACAAAGTGCTCAAACTGCCATAATGATGTCAAACCGTCGCTATCATTACGACCCCCATATATCCAGCTACTAGCTCGACAACCTGGGTCAAATACACTTTCAACCTGCAGTGCTGGAGAATCGCAGAACACCTACCTGGACTCATCACATTCATAAGCCTGTATAACCTTACTCTATCACCCTTCGAAGTAGCCGAGTAGCTAAGGCGCTAGTATACTCGGCTCGAAATTGCGGGCTAATCCCCGGCTCCGGAGATATCAGTTTGAATGGAGGCAAGCTGCGAAGGCGCCCGTGTGCATCGTAGCGCACGTTAAAGATCCCCAGTTGGGCAAAATTCTCCGTAGACCTCAACTACGGCGTCCTTGGGACGTTGGGACGTAACCCACTCCCCCCAATTGGCTATAAAACTATCGTTACTTTACCGCGTCTTTTCCTAGAAAATTCTTTTCCCGAACTTGTTAAAAAGACGCCTATTTTTTGCCACAGCGATCGGCCCATGTGGCTAACAATTATCTTACGTATCAGTGAGAGCAGACAGAATAGTCAAATTATCAAGGTTGCACGAATGCCTTTCTTTTTTGTATAACTGACTACTTGACTGATCTTCCAATTTCACTACATTGAAGTGCGGCTCGTTCATAGCGGTACATGTTGGGGCCAGCAAGCTTTATTGAAGAGGGCCACATACCTCTTGGCCCATCTCCAGTGACGCAAATGCTCGTCACGGAAGTTCCTTGCAGATTGTTACACAACTAGTTTGGTATGCCCACCTATGCAAGTTCTAGTGAGTTAGGTTGTTTGAAGAAAAGCACATGGCAGTGGCACCTATGATGTGACCGACATTCACGTCAAAGATGTACATTGAATCTCGCACTAGCCTGCTTTCAGCTATTCAGTCATGCAAGTCTGGCGGAACCCGTTTTGTTGAAGAAAACCACATGAAAACTGTCTCCGTTTCAGTTACACTGATTCCCGTTATATACTTTCATTGAATTGTGGCAAACACCCAGCCTCGGCAACGCATTTAAAGTGCGGTTACATTGATTTTACGAAAGGTCCACATGTAATCAGCGAAATATAGCCAGTAAAACAGGTTCGCGTCAAATGGGTCAGCTGAGGAGAGCTGTACATGTAATGCCACATACCTAGGACACAACCTGTTCAGCCTGTCGGCTAGTAATGCCGTTTCGCCATAAAAACAGCCCCTCATCATTGATATAGTGAGGGGATAGTGGACGACCCGATGGTACATGTAGGCGAGAAAGTTGACAAAGTCCTCAAACTGCCATAACGATGTCAAACCGTCGCTATCATTACGACACCCATATATCCAGCTACTAGCTCGACAACCTGGGTCAAATACACTTTCAACCTGCAGTGCTGGAGAATCGCAGCACACCTACCTGGACTCATCACATTGATATGCCTGTATAACCTTACTCTATCACCCTTCGGGGTAGCCGAGTAGCTAAGGCGCTAGTATACTCGGCTCGAAATTGCGGGCTAATCCCCGGCTCCGGAGATTTCAGTTTGAATGGAGGCAAGCTGCGAAGGCGCCCGTGTGCATCGTAGCGCACGTTAAAGATCCCCAGTTGGGCAAAATTCTCCGTAGACCTCCACTACGGCGTCCTTGGGACGTAACCCACTTCCCCCCAATTGGCTATAAAACTATCGTTACTTTACCGCGTCTGTTCCTAGAAAATTCTTTTCCCGAACTTGTTAAAAAGACGCCTATTTTCTGCCACAGCGATCGGCCCATGTGGCTAACAATTATCTTACGAACCAGTGAGAGCAGACAGAATAGTCAAATTATCAAGGTTCCACGAATGCCTTTCTTTTTTGTATAACTGACTACTTGACTGATCTTCCAATTTCACTACATTGAAGTGCGGCTCGTTCATAGCGGTACATGTTGGGGCCAGCAAGCTTAATTGAAGAGGGCCACATACCTCTTGGCCCATCTCCAGTGACGCAAATGCTCGTCACGGAAGTTCCTTGCAGATTGGTACACAACTAGTTTGGTATGCCCACCTATGCAAGTTTTAGTGAGTTAGGTTGTTTGAAGAAAAGCACATGGCAGTGGCACCTATGATGTGACCGACATTCACGTCAAAGATGTACATTGAATCTCGCACTAGCCTGCTTTCAGCTATTCAGTCATGCAAGTCTGGCGGAACCCGTTTTGTTGAAGAAAACCACATGAAAACTGTCTCCGTTTCAGTTACACTGATTCCCGTTATATACTTTCATTGAATTGTGGCAAACACCCAGCCTGGGCAACGCATTTAAAGTGCGGTTACATTGATTTTACGAAAGGTCCACATGTAATCAGCGAAATATAGCTAGTAAAACAGGTTCGCGTCAAATGGGTCAGCTGAGGAGAGCTGCACATGTAATGCCACATACCTAGGACACAACCTGTTCAGCCTATCGGCTAGTAATGCCGTGTCGCCATAAAGACAGTCCCTCATCATTGACATAGTGAGGGGATAGTGGACGACCCGATGGTACATGTAGGCGAGAAAGTTGACAAAGTGCTCAAACTGCCATAATGATGTCAAACCGTCGCTATCATTACGACCCCCATATATCCAGCTACTAGCTCGACAACCTGGGTCAAATACACTTTCAACCTGCAGTGCTGGAGAATCGCAGAACACCTACCTGGACTCATCACATTCATAAGCCTGTATAACCTTACTCTATCACCCTTCGAAGTAGCCGAGTGGCTAAGGCGCTAGTATACTCGGCTCGAAATTGCGGGCTAATCCCCGGCTCCGGAGATATCAGTTTGAATGGAGGCAAGCTGCCAAGGCGCCCGTGTGCATCGTAGCGCACGTTAAAGATCCCCAGTTGGGCAAAATTCTCCGTAGACCTCAACTACGGCGTCCTTGGGACGTTGGGACGTAACCCACTCCCCCCAATTGGCTATAAAACTATCGTTACTTTACCGCGTCTTTTCCTAGAAAATTCTTTTCCCGAACTTGTTAAAAAGACGCCTATTTTTTGCCACAGCGATCGGCCCATGTGGCTAACAATTATCTTACGTATCAGTGAGAGCAGACAGAATAGTCAAATTATCAAGGTTGCACGAATGCCTTTCTTTTTTGTATAACTGACTACTTGACTGATCTTCCAATTTCACTACATTGAAGTGCGGCTCGTTCATAGCGGTACATGTTGGGGCCAGCAAGCTTTATTGAAGAGGGCCACATACCTCTTGGCCCATCTCCAGTGACGCAAATGCTCGTCACGGAAGTTCCTTGCAGATTGTTACACAACTAGTTTGGTATGCCCACCTATGCAAGTTCTAGTGAGTTAGGTTGTTTGAAGAAAAGCACATGGCAGTGGCACCTATGATGTGACCGACATTCACGTCAAAGATGTACATTGAATCTCGCACTAGCCTGCTTTCAGCTATTCAGTCATGCAAGTCTGGCGGAACCCGTTTTGTTGAAGAAAACCACATGAAAACTGTCTCCGTTTCAGTTACACTGATTCCCGTTATATACTTTCATTGAATTGTGGCAAACACCCAGCCTCGGCAACGCATTTAAAGTGCGGTTACATTGATTTTACGAAAGGTCCACATGTAATCAGCGAAATATAGCCAGTAAAACAGGTTCGCGTCAAATGGGTCAGCTGAGGAGAGCTGTACATGTAATGCCACATACCTAGGACACAACCTGTTCAGCCTGTCGGCTAGTAATGCCGTTTCGCCATAAAAACAGCCCCTCATCATTGATATAGTGAGGGGATAGTGGACGACCCGATGGTACATGTAGGCGAGAAAGTTGACAAAGTCCTCAAACTGCCATAACGATGTCAAACCGTCGCTATCATTACGACACCCATATATCCAGCTACTAGCTCGACAACCTGGGTCAAATACACTTTCAACCTGCAGTGCTGGAGAATCGCAGCACACCTACCTGGACTCATCACATTGATATGCCTGTATAACCTTACTCTATCACCCTTCGGGGTAGCCGAGTAGCTAAGGCGCTAGTATACTCGGCTCGAAATTGCGGGCTAATCCCCGGCTCCGGAGATTTCAGTTTGAATGGAGGCAAGCTGCGAAGGCGCCCGTGTGCATCGTAGCGCACGTTAAAGATCCCCAGTTGGCCAAAATTCTCCGTAGACCTCCACTACGGCGTCCTTGGGACGTAACCCACTCCCCACAATTGGCTATAAAACTATCGTTACTTTACCGCGTCTGTTCCTAGAAAATTCTTTTCCCGAACTTGTTAAAAAGACGCCTATTTTCTGCCACAGCGATCGGCCCATGTGGCTAACAATTATCTTACGAACCAGTGAGAGCAGACAGAATAGTCAAATTATCAAGGTTCCACGAATGCCTTTCTTTTTTGTATAACTGACTACTTGACTGATCTTCCAATTTCACTACATTGAAGTGCGGCTCGTTCATAGCGGTACATGTTGGGGCCAGCAAGCTTAATTGAAGAGGGCCACATACCTCTTGGCCCATCTCCAGTGACGCAAATGCTCGTCACGGAAGTTCCTTGCAGATTGGTACACAACTAGTTTGGTATGCCCACCTATGCAAGTTTTAGTGAGTTAGGTTGTTTGAAGAAAAGCACATGGCAGTGGCACCTATGATGTGACCGACATTCACGTCAAAGATGTACATTGAATCTCGCACTAGCCTGCTTTCAGCTATTCAGTCATGCAAGTCTGGCGGAACCCGTTTTGTTGAAGAAAACCACATGAAAACTGTCTCCGTTTCAGTTACACTGATTCCCGTTATATACTTTCATTGAATTGTGGCAAACACCCAGCCTGGGCAACGCATTTAAAGTGCGGTTACATTGATTTTACGAAAGGTCCACATGTAATCAGCGAAATATAGCTAGTAAAACAGGTTCGCGTCAAATGGGTCAGCTGAGGAGAGCTGCACATGTAATGCCACATACCTAGGACACAACCTGTTCAGCCTATCGGCTAGTAATGCCGTGTCGCCATAAAGACAGTCCCTCATCATTGATATAGTGAGGGGATAGTGGACGACCCGATGGTACATGTAGGCGAGAAAGTTGACAAAGTGCTCAAACTGCCATAATGATGTCAAACCGTCGCTATCATTACGACCCCCATATATCCAGCTACTAGCTCGACAACCTGGGTCAAATACACTTTCAACCTGCAGTGCTGGAGAATCGCAGAACACCTACCTGGACTCATCACATTCATAAGCCTGTATAACCTTACTCTATCACCCTTCGAAGTAGCCGAGTAGCTAAGGCGCTAGTATACTCGGCTCGAAATTGCGGGCTAATCCCCGGCTCCGGAGATATCAGTTTGAATGGAGGCAAGCTGCGAAGGCGCCCGTGTGCATCGTAGCGCACGTTAAAGATCCCCAGTTGGGCAAAATTCTCCGTAGACCTCAACTACGGCGTCCTTGGGACGTTGGGACGTAACCCACTCCCCCCAATTGGCTATAAAACTATCGTTACTTTACCGCGTCTTTTCCTAGAAAATTCTTTTCCCGAACTTGTTAAAAAGACGCCTATTTTTTGCCACAGCGATCGGCCCATGTGGCTAACAATTATCTTACGTATCAGTGAGAGCAGACAGAATAGTCAAATTATCAAGGTTGCACGAATGCCTTTCTTTTTTGTATAACTGACTACTTGACTGATCTTCCAATTTCACTACATTGAAGTGCGGCTCGTTCATAGCGGTACATGTTGGGGCCAGCAAGCTTTATTGAAGAGGGCCACATACCTCTTGGCCCATCTCCAGTGACGCAAATGCTCGTCACGGAAGTTCCTTGCAGATTGTTACACAACTAGTTTGGTATGCCCACCTATGCAAGTTCTAGTGAGTTAGGTTGTTTGAAGAAAAGCACATGGCAGTGGCACCTATGATGTGACCGACATTCACGTCAAAGATGTACATTGAATCTCGCACTAGCCTGCTTTCAGCTATTCAGTCATGCAAGTCTAATAATAATAATATCTGGGGTTTTACGTGCCAAAACCACTTTCTGATTATGAGGCACGCCGTAGTGGAGGACTCCGGAAATTTTGACCACCTGGGGTTCTTTAACGTGCACCTAAATCTAAGCACACGGGTGTTTTCGCATTTCGCCCCCATCGAAATGCGGCCGCCGTGGCCGGGATTCGATCCCGCGACCTCGTGCTCAGCAGCCCAACACCATAGCCACTGAGCAACCACGGCGGGTTCATGCAAGTCTGGCGGAACCCGTTTTGTTGAAGAAAACCACATGAAAACTGTCTCCGTTTCAGTTACACTGATTCCCGTTATATACTTTCATTGAATTGTGGCAAACACCCAGCCTCGGCAACGCATTTAAAGTGCGGTTACATTGATTTTACGAAAGGTCCACATGTAATCAGCGAAATATAGCCAGTAAAACAGGTTCGCGTCAAATGGGTCAGCTGAGGAGAGCTGTACATGTAATGCCACATACCTAGGACACAACCTGTTCAGCCTGTCGGCTAGTAATGCCGTTTCGCCATAAAAACAGCCCCTCATCATTGATATAGTGAGGGGATAGTGGACGACCCGATGGTACATGTACGCGAGAAAGTTGACAAAGTCCTCAAACTGCCATAACGATGTCAAACCGTCGCTATCATTACGACACCCATATATCCAGCTACTAGCTCGACAACCTGGGTCAAATACACTTTCAACCTGCAGTGCTGGAGAATCGCAGCACACCTACCTGGACTCATCACATTCATATGCCTGTATAACCTTACTCTATCACCCTTCGGGGTAGCCGAGTAGCTAAGGCGCTAGTATACTCGGCTCGAAATTGCGGGCTAATCCCCGGCTCCGGAGATTTCAGTTTGAATGGAGGCAAGCTGCGAAGGCGCCCGTGTGCATCGTAGCGCACGTTAAAGATCCCCAGTTGGGCAAAATTCTCCGTAGACCTCCACTACGGCGTCCTTGGGACGTAACCCACTCCCCCCAATTGGCTATAAAACTATCGTTACTTTACCGCGTCTGTTCCTAGAAAATTCTTTTCCCGAACTTGTTAAAAAGACGCCTATTTTCTGCCACAGCGATCGGCCCATGTGGCTAACAATTATCTTACGAACCAGTGAGAGCAGACAGAATAGTCAAATTATCAAGGTTCCACGAATGCCTTTCTTTTTTGTATAACTGACTACTTGACTGATCTTCCAATTTCACTACATTGAAGTGCGGCTCGTACATAGCGGTACATGTTGGGGCCAGCAAGCTTTATTGAAGAGGGGCACATACCTCTTGGCCCATCTCCAGTGACGCAAATGCTCGTCACTCACGGAAGTTTCTTGCAGATTGGTACACAACTAGTTTCGTATGCCCACTTGTGCAAGTTTTAGTGACTTAGGTTGTTTGAAGAAAAGCACATGGCAGTGGCACCTATGATGTGACCGACATTCACGTCAAAGATGTACATTGAATCTGGCACTAGCCTGCTTTCATCTATTCAGTCATGCAAGTCTGACGGAGGCCGTTTTGTTCAAGAAAACCATATGAAAACTGTCTCCTTTTCAGTTACACTGATTCCCGTTATATACTTTCATTGAATTGTGGCACACACGCAGCCTCGGCAACGCATTTAAAGTGCGGTTACATTTTTTTTGTGACAGGTCTACGTGTAATCAGCGAAATATAACCAGTAAAACAGGTTCAGGTAAAATGGTTCAGCTGAGGAGAGCTGCACATGTAATGCCACATACCTAGGACACAACCTGTTCAGCCTATCGGCTAGTAATGCCGTGTCGCCATAAAGACAGTCCCTCATCATTGATATAGTGAGGGGAGAGTGGACGACCCGATGGTACATGTAGGCGAGAAAGTTGACAAAGTCCTCAAACTGCCATAATGATGTCAAACCGTCGCTATCATTATGACCCCCATATATCCAGCTACTAGCTCGACAACCTGGGTCAAATACACTTTCAACCTGCAGTGCTGGAGAATCGCAGAACACCTACCTGGACTCATCACATTCATATGCCTGTATAACCTTACTCTATCACCCTTCGGGGTAGCCGAGTAGCTAAGGCGCTAGTATACTCGGCTCGAAATTGCGGGCCAATCCCCGGCTCCGGCGATTTCAGTTTGAATGGAGGCAAGCTGCGAAGGCGCCCGTGTGCATCGCAGCGCACGGTAAAGATCCCCAGTTGGGCAAAATTCTCCGTAGACCTCCACTACGGCGTCCTTGGGACGTAACCCACTCACCACAATTGGCTATAAAAATATCGTTACTTTACCGCGTCTGTTCCTAGAAAATTCTTTTCCCGAATTTGTTAAAAAGACGCCTATGTTTTGCCACAGCGGTGGGTACATGTGGCTAACAATTATCTTACGTATCAGTGAGAGCAGACAGAATAGTCAAATTATCAAGTTTGCACGAATGCCTTTCTTTTTTGTATAACTGACTACTTGACTGATCTTCCAATTTCACTACATTGAAGTGCGGCTCGTACATAGCGGTACATGTTGGGGCCAGCAAGCTTTATTGAAGAGGGGCACATACCTCTTGGCCCATCTCCAGTGACGCAAATGCTCGTCACTCACGGAAGTTTCTTGCAGATTGGTACACAACTAGTTTCGTATGCCCACTTGTGCAAGTTTTAGTGACTTAGGTTGTTTGAAGAAAAGCACATGGCAGTGGCACCTATGATGTGACCGACATTCACGTCAAAGATGTACATTGAATCTGGCACTAGCCTGCTTTCATCTATTCAGTCATGCAAGTCTGACGGAGGCCGTTTTGTTCAAGAAAACCACATGAAAACTGTCTCCTTTTCAGTTACACTGATTCCCGTTATATACTTTCATTGAATTGTGGCACACACGCAGCCTCGGCAACGCATTTAAAGTGCGGTTACATTTTTTTTGTGACAGGTCTACGTGTAATCAGCGAAATATAACCAGTAAAACAGGTTCAGGTAAAATGGTTCAGCTGAGGAGAGCTGCACATGTAATGCCACATACCTAGGACACAACCTGTTCAGCCTATCGGCTAGTAATGCCGTGTCGCCATAAAGACAGTCCCTCATCATTGATATAGTGAGGGGAGAGTGGACGACCCGATGGTACATGTAGGCGAGAAAGTTGACAAAGTCCTCAAACTGCCATAATGATGTCAAACCGTCGCTATCATTATGACCCCCATATATCCAGCTACTAGCTCGACAACCTGGGTCAAATACACTTTCAACCTGCAGTGCTGGAGAATCGCAGAACACCTACCTGGACTCATCACATTCATATGCCTGTATAACCTTACTCTATCACCCTTCGGGGTAGCCGAGTAGCTAAGGCGCTAGTATACTCGGCTCGAAATTGCGGGCCAATCCCCGGCTCCGGCGATTTCAGTTTGAATGGAGGCAAGCTGCGAAGGCGCCCGTGTGCATCGCAGCGCACGTTAAAGATCCCCAGTTGGGCAAAATTCTCCGTAGACCTCCACTACGGCGTCCTTGGGACGTAACCCACTCCCCACAATTGGCTATAAAAATATCGTTACTTTACCGCGTCTGTTCCTAGAAAATTCTTTTCCCGAATTTGTTAAAAAGACGCCTATGTTTTGCCACAGCGGTGGGTACATGTGGCTAACAATTATCTTACGTATCAGTGAGAGCAGACAGAATAGTCAAATTATCAAGTTTGCACGAATGCCTTTCTTTTTTGTATAACTGACTACTTGACTGATCTTCCAATTTCACTACATTGAAGTGCGGCTCGTTCATAGCGGTACATGTTGGGGCCAGCAAGCTTAATTGAAGACGGCCACATACCTCTTGGCCCATCTCCAGTGACGCAAATGCTCGTCACGGAAGTTCCTTGCAGATTGGTACACAACTAGTTTGGTATGCCCACCTATGCAAGTTTTAGTGAGTTAGGTTGTTTGAAGAAAAGCACATGGCAGTGGCACCTATGATGTGACCGACATTCACGTCAAAGATGTACATTGAATCTCGCACTAGCCTGCTTTCAGCTATTCAGTCATGCAAGTCTGGCGGAACCCGTTTTGTTGAAGAAAACCACATGAAAACTGTCTCCGTTTCAGTTACACTGATTCCCGTTATATACTTTCATTGAATTGTGGCAAACACCCAGCCTCGGCAACGCATTTAAAGTGCGGTTACATTGATTTTACGAAAGGTCCACATGTAATCAGCGAAATATAGCCAGTAAAACAGGTTCGCGTCAAATGGGTCAGCTGAGGAGAGCTGTACATGTAATGCCACATACCTAGGACACAACCTGTTCAGCTTATCGGCTAGTAATGCCGTTTCGCCATAAAAACAGCCCCTCATCATTGATATAGTGAGGGGATAGTGGACGACCCGATGGTACATGTAGGCGAGAAAGTTGACAAAGTCCTCAAACTGCCATAATAATGTCAAACCGTCGCTATCATTACGACCCCCATATATCCAGCTACTAGCTCGACAACTTGGGTCAAATACACTTTCAACCTGCAGTGCTGGAGAATCGCAGCACGCCTACCTGGACTCATCACATTCATATGCCTGTATAACCTTACTCTTATCACCCTTCGGGGTAGCCGAGTAGCTAAGGCGCTAGTATACTCGGCTCAAAATTGCGCGCTAATCCCCGGCTCCGGAGATTTCAGTTTGAATGGAGGCAAGCTGCGAAGGCGCCCGTGTGCATCGTAGCGCACGTTAAAGATCCCCAGTTGGGCAAAATTCTCCGTAGACCTCCACTACGGCGTCCTTGGGACGTAACCCACTCCCCCCAATTGGCTATAAAACTATGGTTACTTTACCGCGTCTGTTCCCAGAAAATGCTTTTCCCGAACTTGTTAAAAAGACGCCTATTTTTTGCCACAGCGATCGGCCCATGTGGCTAACAATTATCTTACGAACCAGTGAGAGCAGACAGAATAGTCAAATTATCAAGGTTCCACGAATGCCTTTCTTTTTTGTATAACTGACTACTTGACTGATCTTCCAATTTCACTACATTGAAGTGCGGCTCCTACATAGCGGTACATGTTGGGGCCAGCAAGCTTTATTGAAGAGGGGCACATACCTCTTGGCCCATCTCCAGTGACGCAAATGCTCGTCACTCACGGAAGTGTCTTGCAGATTGGTACACAACTAGTTTCGTATGCCCACTTGTGCAAGTTTTAGTGACTTAGGTTGTTTGAAGAAAAGCACATGGCAGTGGCACCTATGATGTGACCGACATTCACGTCAAAGATGTACATTGAATCTGGCACTAGCCTGCTTTCATCTATTCAGTCATGCAAGTCTGACGGAGCCCGTTTTGTTCAAGAAAACCACATGAAAACTGTCTCCTTTTCAGTTACACTGATTCCCGTTATATACTTTCATTGAATTGTGGCGCACACCCAGCCTCGGCAACGCATTTAAAGTGCGGTTACATTGATTTTACGAAAGGTCCACATGTAATCAGCGAAATATAGCCAGTAAAACAGGTTCGCGTCAAATGGGTCAGCTGAGGAGAGCTGCACATGTAATGCCACATACCTAGGACACAACCTGTTCAGCCTATCGGCTAGTAATGCCGTTTCGCCATAAAAACAGCCCCTCATCATTGATATAGTGAGGGGATAGTGGACGACCCGATGGTACATCTAGGCGAAAAAGTTGACAAAGTCCTCAAACTGCCATAATGATGTCAAACCGTCGCTATCATTACGACCCACATATATCCAGCTACTAGCTCGACAACCTGGGTCAAATACACTTTCAACCTGCAGTGCTGGAGAATCGCAGCACACCTACCTGGACTCATCACATTCATATGCCTGTATAACCTTACTCTATCACCCTTCGGGGTAGCCGAGTAGCTAAGGCGCTAGTATACTCGGCTCGAAAATGCGGGCTAATCCCCGGCTCCGGAGATTTCAGTTTGAATGGAGGCAAGCTGCGAAGGCGCCCGTGTGCCTCGTAGCGCACGCTAAAGATCCCCAGTTGGGCAAAATTCTCCGTAGACCTCCACTACGGCGTCCTTGGGACGAAACCCACTCCCCCCAATTGGCTATAAAACTATCGTTACCTTACCGCGTCTGTTCCTAGAAAATTCTTTTCCCGAACTTGTTAAAAAGACGCCTATTTTTTGCCACAGCGATCGGCCCATGTGGCTAAATTATCTTACGAACCAGTGAGAGCAGACAGAATAGTCAAATTATCAAGGTTCCACGAATGCCTTTCTTTTTTGTATAACTGACTACTTGACTGATCTTCCAATTTCACTACATTGAAGTGCGGCTCGTACATAGCGGTACATGTTGGCGCCAGCAAGCTTTATTGAAGAGGGGCACATACCTCTTGGCCCATCTCCACTGACGCAAATGCTCGTCCTTGCAGATTCCTTGCAGATTGGTACACAACTAGTTTCGTATGCCCACTTGTGCAAGTTTTAGTGACTTAGGTTGTTTGAAGAAAAGCACATGGCAGTGGCACCTACGATGTGACCCACATTCACGTCAAAGATGTACATTGAATCTGGCACTAGCCTGCTTTCATCTATTCAGTCATGCAAGTCTGACAGAGCCCGTTTTGTTCAAGAAAACCACCTGAAAACTGTCTCCTTTTCAGTTACACTGATTCGCGTTATATACTTTCATTGAAATGTGGCGCACACCCAGCCTCGGCAACGCATTTAAAGTGCGGTTACATTGATTTTACGAAAGGTCCACATGTAATCAGCGAAATATAGCTAGTAAAACAGGTTCGCGTCAAATGGGTCAGCTGAGGAGAGCTGCACATGTAATGCCACATACCTAGGACACAACCTGTTCAGCCTATCGGCTAGTAATGCCGTGTCGCCATAAAGACAGTCCCTCATCATTGATATAGTGAGGGGAGAGTGGACGACCCCATGGTACATGTAGGCGAGAAAGTTGACAAAGTCCTCAAACTGCCATAATGATGTCAAACCGTCGCTATCATTACGACCCCCGTATATCCAGCTACTAGCTCGACAACCTGGGTCAAATACACTTTCAACCTGCAGTGCTAGAGAATCGCAGAACACCTACCTGGACTCATCACATTCATATGCCTGTATAACCTTACTCTATCACCCTTCGGGGTAGCCGAGTAGCTAAGGCGCTAGTATACTCGGCTCGAAATTGCGGGCCAATCCCCGGCTCCGGAGATTTCAGTTTGTATGGAGGCAAGCTGCGAAGGCGTCCGTGTGCATCGCAGCGTACGTTAAAGATCCCCAGTTGGGCAAAATTCTCCGTAGACCTCCACTACGGCGTCCTTGGGACGTAACCCACTCCCCCCAATTGGCTATAAAACTATCGTTAATTTACCGCGTCTGTTCCTAGAAAATTCTTTTCCCGAACTTGTTAAAAAGACGCCTATTTTTTGCCACAGCGATGGGTCCATGTGGCTAACAATTATCTTACGTATCAGTGAGAGCAGACAGAATAGTCAAATTATCAAGTTTGCACGAATGCCTTTCTTTTTTGTATAACTGACTACTTGACTGATCTTCCAATTTCACTACATTGAAGTGCGGCTCGTTCATAGCGGTACATGTTGGGGCCAGCAAGCTTAATTGAAGAGGGCCACATACCTCTTGGCCCATCTCCAGTCACGCAAATGCTCGTCACGGAAGTTCCTTGCAGATTGGTACACAACTAGTTTGGTATGCCCACCTATGCAAGTTTTAGTGAGTTAGGTTGTTTGAAGAAAAGCACATGGCAGTGGCACCTATGATGTGACCGACATTCACGTCAAAGATGTACATTGAATCTCGCACTAGCCTGCTTTCAGCTATTCAGTCATGCAAGTCTGGCGGAACCCGTTTTGTTGAAGAAAACCACATGAAAACTGTCTCCGTTTCGGTTACACTGATTCCCGTTATATACTTTCATTGAATTGTGGCAAACACCCAGCCTCGGCAACTCATTTAAAGTGCGGTTACATTGATTTTACGAAAGGTCCACATGTATTCAGCGAAATATAGCCAGTAAAACAGGTTCGCGTCAAATGGGTCAGCTGAGGAGAGCTGTACATTTAATGCCACATACCTAGGACACAACCTGTTCAGCCTATCGGCTAGTAATGCCGTTTCGCCATAAAAACAGCCCCTCATCATTGATATAGTGAGGGGATAGTGGACGACCCGATGGTACATGTAGGCGAGAAAGTTGACAAAGTCCTCAAACTGCCATAATGATGTCAAACCGTCGCTATCATTACGAACCCCATATATCCAGCTACTAGCTCGACAACCTGGGTCAAATACACTTTCAACCTGCAGTGCTGGAGAATCGCAGCACGCCTACCTGGACTCATCACATTCATATGCCTGTATAACCTTACTCTTATCACCCTTCGGGGTAGCCGAGTAGCTAAGGCGCTAGTATACTCGGCTCGAAATTGCGGGCTAATCCCCGGCTCCGGAGATTTCAGTTTGAATGGAGGCAAGCTGCGAAGGCGCCCGTGCGCATCGTAGCGCACGTTAAAGATCCCCAGTTGGGCAAAATTCTCCGTAGACCTCCACTACGGCGTCCTTGGGACGTAACCCACTTCCCCCAATTGGCTATAAAACTATCGTTACTTTACCGCGTCTGTTCCTAGAAAATGCTTTTCCCGAACTTGTTAAAAAGACGCCTATTTTTTGCCACAGCGATCGGCCCATGTGGCTAACAATTATCTTACGAACCAGTGAGAGCAGACAGAATAGTCAAATTATCAAGGTTCCACGAATGCCTTTCTTTTTTGTATAACTGACTACTTGACTGATCTTCCAATTTCACTACATTGAAGTGCGGCTCCTACATAGCGGTACATGTTGGGGCCAGCAAGCTTTATTGAAGAGGGGCACATACCTCTTGGCCCATCTCCAGTGACGCAAATGCTCGTCACTCACGGAAGTTTCTTGCAGATTGGTACACAACTAGTTTCGTATGCCCACTTGTGCAAGTTTTAGTGACTTAGGTTGTTTGAAGAAAAGCACATGGCAGTGGCACCTATGGTGTGACCGACATTCACGTCAAAGATGTACATTGAATCTGGCACTAGCCTGCTTTCATCTATTCAGTCATGCAAGTCTGACGGAGCCCGTTTTGTTCAAGAAAACCACATGAAAACTGTTTCCTTTTCAGTTACACTGATTCGCGTTATATACTTTCATTGAAATGGGGCGCACACCCACCCTCGGCAACGCATTTAAAGTGCGGTTACATTGATTTTACGAAAGGTCCACATGTAATCAGCGAAATATAGCTAGTAAAACAGGTTCGCGTCAAATGGGTCAGCTGAGGAGAGCTGCACATGTAATGCCACATACCTAGGACACAACCTGTTCAGCCTATCGGCTAGTAATGCCGTGTCGCCATAAAGACAGTCCCTCATCATTGATATAGTGAGGGGAGAGTGGACGACCCGATGGTACATGTAGGCGAGAAAGTTGACAAAGTCCTCAAACTGACATAATGATGTCAAACCGTCGCTATCATTACGACCCCCATATATCCAGCTACTAGCTCGACAACCTGGGTCAAATATACTTTCAACCTGCAGTGCTGGAGAATCGCAGCACACCTACCTGGACTCATCACATTCATATGCCTGTATAACCTTACTCTTATCACCCTTCGGGGTAGCCGAGTAGCTAAGGCGCTAGTATACTCGGCTCGAAATTGCGGGCTAATCCCCGGCTCCGGAGATTTCAGTTTGAATGGAGGCAAGCTGCGAAGGCGCCCGTGTGCATCGTAGCGCACGTTAAAGATCCCCAGTTGGGCAAAATTCTCCGTAGACCTCCACTACGGCGTCCTTGGGACGTAACTTACTCCCCCCAATTGGCTATAAAACCATCGTTATATTACCGCGTCTGTTCCTAGAAAATTCTTTTCCCGAACTTGTTAAAAAGACGCCTATTTTTTGCCACAGCGATCGGCCCATGTGGCTAACAATTATCTTACGTACCAGTGAGAGCAGACAGAATAGTCAAATTGTCAAGGTTGCACGAATGCCTTTCTTTTTTGTATAACTGACAACTTGACTGATCTTCCAATTTCACTACATTGAAGTGCGGCTCGTATGTAGCGGTACATGTTGGGGCCAGCAAGCTTTATTGAAGAGGGCCACATACCTCTTGGCCCATCTCCAGTGACGCAAATGCTCGTCACGGAAGTTCCTTGCAGATTGGTACACAACTAGTTTCATATGCCCACTTGTGCAAGTTTTAGTGACTTAGGTTGTTTGAAGAAAAGCACATGGCAGTGGCACCTATGATGTGACCGACATTCACGTCAAAAATGTACATTGAATCTGGTACTAGCCTGCTTTCATCTATTCAGTCATGCAAGTCTGACGGAGCCCGTTTTGTTCAAGAAAACCACATGAAAACTGTCTCCTTTTCAGTTACACTGATTCCCGTTATATACTTTCATTGAATTGTGGCACACACGCAGCCTCGGCAACGCATTTTAAGTGCGGTTACATTTTTTTTGTGACAGGTCTACGTGTAATCAGCGAAATATAACCAGTAAAAGAGGTTCGGGTCAAATGGGTCAGCTGAGGAGAGCTGCACATGCAATGCCACATACCTAGGACACAACCTGTTCAGCCTATCGGCTAGTAATGCCGTTTCGCCATAAAAACAGCCCCTCATCATTGATATTGTGAGGGGCTAGTGGACGACCCGATGGTTCATGTAGGCGAGAATGTTGACAAAGTCCTCAAGCTGCCATAATGATGTCAAACCTTCGCTATCATTACGAGCCCCATATATCCAGCTACTAGCTCGACAACCTGGGTCAAATACACTTTCAACCTTCAGTGCTGGAGAATCGCAGCACACCTACCTGGACTCATCACATTCATATGCCTGTGTAACCTTACTCTTATCACCCTTCGGGGTAGCCGAGTAGCCAAGGCGCTAGAATACTCGGCTCGAAATTGCGGGCTAATCCCCGGCTCCGGAGATTTCAGTTTGAATGGAGGCAAGCTGCGAAGGCGCCCGTGTGCATCGTAGCGCACGTTAAAGATCCCCAGTTGGGCAAAATTCTCCGTAGACCTCCACTACGGCGTCCTTGGGACGTTACCCACTCCCCCCAATTGGCTATAAAACTATCGTTACATTACCGCGTCTGTTCCTAGAAAATTCTTTTCCCGAACTTGTTAAAAAGACGCCTTTTTTTGCCACAGCGATCGGCCCATGTGGCTAAGAATTATCTTACGTACACAGAATAGTCAAATTGTCAAGGTTGCACGAATGCCTTTCTTTTTTGTATAACTGACTACTTGACTGATCTTCCAATTTCACTACATTGAAGTGCGGCTCGCTCATAACCGTACATGTTGGGGCCAGCAAGCTTTATTGAAGAGGGCCACATAGCTCTTGGCCCATCTCCAGTGACGCAAATGCTCGTCACGGAAGTTCTTTGCAGATTGGTACACAACTAGTTTGGTATGCCTACTTATGAAAGTTTTAGTGAGTTAGGTTGTTTGAAGAAAAGCACATGGCAGTGGCACCTATGATGTGACCGACATTCACGTCAAAGATGTACATTGAATCTGGCACTAGCCTGCTTTCAGCTATTCAGTCATGCAAGTATGGGGGAACCCGTTTTGTTGAAGAAAACCACATGAAAACTGTCTTCTTTTCCGTTACACTGATTCCCGTTATATACTTTCATTGAATTGTGGCGCACACCCAGCCTCGGCAACGTATTTAAAGTGCGGTTACATTGATTTTACGAAAGGTCCACATGTAATCAGCGAAATATAGCCAGTAAAACAGGTCCACGTCAAATGGGTCAGCTGAGGAGAGCTGCACATGTAATGCCACATACCTAGGACACAACCTGTTCAGCCTATCGGCTAGTAATGCCGTTTCGCCATGAAAACAGCCCCTCATCATTGATATAGTGAGGGTATAGTGGACGACCCGATGGTACATGTAGGCGAGAAAGTTGACAAAGTCCTCAAACTGCCATAATGATGTCAAACCGTCGCTATCATTACGACCCCCATATATCCAGCTACTAGCTCGACAACCTGGGTCAAATACACTTTCAACCTGCAGTGCTGGAGAATCGCAGCACACCTACCTGGACTCATCACATTCATATGCCTGTATAACCTTACTCTTATCACCCTTCGGGGTAGCCGAGTAGCTAAGGCGCTAGTATACACGGCTCGAAATTGCGGGCTAATCCCCGGCTTCGGAGATTTCAGTTTTAATGGAGGCAAGCTGCGAAGGGGCCCGTGTGCATCGTAGCGCACGTTAAAGATCCCCAGTTGGGCAAAATTCTCCGTAGACCTTCACTACGGCGTCCTTGGGACGTAACCCACTCCCCCCAATTGGCTATAAAACTATCGTTACTTTACCGCGTCTGTTCCTAGAAAATTCTTTTCCCGAACTTGTTAAAAAGACGCCTATTTATTGCCACAGCGATCGGCCCATGTGGCTAACAATTATCTTACGAACCAGTGAGAGCAGACAGAATAGTCAAATTATCAAGGTTCCACGAAAGCCTTTCTTTTTTGTAAAACTGACTACTTGACTGATCATCCAATTTCACTACATTGAAGTGCGGCTCGTACATAGCGGTACATGTTGGGGCCAGCAAGCTTTATTGAAGAGGGGCACATACCTCTTGGCCCATCTCCACTGACGCAAATGCTCGTCCTTGCAGATTCCTTGCGGATTGGTACAGAACTAGTTTCGTATGCCCACTTGTGCAAGTTTTAGTGACTTAGGTTGTTTGAAGAAAAGCACATGGCAGTGGCACCTACAATGTGACCCACATTCACGTCAAAGATGTACATTGAATCTGGCACTAGCCTGCTTTCATCTATTCAGTTATGCAAGTCTGACGGAGCCCGTTTTGTTCAAGAAAACCACATGAAAACTGTCTCCTTTTCAGTTACACTGATTCCCGTTATATACTTTCATTGAATTGTGGCACACACGCAGCGTCGGCAACGCATTTAAAGTGCGGTTACATTTTTTTGTGACAGGTCTACGTGTAATCAGCGAAATATAACCAGTAAAACAGTTTCGGGTCAAATGGGTCAGCTGAGGAGAGCTGCACATGCAATGCCACATACCTAGGACACAACCTGTTCAGCCTACCGGCTAGTATTGCCGTTTCGCCATAAAAACAGCCCCTCATCATTGATATAGTGAGGGGATTGTGGACGACCCGATGGTACATGTAGGCGAGAAAGTTGACAAAGTCCTCAAACTGCCATAATGATGTCAAACCGTCGCTATCATTACGACCCCCATATATCCAGCTACTAGCTCGACAACCTGGGTCAAATACACTTTCAACCTTCAGTGCTGGAGAATCGCAGCACACCTACCTGGACTCATCACATTCATATGCCTGTATAACCTTACTCTTATCACCCTTCGAGGTAGCCGAGTAGCCAAGGCGCTAGAATACTCGGCTCGAAATTGCGGGCTAATCCCCGGCTCCGGAGATTTCAGTTTGAATGGAGGCAAGCTGCGAAGGCGCCCGTGTGCATCGTAGCGCACGTTAAAGATCCCCAGTTGGGCAAAATTCTCCGTAGACCTCAGCTACGGCGTCCTTGGGACGTTGGGACGTAACCCACTCCCCCCAATTGGCTATAAAACTATCGTTACTTTGCCGCGTCTGTTCCTAGAAAATTCTTTTCCCGAACTTGTTAAAAAGACGCCTATTTTTTGCCACAGCGATCGGCCCATGTGGCTAACAATTATCTTACGTATCAGTGAGAGCAGACAGAATAGTCAAATTATTAAGGTTGCACGAATGCCTTTCTTTTTTGTATAACTGACTACTTGACTGATCTTCCAATTTCACTACATTGAAGTGCGGCTCGTTCATAGCGGTACATGTTGGGGCCAGCAAGCTTTATTGAAGAGGGCCACATACCTCTTGGCCCATCTCCAGTGACGCAAATGCTCGTCACGGAAGTTCCTTGCAGATTGGTACACGACTAGTTTGGTATGCCCACCTATGCAAGTTTCAGTGAGTTAGGTTGTTTGAAGAAAAGCACATGGCAGTGGCACCTATGATGTGACCGAAATTCACGTCAAAGATGTACATTGAATCTCGCACTAGCCTGCTTTCAGCTTTTCAGTCATGCAAGTCTGGCGGAACCCGTTTTGTTGAAGAAAACCACATGAAAACTCTCTCCGTTTCAGTTACACTGATTCCCGTTATATACTTTCATTGAATTGTGTCAAACACCCAGCCTCGGCAACGCATTTAAAGTGCGGTTACATTGATTTTACGAAAGGTCCACATGTAATCAGCGAAATATAGCCAGTAAAACAGGTTCACGTCAAAGGGGTCAGCTGAGGAGAGCTGTACATGTAATGCCACATACCTAGGACACAACCTGTTCAGCCTATCGGCTAGTAATGCCGTTTCGCCATAAAAACAGCCCCTCATCATTGATATAGTGAGGGGATAGTGGACGTCCCGATGGTACATGTAGGCGAGAAAATTGACAAAGTCCTCAAACTGCCATAATGATGTCAAACCGTCGCTATCATTACGACCCCCATATATCCAGCTACTAGCTCGACAACCTGGGTCAAATACACTTTCAACCTGCAGTGCTGGAGAATCGCAGCACACCTACCTGGACTCATCACATTCATATGCCTGTATAACCTTACTCTATCACCCTTCGGGGTAGCCGAGTAGCTAAGGCGCTAGTATACTCGGCTCGAAATTGCGGGCTAATCCCCGGCTCCGGAGATTTCAGTTTGAATGGAGGCAAGCTGCGAAGGCGCCCGTGTGCATCGCAGCGCACGTTAAAGATCCCCAGTTGGGCAAAATTCTCCGTAGACCTCCACTACGGCGTCCTTGGGACGTAACCCACTCCCCCCAATTGGCTATAAAACTATCCTTACATTACCGCGTCTGTTCCTAGAAAATTCTTTTCCCGAACTTGTTAAAAAGACGCCTATTTTTTGCCACAGCGATCGGCCCATGTGGCTAACAATTATCTTACGTACCAGTGAGAGCAGACAGAATAGTCAAATTGTCAAGGTTGCACGAATGCCTTTCTTTTTTGTATAACTGACTACTTGACTGATCTTCCAATTTCACTACATTGAAGTGCGGCTCGCTCATAACCGTACATGTTGGGGCCAGCAAGCTTTATTGAAGAGGGCCACATACCTCTTGGCCCATCTCCAGTGACGCAAATGCTCGTCATGGAAGTTCTTTGCAGATTGGTACACAACTAGTTTGGTATACCCACTTATGAAAGTTTTAGTGAGTTAGGTTCTTTGAAGAAAAGCACATGGCAGTGGCACCTATGATGTGACCGACATTCACGTCAAAGATGTACATTGAATCTGGCACTAGCCTGCTTTCAGCTATTCAGTCATGCAAGTATGGCGGAACCCGTTTTGTTGAAGAAAACCACATGAAAACTGTCTTCTTTTCCGTTACACTGATTCCCGTTATATACTTTCATTGAATTGTGGCGCACACCCAGCCTCGGCAACGCATTTAAAGTGCGGTTACATTGATTTTACGAAAGGTCCACATGGAATCAGCGAAATATAGCCAGTAAAACAGGTTCGCGTCAAATGGGTCAGCTGAGGAGAGCTGCACATGTAATGCCACATACCTAGGACACAACCTGTTCAGCCTATCGGCTAGTAATGCCGTTTCGCCATGAAAACAGCCCCTCATCGTTGATATAGTGAGGGTATAGTGGACGACCCGATGGTACATGTAGGCGAGAAAGTTGACAAAGTCCTCAAACTGCCATAATGATGTCAAACCGTCGCTATCATTACGACCCCCATATATCCAGCTACTAGCTCGACAACCTGGGTCAAATACACTTTCAACCTGCAGTGCTGGAGAATCGCAGCACACCTACCTGGACTCATCACATTCATATGCCTGTATAACCTTACTCTTATCACCCTTCGGGGTAGCCGAGTAGCTAAGGCGCTAGTATACTCGGCTCGAAATTGCGGGCTAATCCCCGGCTTCGGAGATTTCAGTTTGAATGGAGGCAAGCTGCGAAGGCGCCCGTGTGCATCGTAGCGCACGTTAAAGATCCCCAGTTGGGCAAAATTCTCCGTAGACCTCAACTACGGCGTCCTTGGGACGTTGGGACGTAACCCACTCCCCCCAATTGGCTGTAAAACTATCGTTACTTTACCGCGTCTGTTCCTAGAAAATTCTTTTCCCGAACTTGTTAAAAAGACGCCTATTTTTTGCCACAGCGATCGGCCCATGTGGCTAACAATTATCTTACGTACCAGTGAGAGCAGACAGAATAGTCAAATTATCAAGGTTGCACGAATGCCTTTCTTTTTTGTATAACTGACTACTTGACTGATCTTCCAATTTCACTACATTGAAGTGCGGCTCGTTCATAGCGGTACATGTTGGGGCCAGCAAGCTTTATTGAAGAGGGCCACATACCTCTTGGCCCATCTCCAGTGACGCAAATGCTCGTCACGGAAGTTCCTTGCAGATTGGTACACAACTAGTTTGGTATGCCCACCTATGCAAGTTTTAGTGAGTTAGGTTGTGTGAAGAAAAGCACATGGCAGTGGCACCTACAATGTGACCCACATTCACGTCAAAGATGTACATTGAATCTGGCACTAGCCTGCTTTCAGCTATTCAGTCATGCAAGTATGGGGGAACCCGTTTTGTTGAAGAAAACCACATGAAAACTGTCTTCTTTTCCGTTACACTGATTCCCGTTATATACTTTCATTGAATTGTGGCGCACACCCAGCCTCGGCAACGTAATTAAAGTGCGGTTACATTGATTTTACGAAAGGTCCACATGTAATCAGCGAAATATAGCCAGTAAAACAGGTCCGCGTCAAATGGGTCAGCTGAGGAGAGCTGCACATGTAATGCCACATACCTAGGACACAACCTGTTCAGCCTATCGGCTAGTAATGCCGTTTCGCCATGAAAACAGCCCCTCATCATTGATATAGTGAGGGTATAGTGGACGACCCGATGGTACATGTAGGCGAGAAAGTTGACAAAGTCCTCAAACTGCCATAATGATGTCAAACCGTCGCTATCATTACGACCCCCATATATCCAGCTACTAGCTCGACAACCTGGGTCAAATACACTTTCAACCTGCAGTGCTGGAGAATCGCAGCACACCTACCTGGACTCATCACATTCATATGCCTGTATAACCTTACTCTTATCACCCTTCGGGGTAGCCGAGTAGCTAAGGCGCTAGCATACACGGCTCGAAATTGCGGGCTAATCCCCGGCTTCGGAGATTTCAGTTTTAATGGAGGCAAGCTGCGAAGGGGCCCGTGT
This sequence comes from Dermacentor variabilis, assembly GCF_050947875.1. Taxonomy (NCBI): domain Eukaryota; kingdom Metazoa; phylum Arthropoda; class Arachnida; order Ixodida; family Ixodidae; genus Dermacentor; species Dermacentor variabilis. The sequence goes on along the minus strand of NC_134569.1, from coordinate 217,453,056 downwards.
GCATCGTAGCGCACGTTAAAGATCCCCAGTTGGGCAAAATTCTCCGTAGACCTTCACTACGGCGTCCTTGGGACGTAACCCACTCCCCCCAATTGGCTATAAAACTATCGTTACTTTACCGCGTCTGTTCCTAGAAAATTCTTTTCCCGAACTTGTTAAAAAGACGCCTATTTATTGCCACAGCGATCGGCCCATGTGGCTAACAATTATCTTACGAACCAGTGAGAGCAGACAGAATAGTCAAATTATCAAGGTTCCACGAATGCCTTTCTTTTTTGTAAAACTGACTACTTGACTGATCATCCAATTTCACTACATTGAAGTGCGGCTCGTACATAGCGGTACATGTGGGGGCCAGCAAGCTTTATTGAAGAGGGGCACATACCTCTTGGCCCATCTCCACTGACGCAAATGCTCGTCCTTGCAGATTCCTTGCGGATTGGTACACAACTAGTTTCGTATGCCCACTTGTGCAAGTTTTAGTGACTTAGGTTGTTTGAAGAAAAGCACATGGCAGTGGCACCTACAATCTGACCCACATTCACGTCAAAGATGTACATTGAATCTGGCACTAGCCTGCTTTCATCCATTCAGTTATGCAAGTCTGACGGAGCCCGTTTTGTTCAAGAAAACCACATGAAAACTGTCTCCTTTTCAGTTACACTGATTCCCGTTATATACTTTCATTGAATTGTGTCAAACACCCAGCCTCGGCAACGCATTTAAAGTGCGGTTACATTGATTTTACGAAAGGTCCACATGTAATCAGCGAAATATAGCCAGTAAAACAGGTTCGCGTCAAAGGGGTCAGCTGAGGAGAGCTGTACATGTAATGCCACATACCTAGGACACAACCTGTTCAGCCTATCGGCTAGTAATGCCCTTTCGCCATAAAAACAGCCCCTCATCATTGATATAGTGAGGGGATAGTGGACGTCCCGATGGTACATGTAGGCGAGAAAATTGACAAAGTCCTCAAACTGCCATAATGATGTCAAACCGTCGCTATCATTACGACCCCCATATATCCAGCTACTAGCTCGACAACCTGGGTCAAATACACTTTCAACCTGCAGTGCTGGAGAATCGCAGCACACCTACCTGGACTCATCACATTCATATGCCTGTAAAGCCTTACTCTATCACCCTTCGGGGTAGCCGAGTAGCTAAGGCGCTAGTATACTCGGCTCGAAATTGCGGGCTAATCCCCGGCTCCGGAGATTTCAGTTTGAATGGAGGCAAGCTGCGAAGGCGCCCGTGTGCATCGTAGCGCACGTTAAAGATCCCCAGTTGGGCAAAATTCTCCGTAGACCTCCACTACGGCGTCCTTGGGACGTAACCCACTCCCCCCAATTGGCTATAAAACTATCGTTACTCTACCGCGTCTGTTCCTAGAAAATTCTTTTCCCGAACTTGTTAAAAAGACGCCTATCTTTTGCCACAGCGATCGGCCCATGTGGCTAACAATTATCTTACGAACCAGTGAGAGCAGACAGAATAGTCAAATTATCAAGGTTCCACGAATGCCTTTCTTTTTTGTATAACTGACTACTTGACTGATCTTCCAATTTCACTACGTTGAAGTGCGGCTCGCTCATAACCGTACATGTTGGGGCCAGCAAGCTTTATTGAAGAGGGCCACATACCTCTTGGCCCATCTCCAGTGACGCAAATGCTTGTCACTCACGGAAGTTCCTTGCAGATTGGTACACAACTAGTTTCGTATGCCCACTTGTGCAAGTTTTAGTGACTTAGGTTGTTTGAAGAAAAGCACATGGCAGTGGCACCTATGATGTGACCGACATTCACGTCAAAGATGTACATTGAATCTGGCACTAGCCTGCTTTCATCTATTCAGTCATGCAAGTCTGACCGAGCCCGTTTTGTTCAAGAAAACCACATGAAAACTGTCTCCTCTTCAGTTACACTGATTCCCGTTATATACTTTCATTGAATTGTGGCACACACGCAGCCTCGGCAACGCATTTAAAGTGCGGTTACATTGATTTTACGAAAGGTCTACGTGTAATCAGCGATATAACCAGTAAAACAGGTTCGGGTCAAATGGGTCAGCTGAGGAGAGCTGCACATGCAATGCCACATACCTAGGACACAACCTGTTCAGCCAATCGGCTAGTAATGCCGTTTCGCCATAAAAACAGCCCCTCATCATTGATATAGTGAGGGGCTAGTGGACGACCCGATGGTACATATAGGCGAGAAAGTTGACAAAGTCCTCAAACTGCCATATTGATGTCAAACCGTCGCTATCATTACGACCCCCATATATCCAGCTACTAGCTCGACAACCTGGGTCAAATACACTTTCAACCTGCAGTGCTGGAGAATCGCAGCACACCTACCTGGACTCATCACATTCATATGCCTGTATAACCTTACTCTTATCACCCTTCGGGGTAGCCGTGTAGCTAAGGCGCTAGTATACTCGGCTCGAAATTGCGGGCTAATCCCCGGCTCCGGAGATTTCAGTTTGAATGGAGGCAAGCTGCGAAGGCGCCCGTGTGCATCGTAGCGCACGTTAAAGATCCCCAGTTGGGCAAAATTCTCCGTAGACCTCCACTACGGCGTCCTTGGGACGTAACCCACTCCCCCCAATTGGCTATAAAACTATCGTTACATTACCGCGTCTGTTCCTAGAAAATTCTTTTCCCGAACTTGTTAAAAAGACGCCTATTTTTTGCCACAGCGATCGGCCCATGTGGCTAACAATTATCTTACGTACCAGTGAGAGCAGACAGAATAGTCAAATTGTCAAGGTTGCACGAATGCCTTTCTTTTTTGTATAACTGACTACTTGACTGATCTTCCAATTTCACTACATTGAAGTGCGGCTCGCTCATAACCGTACATGTTGGGGCCAGCAAGCTTTATTGAAGAGGGCCACATACCTCTTGGCCCATCTCCAGTGACGCAAATGCTCGTCATGGAAGTTCTTTGCAGATTGGTACACAACTAGTTTGGTATGCCCACTTATGAAAGTTTTAGTGAGTTAGGTTCTTTGAAGAAAAGCACATGGCAGTGGCACCTATGATGTGACCGACATTCACGTCAAAGATGTACATTGAATCTGGCACTAGCCTGCTTTCAGCTATTCAGTCATGCAAGTATGGCGGAACCCGTTTTGTTGAAGAAAACCACATGAAAACTGTCTTCTTTTCCGTTACACTGATTCCCGTTATATACTTTCATTGAATTGTGGCGCACACCCAGCCTCGGCAACGCATTTAAAGTGCGGTTACATTGATTTTACGAAAGGTCCACTTGTAATCAGCGAAATATAGCCAGTAAAACAGGTTCGCGTCAAATGGGTCAGCTGAGGAGAGCTGCACATGTAATGCCACATACCTAGGACACAACCTGTTCAGCCTATCGGCTAGTAATGCCGTTTCGCCATGAAAACAGCCCCTCATCGTTGATATAGTGAGGGTATAGTGGACGACCCGATGGTACATGTAGGCGAGAAAGTTGACAAAGTCCTCAAACTGCCATAATGATGTCAAACCGTCGCTATCATTACGACCCCCATATATCCAGCTACTAGCTCGACAACCTGGGTCAAATACACTTTCAACCTGCAGTGCTGGAGAATCGCAGCACACCTACCTGGACTCATCACATTCATATGCCTGTATAACCTTACTCTTATCACCCTTCGGGGTAGCCGAGTAGCTAAGGCGCTAGTATACTCGGCTCGAAATTGCGGGCTAATCCCCGGCTTCGGAGATTTCAGTTTGAATGGAGGCAAGCTGCGAAGGCGCCCGTGTGCATCGTAGCGCACGTTAAAGATCCCCAGTTGGGCAAAATTCTCCGTAGACCTCAACTACGGCGTCCTTGGGACGTTGGGACGTAACCCACTCCCCCCAATTGGCTGTAAAACTATCGTTACTTTACCGCGTCTGTTCCTAGAAAATTCTTTTCCCGAACTTGTTAAAAAGACGCCTATTTTTTGCCACAGCGATCGGCCCATGTGGCTAACAATTATCTTACGTACCAGTGAGAGCAGACAGAATAGTCAAATTATCAAGGTTGCACGAATGCCTTTCTTTTTTGTATAACTGACTACTTGACTGATCTTCCAATTTCACTACATTGAAGTGCGGCTCGTTCATAGCGGTACATGTTGGGGCCAGCAAGCTTTATTGAAGAGGGCCACATACCTCTTGGCCCATCTCCAGTGACGCAAATGCTCGTCACGGAAGTTCCTTGCAGATTGGTACACAACTAGTTTGGTATGCCCACCTATGCAAGTTTTAGTGAGTTAGGTTGTGTGAAGAAAAGCACATGGCAGTGGCACCTATGATGTGACCGACATTCACGTCAAAGATGTACATTGAATCTCGCACTAGCCTGCTTTCAGCTATTCAGTCATGCAAGTCTGGCGGAACCCGTTTTGTTGAAGAAAACCACATGAAAACTGTCTCCGTTTCAGTTACACTGATTCCCGTTATATACTTTCATTGAATTGTGGCAAACACCCAGCCTCGGCAACGCATTTAAAGTGCGGTTACATTGATTTTACGAAAGGTCCACATGTAATCAGCGAAATATAGCCAGTAAAACAGGTTCGCGTCAAATGGGTCAGCTGAGGAGAGCTGTACATGTAATGCCACATACCTAGGACACAACCTGTTCAGCCTATCGGCTAGTAATGCCGTTTCGCCATAAAAACAGCCCCTCATCATTGATATAGTGAGGGGCTAGTGGACGACCCGATGGTACATATAGGCGAGAAAGTCGACAAAGTCCTCAAACTGCCATATTGATGTCAAACCGTCGCTATCATTACGACCCCCATATATCCAGCTACTAGCTCGACAACCTGGGTCAAATACACTTTCAACCTGCAGTGCTGGAGAATCGCAGCACACCTACCTGGACTCATCACATTCATATGCCTGTATAACCTTACTCTTATCACCCTTCGGGGTAGCCGTGTAGCTAAGGCGCTAGTATACTCGGCTCGAAATTGCGGGCTAATCCCCGGCTCCGGAGATTTCAGTTTGAATGGAGGCAAGCTGCGAAGGCGCCCGTGTGCATCGTAGCGCACGTTAAAGATCCCCAGTTGGGCAAAATTCTCCGTAGACCTCCACTACGGCGTCCTTGGGACGTAACCCACTCCCCCCAATTGGCTATAAAACTATCGTTACATTACCGCGTCTGTTCCTAGAAAATTCTTTTCCCGAACTTGTTAAAAAGACGCCTATTTTTTGCCACAGCGATCGGCCCATGTGGCTAACAATTATCTTACGTACCAGTGAGAGCAGACAGAATAGTCAAATTGTCAAGGTTGCACGAATGCCTTTCTTTTTTGTATAACTGACTACTTGACTGATCTTCCAATTTCACTACATTGAAGTGCGGCTCGCTCATAACCGTACATGTTGGGGCCAGCAAGCTTTATTGAAGAGGGCCACATACCTCTTGGCCCATTTCCAGTGACGCAAATGCTCGTCATGGAAGTTCTTTGCAGATTGGTACACAACTAGTTTGGTATGCCCACTTATGAAAGTTTTAGTGAGTTAGGTTCTTTGAAGAAAAGCACATGGCAGTGGCACCTATGATGTGACCGACATTCACGTCAAAGATGTACATTGAATCTGGCACTAGCCTGCTTTCAGCTATTCAGTCATGCAAGTATGGCGGAACCCGTTTTGTTGAAGAAAACCACATGAAAACTGTCTTCTTTTCCGTTACACTGATTCCCGTTATATACTTTCATTGAATTGTGGCGCACACCCAGCCTCGGCAACGCATTTAAAGTGCGGTTACATTGATTTTACGAAAGGTCCACTTGTAATCAGCGAAATATAGCCAGTAAAACAGGTTCGCGTCAAATGGGTCAGCTGAGGAGAGCTGCACATGTAATGCCACATACCTAGGACACAACCTGTTCAGCCTATCGGCTAGTAATGCCGTTTCGCCATGAAAACAGCCCCTCATCGTTGATATAGTGAGGGTATAGTGGACGACCCGATGGTACATGTAGGCGAGAAAGTTGACAAAGTCCTCAAACTGCCATAATGATGTCAAACCGTCGCTATCATTACGACCCCCATATATCCAGCTACTAGCTCGACAACCTGGGTCAAATACACTTTCAACCTGCAGTGCTGGAGAATCGCAGCACACCTACCTGGACTCATCACATTCATATGCCTGTATAACCTTACTCTTATCACCCTTCGGGGTAGCCGAGTAGCTAAGGCGCTAGTATACTCGGCTCGAAATTGCGGGCTAATCCCCGGCTTCGGAGACTTCAGTTTGAATGGAGGCAAGCTGCGAAGGCGCCCGTGTGCATCGTAGCGCACGTTAAAGATCCCCAGTTGGGCAAAATTCTCCGTAGACCTCAACTACGGCGTCCTTGGGACGTTGGGACGTAACCCACTCCCCCCAATTGGCTGTAAAACTATCGTTACTTTACCGCGTCTGTTCCTAGAAAATTCTTTTCCCGAACTTGTTAAAAAGACGCCTATTTTTTGCCACAGCGATCGGCCCATGTGGCTAACAATTATCTTACGTACCAGTGAGAGCAGACAGAATAGTCAAATTATCAAGGTTGCACGAATGCCTTTCTTTTTTGTATAACTGACTACTTGACTGATCTTCCAATTTCACTACATTGAAGTGCGGCTCGTTCATAGCGGTACATGTTGGGGCCAGCAAGCTTTATTGAAGAGGGCCACATACCTCTTGGCCCATCTCCAGTGACGCAAATGCTCGTCACGGAAGTTCCTTGCAGATTGGTACACAACTAGTTTGGTATGCCCACCTATGCAAGTTTTAGTGAGTTAGGTTGTGTGAAGAAAAGCACATGGCAGTGGCACCTATTATGTGACCGACATTCACGTCAAAGATGTACATTGAATCTGGCACTAGCCTGCTTTCAGCTATTCAGTCATGCAAGTCTGGCGGAACCTGTTTTGTTGAAGAAAACCACATGAAAACTGTCTCCGTTTCAGTTACACTGATTCCCGTTATATACTTTCATTGAATTGTGGCAAACACCCAGCCTCGGCAACGCATTTAAAGTGCGGTTACATTGATTTTACGAAAGGTCCACATGTAATCAGCGAAATATAGCCAGTAAAACAGGTTCGCGTCAAATGGGTCAGCTGAGGAGAGCTGTACATGTAATGCCACATACCTAGGACACAACCTATTCAGCCTATCGGCTAGTAACCGTTTCGCCATAAAAACAGCCCCTCATCATTGATATAGTGAGGGGATAGTGGACGACCCGATGGTACATGTAGGCAAGAAAATTGACAAAGTCCTCAAACTGCCATAATGATGTCAAACCGTCGTTATCATTACGACCCCCATATATCCAGCTACTAGCTCGACAACCTGGGTCAAATACACTTTCAACCTGCAGTGCTGGAGAATCGCAGCACACCTACCTGGACTCATCGCATTCATATGCCTGTATAACCTTACTCTATCACCCTTCGGGGTAGCCGAGTAGCTAAGGCGCTAGTATACACGGCTCGAAATTGCGGGCTAATCCCCGGCTCTGGAGATTTCAGTTTGAATGGAGGCAAGCTGCGAAGGCGCCCGTGTGCATCGTAGCGCACGTTAAAGATCCCCAGTTGGGCAAAATTCTCCGTAGACCTCCACTATGGCGTCCTTGGGACGTAACCCACTCCCCCCAATTGGCTATAAAACTATCGTTACATTACAGCGTCTGTTCCTAGAAAATTCTTTTCGCGAACTTGTTAAAAAGACGCCTATTTTTTGCCACAGCGATCGGCCCATGTGGCTAACAATTATCTTACGAACCAGTGAGAGCAGACAGAATAGTCAAATTATTAAGGTTCCACGAATGCCTTTCTTTTTTGTATAACTGACTACTTGACTGATCTTCCAATTTCACTACATTGAAGTGCGGCTCGTACATAGCGGTACATGTTGGGGCCAGCAAGGTTTATTGAAGAGGGGCACATACCTCTTGGCCCATCTCCAGTGACGCAAATGCTTGTCACTCACGGAAGTTCCTTGCAGATTGGTACACAACTAGTTTCGTATGCCCACTTGTGCATGTTTTAGTGACTTAGGTTGTTTGAAGAAAAGCACATGGCAGTGGCACCTATGATGTGACCGACATTCACGTCAAAGATGTACATTGAATCTGGCACTAGCCTGCTTTCATCTATTCAGTCATGCAAGTCTGACGGAGCCCGTTTTGTTCAAGCAAACCACATGAAAACTGTCTCCTTTTCAGTTACACTGATTCCCGTTATATACTTTCATTGAATTGTGGCACACACGCAGCCTCGGCAACGCATTTAAAGTGCGGTTACATTTTTTTTGTGACAGGTCTACGTGTAATCAGCGAAATATAACCAGTAAAACAGGTTCGGGTCAAATGGGTCAGCTGAGGAGAGCTGCACATGTAATGCCACATACCTAGGACACAACCTGTTCAGCCTGTCGGCTAGTAATGCCGTTTCGCCATGAAAACAGCCCCTCATCATTGATATAGTGAGGGTATAGTGGACGACCCGATGGTACATGTAGGCGAGAAAGTTGACAAAGTCCTCAAACTGCCATAATGATGTCAAACCGTCGCTATCATTACGACCCCCATATATCCAGCTACTAGCTCGACAACCTGGGTCAAATACACTTTCAACCTGCAGTGCTGGAGAATCGCAGCACACCTACCTGGACTCATCACATTCATATGCCTGTATAACCTTACTCTTATCACCCTTCGGGGTAGCCGAGTAGCTAAGGCGCTAGTATACTCGGCTCGAAATTGCGGGCTAATCCCCGGCTTCAGGGATTTCAGTTTGAATGAAGGCAAGCTGCGAAGGCGCCCGTGTGCATCGTAGCGCACGTTAAAGATCCCCAGTTGGGCAAAATTCTCCGTAGACCTCCACTACGGCGTCCTTGGGACGTAACCCACTCCCCCCAATTGGCTATAAAACTATCGTTACTTTACCGCGTCTGTTCCTAGAAAATTCTTTTCCCGAACTTGTTAAAAAGACGCCTATTTTTTGCCACAGCGATCGGCCCATGTGGCTAACAATTATCTTACGAACCAGTGAGAGCAGACAGAATAGTCAAATTATCAAGTTTCCACGAATGCCTTTCTTTTTTGTATAACTGACTACTTGACTGATCTTCCAATTTCACTACATTGAAGTGCGGCTCGTACATAGCGGTACATGTTGGGGCCAGCAAGCTTTATTGAAGAGAGGCACATACTTCTTGGCCCATCTCCAGTGACGCAAATGCTCGTCACGGAAGTTCCTTGCAGATGGGTACACAACTAGTTTGGTATGCCCACCTATGCAAATTTTAGTGAGTTAGGTTGTTTGAAGAAAAGCACATGGCAGTGGCACCTATGATGTGACCGACATTCACGTCAAAGATGTACATTGAATCTCGCACTAGCCTGCTTTCAGCTATTCAGTCATGCAAGTCTGGCGGAACCCGTTTTGTTGAAGAAAACCACATGAAAACTGTCTCCGTTTCAGTTACACTGATTCCCGTTATATACTTTCATTGAATTGTGGCAAACAACCAGCCTCGGCAACGCATTTAAAGTGCGGTTACATTGATTTTACGAAAGGTCCACATGTAATCAGCGAAATATAGCCAGTAAAACAGGTTCGCGTCAAGTGGGTCAGCTGAGGAGAGCTGTACATGTAATGCCACATACCTAGGACACAACCTGTTCAGCCTATCGGCTAGTAATGCCGTTTCGCCATGAAAACAGCCCCTCATCATTGATATAGTGAGGGGATAGTGGACGACCCGATGGTACATGTAGGCGAGAAAATTGACAAAGTCCTCAAACTGCCATAATGATGTCAAACCGTCGCTATCATTACGACCCCCATATATCCAGCTACTAGCTCGACAACCTGGGTCAAATACACTTACAACCTGCAGTGCTGGAGAATCGCAGCACACCTAATTGGACTCATCACATTCATATGCCTGTATAACCTTACTCTATCACCCTTCGGGGTAGCCGAGTAGCTAAGGCGCTAGTATACTCGGCTCGAAATTGCGGGGCTAATCCCCGGCTCCGGAGATTTCAGTTTGAATGGAGGCAAGCTGCGAAGGCGCCCGTGTGCATCGTAGCGCACGTTAAAGATCCCCAGTTGGGCAAAATTCTCCGTAGACCTCCACTACGGCGTCCTTGGGACGTAACCCACTCCCCCCAATTGGCTATAAAACTATCGTTACATTACCGCGTCTGTTCCTAGAAAATTCTTTTCCCGAACTTGTTAAAAAGACGCCTATTTTTTGCCACAGCGATCGGCCCATGTGGCTAACAATTATCTTACGTATCAGTGAGAGCAGACAGAATAGTCAAATTATCAAGGTTGCACGAATGCCTTTCTTTTTTGTATAACTGACTACTTGACTGATCTTCCAATTTCACTACATTGAAGTGCGGCTCGTTCATAGCGGTACATGTTGGGGCCAGCAAGCTTTATTGAAGAAGGCCACATACCTCTTGGCCCATCTCCACTGACGCAAATGCTCGTCACGGAAGTTCCTTGCAGATGGGTACACAACTAGTTTGGTATGCCCACCTATGCAAGTTTTAGTGAGTTAGGTTGTTTGAAGAAAAGCACATGGCAGTGGCACCTATGATGTGACCGACATTCACGTCAAAGATGTACATTGAATCTCGCACTAGCCTGCTTTCAGCTATTCAGTCATGCAAGTCTGGCGGAACCCGTTTTGTTGAAGAAAACCACATGAAAACTGTCTCCGTTTCAGTTACACTGATTCCCGTTATATACTTTCATTGAATTGTGGCAAACACCCAGCCTCGGCAACGCATTTAAAGTGCGGTTACATTGATTTTACGAAAGGTCCACATGTAATCAGCGAAATATAGCCAGTAAAACAGGTTCGCGTCAAGTGAGTCAGCTGAGGAGAGCTGTACATGTAATGCCACATACCTAGGACACAACCTGTTCAGCCTATCGGCTAGTAATGCCGTTTCGCCATGAAAACAGCCCCTCATCATTGATATAGTGAGGGGATAGTGGACGACCCGATGGTACATGTAGGCGAGAAAATTGACAAAGTCCTCGAACTGCCATAATGATGTCAAACCGTCGCTATCATTACGACCCCCATATATCCAGCTACTAGCTCGACAACCTGGGTCAAATACACTTACAACCTGCAGTGCTGGAGAATCGCAGCACACCTACCTGGACTCATCACATTGATATGCCTGTATAACCTTACTCTATCACCCTTCGGGGTAGCCGAGTAGCTAAGGCGCTAGTATACTCGGCTCGAAATTGCGGGCTAATCCCCGGCTCCGGAGATTTCAGTTTGAATGGAGGCAAGCTGCGAAGGCGGCCGTGTGCATCGTAGCGCACGTTAAAGATCCCCAGTTGGGCAAAATTCTCCGTAGACCTCCACTACGGCGTCCTTGGGACGTAACCCACTCCCCCCAATTGGCTATAAAACTATCGTTACATTACCGCGTCTGTTCCTAGAAAATTCTTTTCCCGAAGTTGTTAAAACGGCGCCTATTTTTTGCCACAGCGATCGGCCCATGTGGCTAACAATTATCTTACGTACCAGTGAGAGCAGACAGAATAGTCAAATTGTCAAGGTTGCACGAATGCCTTTCTTTTTTGTATAACTGACAACTTGACTGATCTTCCAATTTCACTACATTGAAGTGCGGCTCGTATGTAGCGGTACATGTTGGGGCCAGCAAGCTTTATTGAAGAGGGCCACATACCTCTTGGCCCATCTCCAGTTACGCAAATGCTCGTCACGGAAGTTCCTTGCAGATTGGTACACAACTAGTTTGGTATGCCCACTTATGCAAGTTTTAGTGAGTTAGGTTGTTTGAAGAAAAGCACATGGCAGTGGCACCTATGATGTGACCGACATTCACGTCAAAGATGTACATTGAATCTGGCACTAGCCTGCTTTCAGCTAATCAGTCATGCAAGTATGGCGGAACCCGTTTTGTTGAAGAAAACCACAAGAAAACTGTCTCCTTTTCAGTTACACTGATTCCCGTTATATACTTTCATTGAAATGTGGCGCACACCCAGCCTCGGCAACGCATTTAAATTGCGGTTACATTGATTTTACGAAAGGTCCTCATGTAATCAGTGAAATATAGCTAGTAAAACAGGTTCGCGTCAAATGGGTCAGCTGAGGAGAGCTGCACATGTAATGCCACATACCTAGGACACAACCTGTTCAGCCTATCGGCTAGTAATGCCGTTTCGCCATGAAAACAGCCCCTCATCATTGATATAGTGAGGGGATAGTGGACGACCCGATGGTGCATGTAGGCGAGAAAGTTGACAAAGTCCTCAAACTGCCATAATGATGTCAAACCGTCGCTATCATTACGACCCCCATATATCCAGCTACTAGCTCGACAACCTGGGTCAAATACACTTTCAACCTGCAGTGCTGGAGAATCGCAGCACACCTACCTGGACTCATCACATTCATATGCCTGTATAACCTTACTCTATCACCCTTCGGAGTAGCCGAGTACCTAAGGCGCTAGTATACTCGGCTCGAAATTGCGGGCTAATCCCCGGCTCCGGAGATTTCAGTTTGAATGGAGGCAAGCTGCGAAGGCGCCCGTGTGCATCGTAGCGCACGTTAAAGATCCGCAGTTGGGCAAAATTCTCCGTAGACCTCCACTACGGCGTCCTTGGGACGTAACCCACTCCCCCCAATTGGCTATAAAACTATCGTTAGTTTACCGCGTCTGTTCCTAGAGAATTCTTTTCGCGAACTTGTTAAAAAGACGCCTCTTTTTGGCCACACCGATCGGCCCATGTGGCTAACAATTATCTTACGTACCAGTGAGAGCACACAGAATAGTCAAATTATCAAGGTTCCACGAATGCCTTTCTTTTTTGTATAACTGACTACTCTACTGATCTTCCAATTTCACTACATTGAAGTGCGGCTCGTACATAGTGGTACATGTTGGGGCCAGCAAGCTTTATTGAAGAGGGGCACATACCTCTTGGCCCATCTTCAGTGACGCAAATGCTCGTCACTCACGGAAGTTCCTTGCAGATTGGTACACAACTAGTTTCGTATGCCCACTTGTGCAAGTTTAAGTGACTTAGGTCGTTTGAAGAAAAGCACATGGCAGTGGCACCTACGATGTGACCCACATTCACGTCAAAGATGTACATTGAGTCTGGCACTAGCCTGCTTTCATCTATTCAGTCATGCAAGTCTGACGGAGCCCGTTTTGTTCAAGAAAACCACATGAAAACTGTCTCCTTTTCAGTTACACTGATTCCCGTTATATACTTTCATTGAATTGTGGCACACACGCAGCCTCGGCAACGCATTTAAAGTGCGGTTACATTTTTTTTGTGACAGGTCTACGTGTAATCAGCGAAATATAACCAGCAAAACAGGTTCGGGTCAAATGGGTCAGCTGAGGAGAGCTGCACATGCAATGCCACATACCTAGGGCACAAACTGTTCAGCCTATCGGCTAGTAATGCCGTTTCGCCATAAAAACAGCCCCTCATCATTGATATAGTGAGGGGATAGTGGACGACCCGATGGTACATGTAGGCGAGAAAGTTGACAAAGTCCTCAAACTGCCATAATGATGTCAAACCGTCGCTATCATTACTACCCCCATATATCCAGCTACTAGCTCGACAACCTGGTTCAAATACACTTTCAACCTGCAGTGCTGGAGAATCGCAGCACACCTACTTGGACTCATCACATTCATATGCCTGTATAAACTTACTCTTATCACCCTTCGGGGTAGCCGAGTAGCTAAGGCGCTAGTATACTCGGCTCGAAATTGCGGGCTAATCCCCGGCTCCGGAGATTTCAGTTTGAATGGAGGCAAGCTGCGAAGGCGCCCGTGTGCATCGTAGCGCACGTTAAAGATCCCCAGTTGGGCAAAATTCTCCGTAGACCTCCACTACGGCGTCCTTGGGACGTAACCCACTCCCCCCAATTGGCTATAAAACTATCGTTACATTACCGCGTCTGTTCCTCGAAAATTCTTTTCCCGAACTTGTTAAAAAGACGCCTATTTTTTGCCACAGCGATCGGCCCATGTGGCTAAGAATTATCTTACGTACACAGAATAGTCAAATTGTCAAGGTTGCACGAATGCCTTTCTTTTTTGTATAACTGACTACTTGACTGATCTTCGAATTTCACTACATTGAAGTGCGGCTCGTACATAGCGGTACATGTTGGGGCCAGCAAGCTTTATTGAAGAGGGCCACATACCTCTTGGCCCATCTCCAGTGACGCAAATGCTCGTCACTTACGGAAGTTCCTTGCAGATTGGTACACAACTAGTTTGGTATGCCCACTTATGCAAGTTTTAGTGAGCTAGGTTGTTTGAAGTAAAGCACATGGCAGTGGCACTTATGATGTGACCGACATTCACGTCAAAGATGTTCATTGAATCTGGCACTAGCCTGCTTTCATCTATTCAGTCACGCAAGTCTGGCGGAACCCGCTTTGTTGAAGAAAACCACGTGAAAACTGTCTCCGTTTCAGTTACACTGATTCCCGTTATGTACTTTCATTGAATTGTGGCGCACACCCAGTCTCGGCAACGCATTTAAAGTGCGGTTACATTGATTTTACGAAAGGTCCACGTGTAATCAGCAAAATATAGCTAGTAAAACAGGTTCGCATCAAATGGGTCAGCTGAGGAGAGAAGCACATGTAATGCCACATACCTAGGACACAACCTGTTCAGCCTATCGGCTAGTAATGCCGTTTCGCCATAAAAGCAGCCCCTCATCATTGATATAGTGAGGGGATAGTCGACGACCCGATGGTACATGTACGCGAGAAAGTTGACAAAGTCCTCAATCTGCCATAATGATGTCAAACCGTCGCTATCGTTACGACCCCCATATATCCAGCTACTAGCTCGACAACCTGGGTCAAATACACTTTCAACCTGCAGTGCTGGAGAATCGCAGCACACCTACCTGGACGCATCACATTCATCAGCCTGTATAACCTTACTCTATCACCCTTCGGGGTACCCGAGTAGCTAAGGCGCTAGTATACTCGGCTCGAAATTGCGGGCTAATCCCCGGCTCCGGAGATTTCAGTTTGAATGGAGGCAAGCTGCGAAGGCGCCCGTGTGCATCGTAGCGCACGTTAAAGATCCCCAGTTGGGCAAAATTCTCCGTGGACCTCCACTGCGGCGTCCTTGGGACGTAACCCACTCCCCCCAATTGGCTATAAAACTATCGTTACATTACCGCGTCTGTACCTAGAAAATTCTTTTCCCGAACTTGTTAAAAAGACGCCTATTTTTTGCCACAGCGATCGGCCCATGTGGCTAACAATTATCTTACGTACCAGTGAGAGCAGACAGAATAGTGAAATTGTCACGGTTGCACGAATGCCTTTCTTTTATGTATAACTGACTACTTGACTGATCTTCCAATTTCACTACTTTGAAGTGCGGCTCGTACATAGCGGTACATGTTGGGGCCAGCAAGCTTTATTGAAGAGGGCCACATACCTCTTGGCCCATCTCCAGTGACGCAAATGCTCGTCACTTACGGAAGTTCCTTGCAGATTGGTACACAACTAGTTTGGTATGCCCTAATGCAAGTTTTAGTGAGTTAGGTTGTTTGAAGTAAAGCACATGGCAGTGGCACTTATGATGTGACCGACATTCACGTCAAAGATGTTCATTGAATCTGGCACTAGCCTGCTTTCATCTATTCAGTCATGCAAGTCTGACGGAGCCCGTTTTGTTCAAGAAAACCACATGAAAACTGTCTCCTTTTCAGTTACACTGATTCCCGTTATATACTTTCATTGAATTGTGGCACACACGCAGCCTCGGCAACGCATTTAAAGTGCGGTTACATTTTTTTTTGTGACAGGTCTACGTGTAATCAGCGAAATATAACCAGCAAAACAGGTTCGGGTCAAATGTTTCAGCTGAGGAGAGCTGCACATGCAATGCCACATACCTAGGACACAACCTGTTCAGCCTATCGGCTAGTAATGCCGTTTCGCCATAAAAACAGCCCCTCATCATTGATATAGTGAGGGGATAGTGGACGACCCGATGGTACATGTAGGCGAGAAAGTTGACAAAGTCCTCAAACTGCCATAATGATGTCAAACCGTCGCTATCATTACTACCCCCATATATCCAGCTACTAGCTCGACAACCTGGGTCAAATACACTTTCAACCTGCAGTGCTGGAGAATCGCAGCACACCTACTTGGACTCATCACATTCATATGCCTGTATAAACTTACTCTTATCACCCTTCGGGGTAGCCGAGTAGCTAAGGCGCTAGTATACTCGGCTCGAAATTGCGGGCTAATCCCCGGCTCCGGAGATTTCAGTTTGAATGGAGGCAAGCTGCGAAGGCGCCCGTGTGCATTGTAGCGCACGTTAAAGATCCGCAGTTGGGCAAAATTCTCCGTAGACCTCCACTACGGCGTCCTTGGGACGTAACCCACTCCCCCCAATTGGCTATAAAACTATCGTTACATTACCGCGTCTGTTCCTAAAAAATTCCTTTCCCGAACTTGTTAAAAAGACGCCTATTTTTTGCCACAGCGATCGGCCCATGTGGCTAACAATTATCTTACGTACCAGTGAGAGCAGACAGAATAGTCAAATTGTCAAGGTTGCACGAATGCCTTTCTTTTTTGTATAACTGACTACTTGACTGATCTTCGAATTTCACTACATTGAAGTGCGGCTCGTACATAGCGGTACATGTTGGGGCCAGCAAGCTTTATTGAAGAGGGCCACATACCTCTTGGCCCATCTCCAGTGACGCAAATGCTCGTCACTCACGGAAGTTCCTTGCAGATTGGTACACAACTAGTTTGGTATGCCCACTTATGCAAGTTTTAGTGAGTTAGGTTGTTTGAAGTAAAGCACATGGCAGTGGCACTTATGATGTGACCGACATTCACGTCAAAGATGTTCATTGAATCTGGCACTAGCCTGCTTTCATCTATTCAGTCACGCAAGTCTGGCGGAACCCGTTTTGTTGAAGAAAACCACGTGAAAACTGTCTCCGTTTCAGTTACACTGATTCCCGTTATGTACTTTCATTGAATTGTGGCGCACACCCAGTCTCGGCAACGCATTTAAAGTGCGGTTACATTGATTTTACGAAAGGTCCACGTGTAATCAGCAAAATATAGCTAGTAAAACAGGTTCGCATCAAATGGGTCAGCTGAGGAGAGAAGCACATGTAATGCCACATACCTAGGACACAACCTGTTCAGCCTATCGGCTAGTAATGCCGTTTCGCCATAAAAGCAGCCCCTCATCATTGATATAGTGAGGGGATAGTCGACGACCCGATGGTACATGTACGCGAGAAAGTTGACAAAGTCCTCAATCTGCCATAATGATGTCAAACCGTCGCTATCGTTACGACCCCCATATATCCAGCTACTAGCTCGACAACCTGGGTCAAATACACTTTCAACCTGCAGTGCTGGAGAATCGCAGCACACCTACCTGGACGCATCACATTCATCAGCCTGTATAACCTTACTCTATCACCCTTCGGGGTACCCGAGTAGCTAAGGCGCTAGTATACTCGGCTCGAAATTGCGGGCTAATCCCCGGCTCCGGAGATTTCAGTTTGAATGGAGGCAAGCTGCGAAGGCGCCCGTGTGCATCGTAGCGCACGTTAAAGATCCCCAGTTGGGCAAAATTCTCCGTGGACCTCCACTGCGGCGTCCTTGGGACGTAACCCACTCCCCCCAATTGGCTATAAAACTATCGTTACATTGCCGCGTCTGTACCTAGAAAATTCTTTTCCCGAACTTGTTAAAAAGACGCCTATTTTTTGCCACAGCGATCGTCCCATGTGGCTAACAATTATCTTACGTACCAGTGAGAGCAGACAGAATAGTCAAATTGTCACGGTTGCACGAATGCCTTTCTTTTATGTATAACTGACTACTTGACTGATCTTCCAATTTCACTACATTGAAGTGCGGCTCGTACATAGCGGTACATGTTGGGGCCAGCAAGCTTTATTGAAGAGGGCCACAGACCTCTTGGCCCATCTCCAGTGACGCAAATGCTCGTCACTTACGGAAGTTCCTTGCAGATTGGTACACAACTAGTTTGGTATGCCCTAATGCAAGTTTTAGTGAGTTAGGTTGTTTGAAGTAAAGCACATGGCAGTGGCACTTATGATGTGACCGACATTCACGTCAAAGATGTTCATTGAATCTGGCACTAGCCTGCTTTCATCTATTCAGTCATGCAAGTCTCACGGAGCCCGTTTTGTTCAAGAAAACCACATGAAAACTGTCTCCTTTTCAGTTACACTGATTCCCGTTATATACTTTCATTGCATTGTGGCACACACGCAGCCTCGGCAACGCATTTAAAGTGCGGTTACATTTTTTTTGTGACTGGTCTACGTGTAATCAGCGAAATATAACCAGCAAAACAGGTTCGGGTCAAATGGGTCAGCTGAGGAGAGCTGCACATGCAATGCCACATACCTAGGACACAACCTGTTCAGCCTATCGGCTAGTAATGCCGTTTCGCCATAAAAACAGCCCCTCATCATTGATATAGTGAGGGGATAGTGGACGACCCGATGGTACATGTAGGCGAGAAAGTTGACAAAGTCCTCAAACTGCCATAATGATGTCAAACCGTCGCTATCATTACTACCCCCATATATCCAGCTACTAGCTCGACAACCTGGGTCAAATACACTTTCAACCTGCAGTGCTGGAGAATCGCAGCACACCTACTTGGACTCATCACATTCATATGCCTGTATAAACTTACTCTTATCACCCTTCGGGGTAGCCGAGTAGCTAAGGCGCTAGTATACTCGGCTCGAAATTGCGGGCTAATCCCCGGCTCCGGAGATTTCAGTTTGAATGGAGGCAAGCTGCGAAGGCGCCCGTGTGCATCGTAGCGCACGTTAAAGATCCCCAGTTGGGCAAAATTATCCGTAGACCTCCACTACGGCGTCCTTGGGACGTAACCCACTCCCCCCAATTGGCTATAAAACTATCGTTACATTACCGCGTCTGTTCCTAGAAAATTCTTTTCCCGAAGTTGTTAAAAAGGCGC
Source organism: Dermacentor variabilis (assembly GCF_050947875.1). Classification (NCBI taxonomy): domain Eukaryota; kingdom Metazoa; phylum Arthropoda; class Arachnida; order Ixodida; family Ixodidae; genus Dermacentor; species Dermacentor variabilis. The sequence continues at coordinate 217,433,954 of NC_134569.1, read as the reverse complement.
CTATTTTTTGCCACTGCGATCGGCCCATGTGGCTAACAATTATCTTACGTACCAGTGAGAGCAGACAGAATAGTCAAATTGTCAAGGTTGCACGAATGCCTTTCTTTTTTGTACAACTGACAACTTGACTGATCTTCCGATTTCACTACATTGAAGTGCGGCTCGTACATAGCGGTACATGTTGGGGCCAGCAAGCTTTATTGAAGAGGGCCACATACCTCTTGGCCCATCTCCAGTGACGCAAATGCTCGTCACGGAAGTTCCTTGCAGATTGGAACACAACTAGTTTGGTATGCCCACTTATGCAAGTTTCAGTGAGTTAGGTTGTTTGAAGAAAAGCACATGGCAGTGGCACCTATGATGTGACCGACATTCACGTCAAAGATGTACATTGAATCTGGCACTAGCCTGCTTTCAGCTATTCAGTCATGCAAGTATGGCGGAACCCGTTTTGTTGAAGAAAACCACATGAAAACTGTCTCCTTTTCAGTTACACTGATTCCCGTTATATACTTTCATTGAAATGTGGCGCACACCCAGCCTCGGCAACGCATTTAAATTGCGGTTACATTGATTTTACGAAAGGTCCTCATGTAATCAGCGAAATATAGCTAGTAAAACAGGTTCGCGTCAAATGGGTCAGCTGAGGAGAGCTGCACATGTAATGCCACATACCTAGGACACAACCTGTTCAGCCTATCGGCTAGTAATGCCGTGTCGCCATAAAGACAGTCCCTCATCATTGATATAGTGAAGGGAGAGTGGACGACCCGATGGTACATGTAGGCGAGAAAGTTGACAAAGTCCTCAAACTGCCATAATGATGTCAAACCGTCGCTATCATTACGACCCCCATATATCCAGCTACTAGCTCGACAACCTGGGTCAAATACACTTTCAACCTGCAGTGCTGGAGAATCGCAGAAAACCTACCTGGACTCATCACATTCATATGCCTGTATAACCTTACTCTTATCACCCTTCGGGGTAGCCGAGTAGCTAACGCGCTAGTATACTCGGCTCGAAATTGCGGGCTAATCCCCGGCTCCGGAGATTTCAGTTTGAATGGAGGCAAGCTGCGAAGGCGCCCGTGTGCATCGTAGCGCACGTTAAAGATCCCCAGTTGGGCAAAATTCTCCGTAGACCTCCACTACGGCGTCCTTGGGACGTAACCCACTCCCCCAATTGGCTATAAAACTATCGTTACTTTACCGCGTCTGTTCCTAGAAAATTCTTTTCCCGAACTTGTTAAAAAGACGGTTATTTTTTGCCACAGCGATCGGCCCATGTGGCTAACAATTATCTTACGAACCAGTGAAAGCAGACAGAATAGTCAAATTATCAAGGTTCCACGAATGCCTTTCTTGTTTGTATAACTGACTACTTGACTGATCTTCCAATTTCACTACATTGAAGTGCGGCTCGTACATAGCGGTACATGTTGGGGCCAGCAAGCTTTATTGAAGAGGGGCACATACCTCTTGGCCCATCTCCAGTGACGCAAATGCTTGTCACTCACGGAAGTTCCTTGCAGATTGGTACACAACTAGTTTCGTATGCCCACTTGTGCAAGTTTTAGTGACTGAGGTTGTTTGAAGAAAAGCACATGGCAGTGGCACCTATGATGTGACCGACATTCACGTCAAAGATGTACATTGAATCTGGCACTAGCCTGCTTTCAGCTATTCAGTCATGCAAGTCTGGCGGAACCCGTTTTGTTGAAGAAAACCACATGAAAACTGTCTTCTTTTCCGTTACACTGATTCCCGTTATATACTTTCATTGAATTGTGGCGCACACCCAGCCTCGGCAACGCAATTAAAGTGCGGTTGCATTGATTTTACGAAAGGTCCACATGTAATCAGCGAAATATAGCCAGTAAAACAGGTTCGCGTCAAATGGGTCAGCTGAGGAGAGCTGCATATGTAATGCCACATACCTAGGACACAACCTGTTCAGCCTATCGGCTAGTAATGCCGTTTCGCCATGAAAACAGCCCCTCATCATTGATATAGTGAGGGGATAGTGGACGACCCGATGGTGCATGTAGGCGAGAAAGTTCACAAAGTCCTCAAACTGCCATAATGATGTCAAACCGTCGCTATCATTACGACCCCCATATATCCAGCTACTAGCTCGACAACCTGGGTCAAATACACTTTCAACCTGCAGTGCTGGAGAATCGCAGCACACCTACCTGGACTCATCACATTCATATGCCTGTATAACCTTACTCTATCACCCTTCGGGGTAGCCGAGTACCTAAGGCGCTAGTATACTCGGCTCGAAATTGCGGGCTAATCCCCGGCTCCGGAGATTTCAGTTTGAATGGAGGCAAGCTGCGAAGGCGCCCGTGTGCATCGTAGCGCACGTTAAAGATCCGCAGTTGGGCAAAATTCTCCGTAGACCTCCACTATGGCGTCCTTGGGACGTAACCCACTCCCCCCAATTGGCTATAAAACTATCGTTAGTTTACCGCGTCTGTTCCTAGAAAATTCTTTTCCCGAACTTGTTAAAAAGACGCCTCTTTTTGGCCACACCGATCGGCCCATGTGGCTAACAATTATCTTACGTACCAGTGAGAGCACACAGAATAGTCAAATTATCAAGGTTCCACGAATGCCTTTCCTTTTTGTATAACTGACTACTTGACTGATCTTCCAATTTCACTACATTGAAGTGCGGCTCGTACATAGTGGTACATGTTGGGGCCAGCAAGCTTTATTGAAGAGGGGCACATACCTCTTGGCCCATCTTCAGTGACGCAAATGCTCGTCACTCACGGAAGTTCCTTGCAGATTGGTACACAACTAGTTTCGTATGCCCACTTGTGCAAGTTTAAGTGACTTAGGTCGTTTGAAGAAAAGCACATGGCAGTGGCACCTACGATGTGACCCACATTCACGTCAAAGATGTACATTGAATCTGGCACTAGCCTGCTTTCATCTATACAGTCATGCAAGTCTGACGGAGCCCGTTTTGTTCAAGAAAACCACATGAAAACTGTCTCCTTTTCAGTTACACTGATTCCCGTTATATACTTTCATTGAATTGTGGCACACACGCAGCCTCGGCAACGCATTTAAAGTGCGGTTACATTTTTTTTGTGACAGGTCTACGTGTAATCAGCGAAATATAACCAGCAAAACAGGTTCGGGTCAAATGGGTCAGCTGAGGAGAGCTGCACATGCAATGCCACATACCTAGGACACAACCTGTTCAGCCTATCGGCTAGTAATGCCGTTTCGCCATAAAAACAGCCCCTCATCATTGATATAGTGAGGGGATAGTGGACGACCCGATGGTACATGTAGGCGAGAAAGTTGACAAAGTCCTCAAACTGCCATAATGATGTCAAACCGTCGCTATCATTACTACCCCCATATATCCAGCTACTAGCTCGACAACCTGGGTCAAATACACTTTCAACCTGCAGTGCTGGAGAATCGCAGCACACCTACTTGGACTCATCACATTCATATGCCTGTATAAACTTACTCTTATCACCCTTCGGGGTAGCCGAGTAGCTAAGGCGCTAGTATACTCGGCTCGAAATTGCGGGCTAATCCCCGGCTCCGGAGATTTCAGTTTGATTGGAGGCAAGCTGCGAAGGCGCCCGTGTGCATCGTAGCGCACGTTAAAGATCCCCAGTTCGGCAAAATTCTCCGTAGACCTCCACTACGGCGTCCTTGGGACGTAACCCACTCCCCCCAATTGGCTATAAAACTATCGTTACATTACCGCGTCTGTTCCTAGAAAATTCCTTTCCCGAACTTGTTAAAAAGACGCCTATTTTTTGCCACAGCGATCGGCCCATGTGGCTAACAATTATCTTACGTACCAGTGAGAGCAGACAGAATAGTCAAATTGTCAAGGTTGCACGAATGCCTTTCTTTTTTGTATAACTGACTACTTGACTGATCTTCCAATTTCACTACATTGAAGTGCGGCTCGCTCATAACCGTACATGTTGGGGCCAGCAAGCTTTATTGAAGAGGGGCACATACCTCTTGGCCCATCTCCAGTGACGCAAATGCTTGTCACTCACGGAAGTTCCTTGCAGATTGGTACACAACTAGTTTCGTATGCCCACTTGTGCAAGTTTTAGTGACTGAGGTTGTTTGAAGAAAAGCACATGGCAGTGGCACCTATGATGTGACCGACATTCACGTCAAAGATGTACATTGAATCTGGCACTAGCCTGCTTTCAGCTATTCAGTCATGCAAGTCTGGCGGAACCCGTTTTGTTGAAGAAAACCACATGAAAACTGTCTTCTTTTCCGTTACACTGATTCCCGTTATATACTTTCATTGAATTGTGGCGCACACCCAGCCTCGGCAACGCAATTAAAGTGCGGTTGCATTGATTTTACGAAAGGTCCACATGTAATCAGCGAAATATAGCCAGTAAAACAGGTTCGCGTCAAATGGGTCAGCTGAGGAGAGCTGCATATGTAATGCCACATACCTAGGACACAACCTGTTCAGCCTATCGGCTAGTAATGCCGTTTCGCCATGAAAACAGCCCCTCATCATTGATATAGTGAGGGGATAGTGGACGACCCGATGGTGCATGTAGGCGAGAAAGTTCACAAAGTCCTCAAACTGCCATAATGATGTCAAACCGTCGCTATCATTACGACCCCCATATATCCAGCTACTAGCTCGACAACCTGGGTCAAATACACTTTCAACCTGCAGTGCTGGAGAATCGCAGCACACCTACCTGGACTCATCACATTCATATGCCTGTATAACCTTACTCTATCACCCTTCGGGGTAGCCGAGTACCTAAGGCGCTAGTATACTCGGCTCGAAATTGCGGGCTAATCCCCGGCTCCGGAGATTTCAGTTTGAATGGAGGCAAGCTGCGAAGGCGCCCGTGTGCATCGTAGCGCACGTTAAAGATCCGCAGTTGGGCAAAATTCTCCGTAGACCTCCACTATGGCGTCCTTGGGACGTAACCCACTCCCCCCAATTGGCTATAAAACTATCGTTAGTTTACCGCGTCTGTTCCTAGAAAATTCTTTTCCCGAACTTGTTAAAAAGACGCCTCTTTTTGGCCACACCGATCGGCCCATGTGGCTAACAATTATCTTACGTACCAGTGAGAGCACACAGAATAGTCAAATTATCAAGGTTCCACGAATGCCTTTCCTTTTTGTATAACTGACTACTTGACTGATCTTCCAATTTCACTACATTGAAGTGCGGCTCGTACATAGTGGTACATGTTGGGGCCAGCAAGCTTTATTGAAGAGGGGCACATACCTCTTGGCCCATCTTCAGTGACGCAAATGCTCGTCACTCACGGAAGTTCCTTGCAGATTGGTACACAACTAGTTTCGTATGCCCACTTGTGCAAGTTTAAGTGACTTAGGTCGTTTGAAGAAAAGCACATGGCAGTGGCACCTACGATGTGACCCACATTCACGTCAAAGATGTACATTGAATCTGGCACTAGCCTGCTTTCATCTATACAGTCATGCAAGTCTGACGGAGCCCGTTTTGTTCAAGAAAACCACATGAAAACTGTCTCCTTTTCAGTTACACTGATTCCCGTTATATACTTTCATTGAATTGTGGCACACACGCAGCCTCGGCAACGCATTTAAAGTGCGGTTACATTTTTTTTGTGACAGGTCTACGTGTAATCAGCGAAATATAACCAGCAAAACAGGTTCGGGTCAAATGGGTCAGCTGAGGAGAGCTGCACATGCAATGCCACATACCTAGGACACAACCTGTTCAGCCTATCGGCTAGTAATGCCGTTTCGCCATAAAAACAGCCCCTCATCATTGATATAGTGAGGGGATAGTGGACGACCCGATGGTACATGTAGGCGAGAAAGTTGACAAAGTCCTCAAACTGCCATAATGATGTCAAACCGTCGCTATCATTACTACCCCCATATATCCAGCTACTAGCTCGACAACCTGGGTCAAATACACTTTCAACCTGCAGTGCTGGAGAATCGCAGCACACCTACTTGGACTCATCACATTCATATGCCTGTATAAACTTACTCTTATCACCCTTCGGGGTAGCCGAGTAGCTAAGGCGCTAGTATACTCGGCTCGAAATTGCGGGCTAATCCCCGGCTCCGGAGATTTCAGTTTGATTGGAGGCAAGCTGCGAAGGCGCCCGTGTGCATCGTAGCGCACGTTAAAGATCCCCAGTTCGGCAAAATTCTCCGTAGACCTCCACTACGGCGTCCTTGGGACGTAACCCACTCCCCCCAATTGGCTATAAAACTATCGTTACATTACCGCGTCTGTTCCTAGAAAATTCCTTTCCCGAACTTGTTAAAAAGACGCCTATTTTTTGCCACAGCGATCGGCCCATGTGGCTAACAATTATCTTACGTACCAGTGAGAGCAGACAGAATAGTCAAATTGTCAAGGTTGCACGAATGCCTTTCTTTTTTGTATAACTGACTACTTGACTGATCTTCCAATTTCACTACATTGAAGTGCGGCTCGCTCATAACCGTACATGTTGGGGCCAGCAAGCTTTATTGAAGAGGGCCACATACCTCTTGGCCCATCTCCAGTGACGCAAATGCTCGTCACGGAAGTTCCTTGCAGATTGGTACACAACTAGTTTGGTATGCCCACTTATGAAAGTTTTATTGAGTTAGGTTGTTTGAAGAAAAGCACATGGCAGTGGCACCTATGATGTGACCGACATTCACGTCAAAGATGTACATTGAATCTGGCACTAGCCTGCTTTCAGCTATTGAGTCATGCGAGTCTGGCGGAACCCGTTTTGTTGAAGAAAACCACATGAAAACTGTCTTCTTTTCCGTTACACTGATTCACGTTATATACTTTCATTGAATTGTGGCGCACACCCAGCCTCGGCAACGCATTTAAAGTGCGGTTACATTGATTTTACGAAAGGTCCACATGTAATCAGCGAAATATAGCCAGTAAAACAGGTTCGCGTCAAATGGGTCAGCTGAGGAGAGCTGCACATGTAATGCCACATACCTAGGACACAACCTGTTCAGCCTATCGGCTAGTAATTCCGTTTCGCCATGAAAACAGCCCCTCATCATTGATATAGTGAGGCGATAGTGGACGACCCGATGGTACATGTAGGCGAGAAAGTTGACAAAGTCCTCAAACTGCCATAATGATGTCAAACCGTCGCTATCATCACGACCCCCATATATCCAGCTACTAGCTCTACAACCTGGGTCAAATACACTTTCAACCTGCAGTGCTGGAGAATCGCAGCACACCTACCTGGACTCATAACATTCATATGCCTGTATAACCTTACTCTTATCACCCTTCGGGGTAGCCGAGTAGCTAAGGCGCTAGTATATTCGGCTCGAAATTGCGGGCTAATCCCCGGCTTCGGAGATTTCAGTTTGAATGGAGGCAAGCTGCGAAGGCGCCCGTGTGCATCGTAGCGCACGTTAAAGATCCCCAGTTGGGCAAAATTCTCCGTAGACCTCCACTACGGCGTCCTTGGGACGTAACCCACTCCCCCCAATTGGCTATAAGACTATCGTTACTTTACCGCGTCTGTTCCTAGAAAATTCTTTTCCCGAACTTGTTAAAAAGACGCCTATTTTTTGCCACAGCGATCGGCCCATGTGGCTAACAATTATCTTACGAACCAGTGAGAGCAGACAGAATAGTCAAATTATCAAGGTTCCACGAATGCCTTTCTTTTTTGTATAACTGACTACTTGACTCATCTTCGAATTTCACTACATTGAAGTGCGGCTCGTACATAGCGGTACATGTTGGGGCCAGCAAGCTTTATTGAAGAGGGCCACATACCTCTTGGCCCATCTCCAGTGACGCAAATGCTCGTCACTTACGGAAGTTCCTTGCAGATTGGTACACAACTAGTTTGGTATGCCCACTTATGCAAGTTTTAGTGAGTTAGGTTGTTTGAAGTAAAGCACATGGCAGTGGCACTTATGATGTGACCGACATTCACGTCAAAGATGTTCATTGAATCTGGCACTAGCCTGCTTTCATCTATTCAGTCACGCAAGTCTGGCGGAACCCGTTTTGTTGAAGAAAACCACGTGAAAACTGTCTCCGTTTCAGTTACACTGATTCCCGTTATGTACTTTCATTGAATTGTGGCGCACACCCAGTCTCGGCAACGCATTTAAAGTGCGGTTACATTGATTTTACGAAAAGTCCACGTGTAATCAGCAAAATATAGCTAGTAAAACAGGTTCGCATCAAATGGGTCAGCTGAGGAGAGAAGCACATGTAATGCCACATACCTAGGACACAACCTGTTCAGCCTATCGGCTAGTAATGCCGTTTCGCCATAAAAGCAGCCCCTCATCATCGATATAGTAAGGGGATAGTCGACGACCCGATGGTACATGTACGCGAGAAAGTTGACAAAGTCCTCAATCTGCCATAATGATGTCAAACCGTCGCTATCGTTACGACCCCCATATATCCAGCTACTAGCTCGACAACCTGGGTCAAATACACTTTCAACCTGCAGTGCTGGAGAATCGCAGCACACCTACCTGGACGCATCACATTCATCAGCCTGTATAACCTTACTCTATCACCCTTCGGGGTACCCGAGTAGCTAAGGCGCTAGTATACTCGGCTCGAAATTGCGGGCTAATCCCCGGCTCCGGAGATTTCAGTTTGAATGGAGGCAAGCTGCGAAGGCGCCCGTGTGCATCGTAGCGCACGTTAAAGATCCCCAGTTGGGCAAAATTCTCCGTGGACCTCCACTGCGGCGTCCTTGGGACGTAACCCACTCCCCCCAATTGGCTATAAGACTATCGTTACATTACCGCGTCTGTACCTAGAAAATTCTTTTCCCGAACTTGTTAAAAAGACGCCTATTTTTTGCCACAGCGATCGGCCCATGTGGCTAACAATTATCTTACGTACCAGTGAGAGCAGACAGAATAGTCAAATTGTCACGGTTGCGCGAATGCCTTTCTTTTATGTATAACTGACTACTTGACTGATCTTCCAATTTCACTACATTGAAGTGCGGCTCGTACATAGCGGTACATGTTGGGGCCAGCAAGCTTTATTGAAGAGGGCCACATACCTCTTGGCCCATCTCCAGTGACGCAAATGCTCGTCACTTACGGAAGTTCCTTGCAGATTGGTCCACAGCTAGTTTCGTATGCCCACTTATGCAAGTTTTAGTGAGTTAGGTTGTTTGAAGTAAAGCACATGGCAGTGGCACTTATGATGTGACCGACATTCACGTCAAAGATGTTCATTGAATCTGGCACTAGCCTGCTTTCATCTATTCAGTCACGCAAGTCTGGCGGAACCCGTTTTGTTGAAGAAAACCACGTGAAAACTGTCTCCATTTCAGTTACACTGATTCCCGTTATGTACTTTCATTGAATTGTGGCGCACACCCAGTCTCGGCAACGCATTTAAAGTGCGGTTACATTGATTTTACGAAAGGTCCACGTGTAATCAGCAAAATATAGCTAGTAAAACAGGTTCGCATCAAATGGGTCAGCTGAGGAGAGCAGCACATATAATGCCACATACCTAGGACACAACCTGTTCAGCCTATCGGCTAGTAATGCCGTTTCGCCATAAAAACAGCCCCTCATCATTGATATAGTGAGGGGATAGTCGCCGACCCGATGGTACATGTACGCGAGAAAGTTGACAAAGTCCTCAATCTGCCATAATGATGTCAAACCGTCGCTATCGTTACGACCCCCATATATCCAGCTACTAGCTCGACAACCTGGGTCAAATACACTTTCAACCTGCACGCTGGAGAATCGCAGCACACCTACCTGGACGCATCACATTCATCTGCCTGTATAACCTTACTCTATCACCCTTCGGGGTTGCCGAGTAGCTAAGGCGCTAGTATACTCGGCTCGAAATTGCGGGCTAATCCGCGGCTCCGGAGATTTCAGTTTGAATGGAGGCAAGCTGCGAAGGCGCCCGTGTGCATCGTAGCGCACGTTAAAGATCCCCAGTTGGGCAAAATTCTCCGTAGACCTCCACTACGGCGTCCTTGGGACGTAACCCACTCCCCCCAATTGGCTATAAAACTATAGTCACTTTACCGCGTCTGTTCCTAGAAAATTCTTTTCCCGAACTTGTTAAAAAGCCGCCTATTTTTTGCCACAGCGATCGGCCCATGTGGCTAACAATTATCTTACGTACCAGTCAGAGCAGACAGAATAGTCAAATTATCAAGGTTGCACGAATGCCGTTCTTTTTTGTATGACTGACTACTTGACTGATCTTCCAATTTCACTACATTGAAGTGCGGCTCGTACATAGCGGCACATGTTGGGGCCAGCAAGCTTTATTGAAGAGGGGCACATACCTCTTGGCACATCTCCAGTGACGCAAATGCTCGTCACTTACGGAAGTTCCTTGCAGATTGGTCCACAGCTAGTTTCGTATGCCCACTTATGCAAGTTTTAGTGAGTTAGTTTTTTTGATGAAAATCACATGGCAGTGGCACCTACGATGTGACCGACATTCACGTCAAAGATGTACATTGAATCTGGCACTAGCCTGCTTTCATCTATTCTGTCATGCAAGTCTGACTGAGCCCGTTTTGTTGAAGAAAACCACATGAAAACTGTCTCCTTTTCAGTTACACTGATTCCCGTTATGTACTTTCATTGAATTGTGGCACACACCCAGTGTCGGCAACGCATTTGAAGTGCGGTTGCATTGATTTTACGAAAGGTCCACATGTAATCAGCGAAATATAGCCAGTAAAACAGGTTCGCGTCAAATGGGTCAGCTGAGGAGAGCTGCACATGTAATGCCACATACCTAGGACACAACCTGTTCAGCCTATCGGCTAGTAATGCCGTTTCGCCATGAAAACAGCCCCTCATCATTGATATAGTGAGGGGATAGTGGACGACCCGATGGTGCATGTAGGCGAGAAAGTTCACAAAGTCCTCAAACTGCCATAATGATGTCAAACCGTCGCTATCATTACGACCCCCATATATCCAGCTACTAGCTCGACAACCTGGGTCAAATACACTTTCAACCTGCAGTGCTGGAGAATCGCAGCACACCTACCTGGACTCATCACATTCATATGCCTGTATAACCTTACTCTATCACCCTTCGGGGTAGCCGAATACCTAAGGCGCTAGTATACTCGGCTCGAAATTGCGGGCTAATCCCCGGCTCCGGAGATTTCAGTTTGAATGGAGGCAAGCTGCGAAGGCGCCCGTGTGCATCGTAGCGCACGTTAAAGATCCGCAGTTGGGCAAAATTCTCCGTAGACCTCCACTACGGCGTCCTTGGGACGTAACCCACTCCCCCCAATTGGCTATAAAACTATCGTTAGTTTACCGCGTCTGTTCCTAGAAAATTCTTTTCCCGAACTTGTTAAAAAGACGCCTATTTTTTGCCACAGCGATCGGCCCATGTGGCTAACAATTATCTTACGTACCAGTGAGAGCAGACAGAATAGTCAAATTATCAAGGTTGCACGAATGCCTTTCTTTTTTGTATAACTGACTACTTGACTGATCTTCCAATTTCACTACATTGAAGTGCGGCTCGCTCATAACCGTACATGTTGGGGCCAGCAAGCTTTATTGAAGAGGGCCACATACCTCTTGGCCCATCTCCAGTGACGCAAATGCTCGTCACGGAAGTTCTTTGCAGATTGGTACACAACTAGTTTGGTATGCCCACTTATGAAAGTTTTAGTGAGTTAGGTTGTTTGAAGAAAAGCACATGGCAGTGGCACCTATGATGTGACCGACATTCACGTCAAAGATGTACATTGAATCTGGCACTAGCCTGCTTTCAGCTATTCAGTCATGCAAGTCTGGCGGAACCCGTTTTGTTGAAGAAAACCACATGAAAACTGTCTTCTTTTCCGTTACACTGATTCCCGTTATATACTTTCATTGAATTGTGGCGCACACCCAGCCTCGGCAACGCATTTAAAGTGCGGTTGCATTGATTTTACGAAAGGTCCACATGTAATCAGCGAAATATAGCCAGTAAAACAGGTTCGCGTCAAATGGGTCAGCTGAGGAGAGCTGCACATGTAATGCCACATACCTAGGACACAACCTGTTCAGCCTATCGGCTAGTAATGCCGTTTCGCCATGAAAACAGCCCCTCATCATTGATATAGTGAGGGGATAGTGGACGACCCGATGGTGCATGTAGGCGAGAAAGTTCACAAAGTCCTCAAACTGCCATAATGATGTCAAACCGTCGCTATCATTACGACCCCCATATATCCAGCTACTAGCTCGACAACCTGGGTCAAATACACTTTCAACCTGCAGTGCTGGAGAATCGCAGCACACCTACCTGGACTCATCACATTCATATGCCTGTATAACCTTACTCTATCACCCTTCGGGGTAGCCGAATACCTAAGGCGCTAGTATACTCGGCTCGAAATTGCGGGCTAATCCCCGGCTCCGGAGATTTCAGTTTGAATGGAGGCAAGCTGCGAAGGCGCCCGTGTGCATCGTAGCGCACGTTAAAGATCCGCAGTTGGGCAAAATTCTCCGTAGACCTCCACTATGGCGTCCTTGGGACGTAACCCACTCCCCCCAATTGGCTATAAAACTATCGTTAGTTTACCGCGTCTGTTCCTAGAAAATTCTTTTCCCGAACTTGTTAAAAAGACGCCTCTTTTTGGCCACACCGATCGGCCCATGTGGCTAACAATTATCTTACGTACCAGTGAGAGCACACAGAATAGTCAAATTATCAAGGTTCCACGAATGCCTTTCTTTTTTGTATAACTGACTACTTGACTGATCTTCGAATTTCACTACATTGAAGTGCGGCTCGTACATAGCGGTACATGTTGGGGCCAGCAAGCTTTATTGAAGAGGGCCACATACCTCTTGGCCCATCTCCAGTGACGCAAATGCTCGTCACTTACGGAAGTTCCTTGCAGATTGGTACACAACTAGTTTGGTATGCCCACTTATGCAAGTTTTAGTGAGTTAGGTTGTTTGAAGTAAAGCACATGGCAGTGGCACTTATGATGTGACCGACATTCACGTCAAAGATGTTCATTGAATCTGGCACTAGCCTGCTTTCATCTATTCAGTCACGCAAGTCTGGCGGAACCCGTTTTGTTGAAGAAAACCACGTGAAAACTGTCTCCGTTTCAGTTACACTGATTCCCGTTATGTACTTTCATTGAATTGTGGCGCACACCCAGTCTCGGCAACGCATTTAAAGTGCGGTTACATTGATTTTACGAAAAGTCCACGTGTAATCAGCAAAATATAGCTAGTAAAACAGGTTCGCATCAAATGGGTCAGCTGAGGAGAGAAGCACATGTAATGCCACATACCTAGGACACAACCTGTTCAGCCTATCGGCTAGTAATGCCGTTTCGCCATAAAAGCAGCCCTCATCATTGATATAGTGAGGGGATAGTCGACGACCCGATGGTACATGTACGCGAGAAAGTTGACAAAGTCCTCAATCTGCCATAATGATGTCAAACCGTCGCTATCGTTACGACCCCCATATATCCAGCTACTAGCTCGACAACCTGGGTCAAATACACTTTCAACCTGCACGCTGGAGAATCGCAGCACACCTACCTGGACGCATCACATTCATCTGCCTGTATAACCTTACTCTATCACCCTTCGGGGTTGCCGAGTAGCTAAGGCGCTAGTATACTCGGCTCGAAATTGCGGGCTAATCCCCGGCTCCGGAGATTTCAGTTTGAATGGAGGCAAGCTGCGAAGGCGCCCGTGTGCATCGTAGCGCACGTTAAAGATCCCCAGTTGGGCAAAATTCTCCGTAGACCTCCACTACGGCGTCCTTGGGACGTAACCCACTCCCCCCAATTGGCTATAAAACTATAGTCACTTTACCGCGTCTGTTCCTAGAAAATTCTTTTCCCGAACTTGTTAAAAAGCCGCCTATTTTTTGCCACAGCGATCGGCCCATGTGGCTAACAATTATCTTACGTACCAGTCAGAGCAGACAGAATAGTCAAATTATCAAGGTTGCACGAATGCCGTTCTTTTTTGTATGACTGACTACTTGACTGATCTTCCAATTTCACTACATTGAAGTGCGGCTCGTACATAGCGGCACATGTTGGGGCCAGCAAGCTTTATTGAAGAGGGGCACATACCTCTTGGCACATCTCCAGTGACGCAAATGCTCGTCACTTACGGAAGTTCCTTGCAGATTGGTCCACAGCTAGTTTCGTATGCCCACTTATGCAAGTTTTAGTGAGTTAGTTTTTTTGATGAAAATCACATGGCAGTGGCACCTACGATGTGACCGAATTTAACGTCAAAGATGTACATTGAATCTGGCACTAGCCTGCTTTCATCTATTCAGTCATGCAAGTCTGACTGAGCCCGTTTTGTTGAAGAAAACCACATGAAAACTGTCTCCTTTTCAGTTACACTGATTCCCGTTATGTACTTTCATTGAATTGTGGCACACACCCAGTGTCGGCAACGCAATTGAAGTGCGGTTACATTTTTTTTGTGAAAGGTCTACGTGTAATCAGCGAAATATAGCCCGTAAAACAGGTTCGCGTCAAATGGGTCAGCTGAAGAGAGCTGCACATGCAATGCCACATAACTAGGACACAACATGTTCCGCCTATAGGCTAGTAACGACAACCAAGGTGTGCTTAGGCGGAGTGCGACTACTTCTGCTTGAGTAAAAGGAATACTAATTTCAGAAACGGACCAAGAATCTTTAACAAAAACTGCGATTCCTCCTGCTGTTCGTTGTTGACGAGTATGAGAATGTAACTGGCATCCTGGCAGCGAGAAATGTGATAACACGTCTGACGAAACGTTCACTTCCGTGAGAGCAACAACGTCATAAGTTGAATAAAAAGGATTAATCAGCGCACGAAAATGGTCCCAATGCTTCCGTATACTGCGAATATTAACGTGAGTAAACTGAAATGAATTGCCTATGTGATGCTGAAAGAACTTCTGGGCTTCAGAAAAATCGGAACACTTCACGAAAGCAATGTCAGACATGGTTATGTTAGCTTTTCAAGATCCGACAGCTTGTCGATACGAATGAGAGGAGCGCCTTCGGACTGTTTTGCAAGGACCTTCCCATTTTTGGTCCAGACGAACTGAAAACTCTTTTCTTTGCCACGAGACCTTGCTAGACGGAACAACTCGCGATTAGCCCGAGATAGGTTATCGTTGAAAAACAGCCGAGGAGACTCATCGTCATGCACCAAATCACGAAGGCCCTTCCGGGCCCCGAGCCATTTCTGCTTAACAGAAACTGAGCGAGTTTTCACTAGAATCGGTGGAATGTAGTCGCCTCTGGATGGCAGCCGATGCACTGCCGAGATATCTGCTTGTTCAAAATCGGTTATGTTTAGCTTGCCTGCCAAAGTACTTAAGAAAGAGTGTAAGTTTTCATCAGATTTGACAGGAAGGCCGTGAATCTCGAAGTTACATCTTCTGCTGTATTGTTCGAGGTCATTAATTTCCCCACTCATCCTGTCAATCACCTGTGTCTGGGAAACTGCTGTTGAAGCAAGCGATTGAACTTGTGATCGAAGGTCGGCAAGCTCATTCTGATTAGCGGCCACTGTAGCAAGCACCGAGTCGTACTTTGACGAAAGGAAATCGATAGCGGAGCGTATGTCATCGACTGCCGAAGCAACCTTTTCACTGGCTTCCCTGACCAACAACAGTTCCTCAATTTTCACCATCAATGTTGAAACAGTTGTAGTCAAAGAATCTAGTTTCATATTCAGAGCAGACAGTTGCTGTGAGAATGAACCTTCACCTGGGTTGGATACTTCGTCTGGTTGCTTAACCGAATCAACCTTGCATGAAGGACACTTCCACGTTTCGCGTGTTACTGTACTCATCTTTTTGTAGGCGTTATCAGAAACTGACGAGCAGTTTTTCCCCAGGTGGAATTCGCCCTCACAGGTAGAACAACTCATAAATCTACCATCTTTCGGTATGGCTTTTGAGCAAGAAGTATACAAAGAAGACATGATGCAGTCAGCGGCAGAACCCAAAAAGTGATGAATTACAACAGGTGTAATCAACACTCACCTGCCAAAATGAAGCAAACGTTCAGTCTAGGACAAAGGTTTGCCGCTGACTGCAACGATCCACGAAGTTGACGGCCTTTAAATAATCGGTGATCGACGCCAGGGGGACATTCTTGGCAGGTCCTGAGCCAATCAGTCAAGGATGGCTTGCTACGTCGAAACTGCAGCTTCCCCGAGATCCGCATGCGTAGATCAGTCGCCAGGAACAGTTGCGAAGATGACAGCCGTTGAAGATACGAGCGGTTTTCCAGCTGATACTGTCCCACAGCTTGCAGAGCCTGCCAAAATGAAGCAAACGTTAAGTCTAGGACAAAGGTTTGCCGCTGACTGCAACGATCCACGAAGTTGACGGCCTTTAAATAATCGGTGATCGACGCCAGGGGGACATTCTTGGCAGGTCCAGAGCCAATCAGTCAAGGATGGCTTGCTACGTCGAAACTGCAGCTTCCCCGAGATCCGCATGCGGAGATCAGTCGCCAGGAACAGTTGCGAAGATGACAGCCGTTGAAGATACGAGCGGTTTTCCAGCTGATACTGTCCCACAGCTTGCAGAGCCTGCCAAAATGAAGCAAACGTTCAGTCTAGGACAAAAGTTTGCCGCTGACTGCCAAGTTGACAGAAAGTTGACAAAGTCCTCAAACAGCCATAATGATGTCAAACCGTCGCTATCGTTACGACCCCCATATATCCAGCTACTAGCTCGACAACCTGGGTCAAATACACTTTCAACCTGCAGTGCTGGAGAATCGCAGCACACCTACCTGGACTAATCACATTCATATGCCTGTATAACCTTACTCTATCACCCTTCGGGGTAGCCGAGTAGCTAGGGCGCTAGTATACTCGGCTCGAAATTGCGGGCTAATCCCCGGCTCCGGAGATTTCAGTTTGAATGGAGGCAAGCTGCGAAGGCGCCCGTGTGCATCGTAGCGGACGTTAAAGATCCCCAGTTGGGCAAAATTCTCCGTAGACCTCCACTACGGCGTCCTTGGGACGTAACCCACACCCCCCAATTGGCTATAAAACTATCGTTAGTTTACCGCGTCTGTTCCTAGAAAATTCTTTTCGCGAACTTGTTAAAAAGACGCCTATTTTTTGCCACAGCGATCGGCCCATGTGGCTAACAATTATCTTACGTACCAGTGAGAGCAGACAGAATAGTCAAATTATCAAGGTTGCACGAATGCCGTTCTTTTTTGTATGACTGACTACTTGACTGATCTTCCAATTTCACTACATTGAAGTGCGGCTCGTACATAGCGGTACATGTTGGGGCCAGCAAGCTTTATTGAAGAGGGGCACATACCTCTTGGCACATCTCCAGTGACGCAAATGCTCGTCACTTACGGAAGTTCCTTGCACATTGGTCCACAACTAGTTTCGTAGGCCCACTTATGCAAGTTTTAGTGAGTTAGGTTTTTTGATGAAAATCACATGGCAGTAGCACCTACGATGTGACCGACATTCACGTCAAAGATGTACATTGAATCTGGCACTAGCCTGCTTTCATCTATTCAGTCATGCAAGTCTGACGGAGCCCGTTTTGTTCAAGAAAACCACATGAAAACTGTATCCTTTTCAGTTACACTGATTCCCGTTATATACTTTAATTGAATTGTGGCACACACGCAGCCTTGGCAACGCATTTAAAGTGCGGTTACATTTTTTTGTAACAGGTCTACGTGTAATCAGCGAAATATAACCAGTAAAACAGGTTCGCGTCAAATGGATCAGCTGAGGAGAGCTGCACATGCAATGCCACAGACCTAGGACACAACCTGTTCAGCCTATCGGCTAGTAATGCCGTTTCGCCATAAAAACAGCCCCTCATCATTGATATACTGAGGGGATAGTGGACGACCCGATGGTACATGTAGGCGAGAAAGTTGACAAAGTCCTCAAACTGCCATAATGATGTCAAACCGTCGCTATCGTTACGACCCCCATATATCCAGCTACTAGCTCGACAACCTGGGTCAAATACACTTTCCACTTGCAGTGCTGGAGAATCGCAGCACACATACCTGGACTCATCACATTCATATGCCTGTATAACCTTACTCTATCACCCTTCGGGGTAGCCGAGTAGCTAAGGCGCTAGTATACTAGGCTCGAAATTGCGGGCTAATCCCCGGCTCCGGAGATTTCAGTTTGAATGGAGGCAAGCTGCGAAGGCGCCCGTGTGCATCGTAGCGCACGTTAAAGATCCCCAGTTGGGCAAAATTCTCCGTAGACCTCCACTACGGCGTCCTTGGAATGTAACCCACTCCCCCCAATTGGCTATAAAACTATTGTTACTTTACCGCGTCTGTTCCTAGAAAATTCTTTTCCCGAACTTGTTAAAAAGACGCCTATTTTTTGCCACAGCGATCGGCCCATGTGGCTAACAATTATCTTACGTACCAGTGAGAGCAGACAGAATAGTCAAATTATCAAGGTTGCAAGAATGCCGTTCTTTTTTGTATGACTGACTACTTGACTGATCTTCCAATTTCACTACATTGAAGTGCGGCTCGTACATAGCGGTACATGTTGGGGCCAGCAAGCTTTATTGAAGAGGGGCACATACCTCTTGGCCCATCTCCAGTGACGCAAATGCTCGTCACGGAAGTTCCTTGCAGATTGGTACACAACTAGTTTGGTATGCCCACTTATGCAAGTTTTAGTGAGTTAGGTTGTTTGAAGAAAAGCACATGGCAGTGGCACCTATGATGTGACCGACATTCACGTCAGAGATGTTCATTGAATCTGGCACTAGCCTGCATTCATCTATTCAGTCATGCAAGTCTGACGGAGCCCGTTTTGTTAAAGAAAACCACATGAAAACTGTCTTCTTTTCCGTTGCACTGATTTCCGTTATATACTTTCATTGAATTGTGGCACACACGCAGCCTCGGCAACGCATTTAAAGTGCGGTTACATTTTTTTTGTGACAGGTCAACGTGTAATCAGCGAAATATAACCAGTAAAACAGGTTCGCGAAAATGGGTCAGCTGAAGAGAGCTGCACATGCAATGCCACATAACTAGCACACAACATGTTCCACCTATAGGCTAGTAATGCCGTTTCGCCATAAAAACAGCCCCTCATCATTGATATAGTGAGGGGATAGTGGACAACCCGATGTTACATGTAGGCGAGAAAGTTGACAAAGTCCTCAAACTCCCTATTGATGTCAAACCGTCGCTATCGTTACCACCCCCAGATATAACAGCGACTGGCTCGACAACCTGGGCCAAATACACTTTCAACCTGCAGAGCTGAAGAATCGCTGCACACATACCTGGACTCATCACATTCATATGCCTGTATAACCTTACTCTATCCCCCTTCGGGTTACCGGAGTACCTAAGGCGCTAGTATACTCGGCTCGAAATTGCGGGCTAATCCCCGGCTCCGGAGATTTCAGTTTGAATGGAGGCAAGCTGCGAAGGCGCTCGCGTGCATCGTAGCGCGCGTTAAAAATCCCCAGTTGGGCAAAATTCTCCGTAGACCTCCACTACGGCGTCCTTGGGACGTAACCCACTCCCCCCAATTGGCTATAAAACTATCGTTACATTACCGCGTCTGTTCCTAGAAAATTCTTTTCCCGAACTTGTTAAAAAGACGCCTATTTTTTGCCACAGCGATCGGCCCATGTGGCTCACAATTATCTTACGTACCAGTGAGAGCAGACAGAATAGTCAAATTATCAAGGTTGCACGAATGCCTTTCTTTTTTGTATAACTGACTACTTGACTGATCTTCCCATTTCACTACATTGAAGTGCGGCTCGTTCATAGCGGTACATGTTGGGGCCAGCAAGCTTCATTGAAGAGGGGCACATACCTCTTGGCACATCTCCAGTGACGCAAATGCTCGTCACTTACGGAAGTTCCTTGCAGATTGGTCCACAACTAGTTTGGTATGCCCACTTATGCAAGTTTTAGTGAGTTAGGCTTCTTTGATGAAAATCACATGGCAGTGGAACCTACGATGTGACCGACATTCACGTCAAAGATGTACATTGAAACTGGCACTAGCCTGCTTTCATCTATTCAGTCATGCAAGTCTGTCGGAGCCCGTTTTGTTCAAGAAAACCACATGAAAACTGTCTCCTTTTCAGTTACACTGATTCCCGTTATATATTTTCATTGAATTGTGGCACATACGCAGCCTCGGCAACGCATTTAAAGTGCGGTTCCATTTTTTTTGTGACAGGTCTACGTGTAATCAGCGAAATATAACCAGTAAAACAGGTTCCGGTCAAATGGGTCAGCTGAGGAGAGCTGCACATGCAATGCCACATACCTAGGACACAACCTGTTCAGCCTATCGGCTAGTAATGCCGTTTCGCCATAAAAACAGCCCCTCATCATTGATATAGTGAGGGGATAGTGGACGACCCGATGGTACATGTAGGCGAGAAAGTTGACAAAGTCCTCAAACTGCCATAATGATGTCAAACCGTCGCTATCATTACTACCCCCATATATCCAGCTACTAGCTCGACAACCTGGGTCAAATACACTTTCAACCTGCAGTGCTGGAGAATCGCAGCACACCTACTTGGACTCATCACATTCATATGCCTGTATAAACTTACTCTTATCACCCTTCGGGGTAGCCGAGTAGCTAAGGCGCTAGTATACTCGGCTAGAAATTGCGGGCTAATCCCCGGCTCCGGAGATTTCAGTTTGAATGGAGGCAAGCTGGGAAGGCGCCCGTGTGCATCGTAGCGCACGTTAAAGATCCCCAGTTGGGCAAAATTCTCCGTAGACCTCCACTACGGCGTCCTTGGGACGTAACCCACTCCCCCCAATTGGCTATAAAACTATCGTTACATTACCGCGTCTGTTCCTAGAAAATTCCTTTCCCGAACTTGTTAAAAAGACGCCTATTTTTTGCCACAGCGATCGGCCCATGTGGCTAACAATTATCTTACGTACCAGCGAGAGCAGACAGAATAGTCAAATTGTCAAGGTTGCACGAATGCCTTTCTTTTTTGTATAACTGACTACTTGACTGATCTTCCAATTTCACTACATTGAAGTGCGGCTCGCTCATAACCGTACATGTTGAGGCCAGCAAGCTTTATTGAAGAGGGCCACATACCTCTTGGCCCATCTCCAGTGACGCAAATGCTCGTCACGGAAGTTCCTTGCAGATTGGTACACAACTAGTTTGGTATGCCCACTTATGAAAGTTTTAGTGAGTTAGGTCGTTTGAAGAAAAGCACATGGCAGTGGCACCTATGATGTGACCGACATTCACGTCAAAGATGAACATTGAATCTGGCACTAGCCTGCTTTCAGCTTTTGAGTCATGCAAGTCTGGCGGAACCCGTTTTGTTGAAGAAAACCACATGAAAACTGTCTTCTTTTCCGTTACACTGATTCACGTTATATACTTTCATTGAATTGTGGCGCACACCCAGCCTCGGCAACGCATTTAAAGTGCGGTTACATTGATTTTACGAAAGGTCCACATGTAATCAGCGAAATATAGCCAGTAAAACAGGTTCGCGTCAAATGGGTCAGCTGAGGAGAGCTGCACATGTAATGCCACATACCTAGGACACAACCTGTTCAGCCTATCGGCTAGTAATGCCGTTTCGCCATGAAAACAGCCCCTCATCATTGATATAGTGAGGGGATAGTGGACGACCCGATGGTACATGTAGGCGAGAAAGTTGACAAAGTCCTCAAACTGCCATAATGATGTCAAACCGTCGCTATCATCACGACCCCCATATATCCAGCTACTAGCTCTACAACCTGGGTCAAATACACTTTCAACCTGCAGTGCTGGAGAATCGCAGCACACCTACCTGGACTCATCACATTCATATGCCTGTATAACCTTACTCTTATCACCCTTCGGGGTAGCCGAGTAGCTAAGGCGCTAGTATATTCGGCTCGAAATTGCGGGCTAATCCCCGGCTTCGGAGATTTCAGTTTGAATGGAGGCAAGCTGCGAAGGCGCCCGTGTGCATCGTAGCGCACGTTAAAGATCCCCAGTTGGGCAAAATTCTCCGTAGACCTCCACTACGGCGTCCTTGGGACGTAACCCACTCCCCCCAATTGGCTATAAGACTATCGTTACTTTACCGCGTCTGTTCCTAGAAAATTCTTTTCCCGAACTTGTTAAAAAGACGCCTATTTTTTGCCACAGCGATCGGCCCATGTGGCTAACAATTATCTTACGAACCAGTGAGAGCAGACAGAATAGTCAAATTATCAAGGTTCCACGAATGCCTTTCTTTTTTGTATAACTGACTACTTGACTGATCTTCGAATTTCACTACATTGAAGTGCGGCTCGTACATAGCGGTACATGTTGGGGCCAGCAAGCTTTATTGAAGAGGGCCACATACCTCTTGGCCCATCTCCAGTGACGCAAATGCTCGTCACTTACGGAAGTTCCTTGCAGATTGGTACACAACTAGTTTGGTATGCCCACTTATGCAAGTTTTAGTGAGTTAGGTTGTTTGAAGTAAAGCACATGGCAGTGGCACTTATGATGTGACCGACATTCACGTCAAAGATGTTCATTGAATCTGGCACTAGCCTGCTTTCATCTATTCAGTCACGCAAGTCTGGCGGAACCCGTTTTGTTGAAGAAAACCACGTGAAAACTGTCTCCGTTTCAGTTACACTGATTCCCGTTATGTACTTTCATTGAATTGTGGCGCACACCCAGTCTCGGCAACGCATTTAAAGTGCGGTTACATTGATTTTACGAAACGTCCACGTGTAATCAGCAAAATATAGCTAGTAAAACAGGTTCGCATCAAATGGGTCAGCTGAGGAGAGAAGCACATGTAATGCCACATACCTAGGACACAACCTGTTCAGCCTATCGGCTAGTAATGCCGTTTCGCCATAAAAGCAGCCCTCATCATTGATATAGTGAGGGGATAGTGGACGACCCGATGGTACATGTACGCGAGAAAGTTGACAAAGTCCTCAATCTGCCATAATGATGTCAAACCGTCGCTATCGTTACGACCCCCATATATCCAGCTACTAGCTCGACAACCTGGGTCAAATACACTTTCAACCTGCACGCTGGAGAATCGCAGCACACCTACCTGGACGCATCACCTTCATCTGCCTGTATAACCTTACTCTATCACCCTTCGGGGTTGCCGAGTAGCTAAGGCGCTAGTATACTCGGCTCGAAATTGCGGGCTAATCCCCGGCTCCGGAGATTTCAGTTTGAATGGAGGCAAGCTGCGAAGGCGCCCGTGTGCATCGTAGCGCACGTTAAAGATCCCCAGTTGGGCAAAATTCTCCGTAGACCTCCACTACGGCGTCCTTGGGACGTAACCCACTCCCCCCAATTGGCTATAAAACTATAGTCACTTTACCGCGTCTGTTCCTAGAAAATTCTTTTCCCGAACTTGTTAAAAAGCCGCCTATTTTTTGCCACAGCGATCGGCCCATGTTGCTAACAATTATCTTACGTACCAGTCAGAGCAGACAGAATAGTCAAATTATCAAGGTTGCACGAATGCCGTTCTTTTTTGTATGACTGACTACTTGACTGATCTTCCAATTTCACTACATTGAAGTGCGGCTCGTAAATAGCGGCACATGTTGGGGCCAGCAAGCTTTATTGAAGAGGGGCACATACCTCTTGGCACATCTCCAGTGACGCAAATGCTCGTCACTTACGGAAGTTCCTTGCAGATTGGTCCACAGCTAGTTTCGCATGCCCACTTATGCAAGTTTTAGTGAGTTAGTTTTTTTGATGAAAATCACATGGCAGTGGCACCTACGATGTGACCGAATTTAACGTCAAAGATGTACATTGAATCTGGCACTAGCCTGCTTTCATCTATTCAGTCATGCAAGTCTGACTGAGCCCGTTTTGTTGAAGAAAACCACATGAAAACTGTCTCCTTTTCAGTTACACTGATTCCCGTTATGTACTTTCATTGAATTGTGGCACACACCCAGTGTCGGCAACGCAATTGAAGTGCGGTTACATTTTTTTTGTGAAAGGTCTACGTGTAATCAGCGAAATATAGCCCGTAAAACAGGTTCGCGTCAAATGGGTCAGCTGAAGAGAGCTGCACATGCAATGCCACATAACTAGGACACAACATGTTCCGCCTATAGGCTAGTAATGCCGTTTCGCCATAAAAACAACCCCTCATCATTGATATAGTGAGCGGATTGTGGACGACCCGATGGTACATTTAAGCGAGAAAGCAGAGAAAGTCCACGAACTGCCCTAATGATGTCAAACCGTCGCAATCGTTACGACCCCCAGATAATCAGCTACTGGCTCGATAACCTGGGCCAAATACACTTTCAACCTGCAGAGCTGAAGAATCGCTGCACACCTACCTGGAGTCATCACATTCATATGCCTGTATAACCTTACTCTATCACCCTTCGGGGTAGCGGAGTACCTAAGGCGCTAGTACACTCGGCTCGAAATTGCGGGCTAATCCCCGGCTCCGGAGATTTCAGTTTGAATGGAGGCAAGCTGCGAAGGCGCCCGTGTGCATCGTAGCGCAGGTTAAAAATCCCCAGTTGGGCAAAATTCTCCGTAGACCTCCACTACGGCGTCCTTGGGACGTAACCCACTCCCCCCAATTGGCTATAAAACTGTCGTTACATTAACGCGTCTGTTCCTAGAAAATTCTTTTCCCGAACTTGTTAAAAAGACGCCTATTTTTTGCCACAGCGATCGGCCCATGTGGCTAACAATTATCTTACGTACCAGTGAGAGCAGACAGAATAGTCAAATTATCAAGGTTGCACGAATGCCTTTCTTTTTTGTATAACTGACTACTTGACTGATCTTCCAATTTCACTACATTGAAGTGCGGCTCGCTCATAACCGTACATGTTGGGGCCAGCAAGCTTTATTGAAGAGGGCCACATACCTCTTGGCCCATCTCCAGTGACGCAAATGCTCGTCACTTACGGAAGTTCCTTGCAGATTGGTACACCATTAGTTTGGTATGCCCACTTATGCAAGTTTTAGTGAGTTAGGTTGTTTGAAGTAAAGCACATGGCAGTGCCACTTATGATGTGACCGACATTCACGTCAAAGATGTTCATTGAATCTGGCACTAGCCTGCTTTCATCTATTCAGTCATGCAAGTCTGACGGAGCTCGTTTTATTAAAGAAAACCACATGAAAACTGTCTTCTTTTCCGTTACACTGATTCCCGTTATATACTTTCATTGAATTTTGGCACACACGCAGCCTCGGCAACGCATTTAAAGTGCGCTTACATTTTTTTTTGTGACAGGCCTACGTGTAATCAGCGAAATATAACCAGTAAAACAGGTTCGCCTCAAATGGGTCAGCTGAAGAGAGCTGCACATGCAATGCCACATAACTAGGACACAACATGTTCCGCCTATAGGCTAGTAATGCCGTTTCGCCATAAAAACAGCCCCTCATCATTGATATAGTGAGGAGATAGTGGACGACCCGATGTTACATGTAGGCGAGAAAGTTGACAAAGTCCTCAAACTGCCCTATTGATGTCAAACCGTCGCAATCGTTACGACCGCCAGATATTCAGCTACTGGCTCGATAACCTGGGCCAAATACACTTTCAACCTGCAGAGCTGAAGAATCGCTGCACACCTACCTGGACTCATCACATTCATATGCCTGTATAACCTTACTCTATCACCCTTCGGGGTAGCGGAGTACCTAAGGCGCTAGTATACTCGGCTCGAAATTGCGGGCTAATCCCCGGCTCCGGAGATTTCAGTTTGAATGGAGGCAAGCTGCGAAGGCGCCCGCGTGCATCGTAGCGCGCGTTAAAAATCCCCAGTTGGGCAAAATTCTCCGTGGACCTCCACTACGGCGTCCTTGGGACGTAACCCACTCCCCCCAATTGGCTATAAAACTATCGTTACATTACCGCGTCTGTTCATAGAAAATTCTTTTCCCGAACTTGTTAAAAAGACGCCTATTTTTTGCCACAGCGATCGCCCCACGTAGCTAACAATTATCTTACGTACCAGTGAGAGCAGACAGAATAGTCAAATTGTCAAGGTTGCACGAATGCCTTTCTTTTTTTGTATAACTGACTACTTGACTAATCTTCCAATTTCACTACATTGAAGTGCGGCTCGCTCATAGCGGTACATGTTGGGGCCAGCAAGCTTTATTGAAGAGGGCCACATACCTCTTGGCCCATCTCCAGTGACGCAAATGCTCGTCACGAAAGTTCCTTGCAGATTGGTACACAACTAGTTTGGTATGCCCCCTTATGCAAGTTTTAATGAGTTAGGTTGTTTGATGAAAAGCACATGGCAGTGGCACCTACGATGTGACCGACATTCACGTCAAAGATGTACATTGCACCTGGCACTAGCCTGCTTTCATCTATTCAGTCACGCAAGTCTGGCGGAACCCGTTTTGTTGAAGAAAACCACATGAAAACTGTCTACGTTTCAGTTACACTGATTCCCGTTATGTACTTTCATTGAATTCTGGCGCACACCCAGTCTCGGCAACGCATTTAAAGTGCGCTTACATTGATTTTACGAAAGGTCCACGTGTAATCAGCGAAATATAGCTAGTAAAACAGGTTCGCATCAAATGGGTCAGCTGAGGAGAGCTGCACATGTAATGCCACATACCTAGGACACAACCTGTTCAGCCTATCGGCTAGTAATGCCGTTTCGCCATAAGAACAGCCCCTCATCATTGATATAGTGAGGGGATAGTGGACGACCTGATGGTACATGTAGGCGAGAATAGATAGATAGATAGATAGATAGTACTTTTATTCGTATCAATTCTCATACACAAAAATCAGGCCTACCAAAGCCTCACCAAGGGCTTGAGTGGCAGCGCCTGGCAGACAGCGAACATTAGCAAAACAAAGAATAGAGATATTGCAACAAACTCGACAAGCAAACAAAAAAAAAAAAAAATTTAACAACTCAGAGAGACAGATATGGAGACATAACTATTACAACATCAAAAGGGATGACAAAAATATGGAATTAAGATAGTAACACTCGATTAAATAATTACGGGGTAGGAAGCAACGCAGAGACGTACAATTTTTTTCAGGGTGTATTTTGTTCTCATGCGGAATACACTAGGTGGCATAATATTGAAACAGGCAGGTACATAGTATGGACGTGTGCGCTTTCCGTACCGGGTTGAGGAGCGAGGAATGCAGTAACGGTATTTTGGTCTTAAATCACGTGCAGGAACGTATGGAATGGTGAACTGACTGCACCAAAAATGTTTAAGCACAATAGTTTCTGTTAATAAAGCGTTAAAATTTGGAAACTTTAATCTTCTGAAAATATCAATGTTATTACCGATGGGCAGGTCGTAGGCAATATTTTTTAAAAGTAAACGCAGAAGCGAATGCACCCTGCGCTGCCAGCGAACAGTGCAGTGACCATAAACAGTGATTCCGTATCTTAGTACACTATAGGCTAGAGCGTGTGTAACACATTTACGGACAGAAAAAGGCATAAAATATCTAATATTATACAGGACACAAGATACAGCACGCAGTCTTTGACAAACGAAAGAAAGGTGCGAGTTCCAAGAGAGATCACTGTCGAAGATCAGGCCAAGATATTTGACCGAATGCGCATATTTTACTGGAACACAGTTACAATGAGAACAGGAGGAAGTATGCAAATAAACAGGATGACTCAACTCAAATTTTTTTAAAGGGTTATGAAAACATATAAGTTGTGTTTTAGAAGTATTAACATTGATAAGGTTAGACTTAAACCAGTCCATAGCTTTAACAGCTGCCGTCTGTAACACTGTTGCAGCATCAGTGTATTTCTTTGCGCGCGCAAAAATGACAGTGTCGTCAGCATACTGGAACAATGAAACAGGCACATTGTTAGCAAGATCATTAACGTATAGATTGAATAACAAAGGACTCAATATAGAACCTTGCGGGACTCCAGAATTAATTGCCGTGAAATCGCTATGGAATCGACACATATTGGCGCCTATTTTGTAAAAAGTTAGTAAGTAAATGTAAAAACGAACCTCGAAATCCCAATGTAGAAAGTTTATCAAGCAGAAGAACGTGGCAGATGCTATCAAAGGCCTTGCTTACGTCAAGAAAAAGAGAGCATACGACTTCATTCTTATCAAAAGCTGAATTTAGTATGTCAGAGAATTCTTCAAGAAGATCCGTTGTTCCTTTTCCTGGTATGAAGCCATACTGACTAGGTGATAGAACATTGTGCGTGTTCAAAAAATTCGTCATGGTAAGTAGTAGATGCTTTTCAAAAATTTGGCCAATGCATGGCAAAATAGAGATAGGTCGGTAATTACTCATCATGTTTCTGGAGCCACCCTTATACAAAGGTATAACTTTAGCAGTTTTCATTGAAGTCGGTATTATACCCCTGGAAATGATACTATTAAGGATAACTAGTAGGGCACCCTTAATCGCTTCAAAATTTCTGCACAATTCAGAAACAGTGAGGCCATCATGACCAGGAGATTTGCTGCGTTTAAGACTGAAAAGTATACACCTTAAATCACTTTCGGTAATGTCAGGAAGGAAAGCAGATTCCATCACACTGGGAGGCATAGGACAGTCGTTAGGCGGGGTACCAGATGCACATGAAACCAGAGAAAATAGTTTGTTAAAGTCATTCGCAATGCTCTGTCCATCTTTCTGGAAATGAGATATGAAATATGTATCATTATAAATAGTAGCGCTCGCTTCTTTCAGGTTATTTACCAATAACCATGTTTTCTTGCTGTTAAAACGTGCGTCTTTAAACTGAGACCTAAAGTGGTCGCGCTTGGCCAGACGGATCATGGCATTAACTCGGTTTCGTTCATGTTTAAACTGCAGTCGTAGTTGAGAACAGTTTGGAGCACGTCTCGTTCGAGCCCAGAGCAGATCTTTTTCTTTAATAGCTTCCAGTATTACGGGCGACATCCACTTATTGTCTAAATTTCGTTGCTTAACGATCACCATGCGTGAAGATTCGGCTTTGTGTGAACGAAAAACCTCGACGAAACTGTCATATAAGTCTGCAGGGGACACATTGTAAATAAAAGAATCCCAATCATACTTTGCTATTCTTTCATCGAAACGCTTATAATCAAGTACTGATACGCTTTGCTGGCTGCGCAAAGGTGCAGGGTGGCTGGAGCCATCCGTTAACGAGCAGCAGACGAAATAGTGGTCTGCAAGCTTGACTTCAACCACAGCAGACAGTACCAACCGGTTTTGAGAACGCACATTTATGTGGTCGATGCAAGAAGAGACCAGCTGCCCAGATAAGTATTCCTCACGTGTAGGGCTGTGGATTTTAGTCTCTAGTCCCCACTTTGATAAAGTGTCAAGATAATCTGCGACTGTTGGCACAGTTGGGCGCAGAATATCGATATTCATATCCCCGATAATGCACACGTGTTCTTCACTGGAAAATGATGATATTGCAGAATCAAGCTCAGCTAAAAAGATTCGACCGTTACAACACGGAGGGCGATAAATTACGAGTAAAATCAACGACAACCAAGGTGTACTTAGGCGGAGTGCGACTACTTCTGCTTGAGTAAAAGGAATACTAATTTCAGAAACGGACCAAGAATCTTTAACAGAAACTGCGATTCCTCCTCCTGTTCGTTGTTGACGAGTATGAGAATGTAACTGGCATCCTGGCAGCGAGAAATGTGATAACACGTCTGACGAAACGTTCACTTCCGTGAGAGCAACAACGTCATAAGTTGAATAAAAAGGATTAATCAGCGCACGAAAATGGTCCCAATGCTTCCGTATACTGCGAATATTAACGTGAGTAAACTGAAATGAATTGCCTATGTGATGCTGAAAGAACTTCTGGGCTTCAGAAAAATCGGAACACTTCACGAAAGCAATGTCAGACATGGTTATGTTAGCTTTTCAAGATCCGACAGCTTGTCGATACGAATGAGAGGAGCGCCTTCGGACTGTTCTGCAAGGACCTTCCCATTTTTGGTCCAGACGAACTGAAAACTCTTTTCTTTGCCACGAGACCTTGCTAGACGGAACAACTCGCGATTAGCCCGAGATAAGTTATCGTTGAAAAACAGCCGAGGAGACTCATCGTCATGCACCAAATCACGAAGGCCCTTCCGGGCCCCGAGCCATTTCTGCTTAACAGAAACTGAGCGAGTTTTCACTAGAATCGGTGGAATGTAGTCGCCTCTGGATGGCAGCCGATGCACTGCCGAGATATCTGCTTGTTCAAAATCGGTTATGTTTAGCTTGCCTGCCAAAGTACTTAAGAAAGAGTGTAAGTTTTCATCAGATTTGACAGGAAGGCCGTGAATCTCGAAGTTACATCTTCTGCTGTATTGTTCGAGGTCATTAATTTCCCCACTCATCCTGTCAATCACCTGTGTCTGGGAAACTGCTGTTGAAGCAAGCGATTGAACTTGTGATCGAAGGTCGGCAAGCTCATTCTGATTAGCGGCCACTGTAGCAAGCACCGAGTCGTACTTTGACGAAAGGAAATCGATAGCGGAGCGTATGTCATCGACTGCCGAAGCAACCTTTTCACTGGCTTCCCTGACCAACAACAGTTCCTCAATTTTCACCATCAATGTTGAAACAGTTGTAGTCAAAGAATCTAGTTTCATATTCAGAGCAGACAGTTGCTGTGAGAATGAACCTTCACCTGGGTTGGATACTTCGTCTGGTTGCTTAACCGAATCAACCTTGCATGAAGGACACTTCCACGTTTCGCGTGTTACTGTACTCATCTTTTTGTAGGCGTTATCAGAAACTGACGAGCAGTTTTTCCCCAGGTGGAATTCGCCCTCACAGGTAGAACAACTCATAAATCTACCATCTTTCGGTATGGCTTTTGAGCAAGAAGTATACAAAGAAGACATGATGCAGTCAGCGGCAGAACCCAAAAAGTGATGAATTACAACAGGTGTAATCAACACTCACCTGCCAAAATGAAGCAAACGTTCAGTCTAGGACAAAGGTTTGCCGCTGACTGCAACGATCCACGAAGTTGACGGCCTTTAAATAATCGGTGATCGACGCCAGGGGGACATTCTTGGCAGGTCCAGAGCCAATCAGTCAAGGATGGCTTGCTACGTCGAAACTGCAGCTTCCCCGAGATCCGCATGCGTAGATCAGTCGCCAGGAACAGTTGCGAAGATGACAGCCGTTGAAGATACGAGCGGTTTTCCAGCTGATACTGTCCCACAGCTTGCAGAGCCTGCCAAAATGAAGCAAACGTTCAGTCTAGGACAAAGGTTTGCCGCTGACTGCAACGATCCACGAAGTTGACGGCCTTTAAATAATCGGTGATCGACGCCAGGGGGACATTCTTGGCAGGTCCAGAGCCAATCAGTCAAGGATGGCTTGCTACGTCGCAACTGCAGCTTCCCCGAGATCCGCATGCGGAGATCAGTCGCCAGGAACAGTTGCGAAGATGACAGCCGTTGAAGATACGAGCGGTTTTCCAGCTGATACTGTCCCACAGCTTGCAGAGCCTGCCAAAATGAAGCAAACGTTCAGTCTAGGACAAAAGTTTGCCGCTGACTGCCAAGTTGACAGAAAGTTGACAAAGTCCTCAAACTGCCATAATGATGTCAAACCGTCGCTATCGTTACGACCCCCATATATCCAGCTACTAGCTCGACAACCTGGGTCAAATACACTTTCAACCTGCAGTGCTGGAGAATCGCAGCACACCTACCTGGACTAATCACATTCATATGCCTGTATAACCTTACTCTATCACCCTTCGGGGTAGCCGAGTAGCTAAGGCGCTAGTATACTCGGCTCGAAATTGCGGGCTAATCCCCGGCTCCGGAGATTTCAGTTTGAATGGAGGCAAGCTGCGAAGGCGCCCGTGAGCATCGTAGCGGACGTTAAAGATCCCCAGTTGGGCAAAATTCTCCGTAGACCTCCACTACGGCGTCCTTGGGACGTAACCCACTCCCCCCAATTGGCTATAAAACTATCGTTAGTTTACCGCGTCTGTTCCTAGAAAATTCTTTTCGCGAACTTGTTAAAAAGACGCCTATTTTTTGCCACAGCGATCGGCCCATGTGGCTAACAATTATCTTACGTACCAGTGAGAGCAGACAGAATAGTCAAATTATCAAGGTTGCACGAATGCCGTTCTTTTTTGTATGACTGACTACTTGACTGATCTTCCAATTTCACTACATTGAAGTGCGGCTCGTACATAGCGGTACATGTTGGGGCCAGCAAGCTTTATTGAAGAGGGGCACATACCTCTTGGCACATCTCCAGTGACGCAAATGCTCGTCACTTACGGAAGTTCCTTGCACATTGGTCCACAACTAGTTTCGTAGGCCCACTTATGCAAGTTTTAGTGAGTTAGGTTTTTTGATGAAAATCACATGGCAGTGGCACCTACGATGTGACCGACATTCACGTCAAAGATGTACATTGAATCTGGCACTAGCCTGCTTTCATCTATTCAGTCATGCAAGTCTGACGGAGCCCGTTTTGTTCAAGAAAACCACATGAAAACTGTATCCTTTTCAGTTACACTGATTCCCGTTATATACTTTAATTGAATTGTGGCACACACGCAGCCTTGGCAACGCATTTAAAGTGCGGTTACATTTTTTTGTAACAGGTCTACGTGTAATCAGCGAAATATAACCAGTAAAACAGGTTCGCGTCAAATGGATCAGCTGAGGAGAGCTGCACATGCAATGCCACATACCTAGGACACAACCTGTTCAGCCTATCGGCTAGTAATGCCGTTTCGCCATAAAAACAGCCCCTCATCATTGATATACTGAGGGGATAGTGGACGACCCGATGGTACATGTAGGCGAGAAAGTTGACAAAGTCCTCAAACTGCCATAATGATGTCAAACCGTCGCTATCGTTACGACCCCCATATATCCAGCTACTAGCTCGACAACCTGGGTCAAATACACTTTCCACTTGCAGTGCTGGAGAATCGCAGCACACATACCTGGACTCATCACATTCATATGCCTGTATAACCTTACTCTATCACCCTTCGGGGTAGCCGAGTAGCTAAGGCGCTAGTATACTCGGCTCGAAATTGCGGGCTAATCCCCGGCTCCGGAGATTTCAGTTTGAATGGAGGCAAGCTGCGAAGGCGCCCGTGTGCATCGTAGCGCACGTTAAAGATCCCCAGTTGGGCAAAATTCTCCGTAGACCTCCACTACGGCGTCCTTGGAACGTAACCCACTCCCCCCAATTGGCTATAAAACTATTGTTACTTTACCGCGTCTGTTCCTAGAAAATTCTTTTCCCGAACTTGTTAAAAAGACGCCTATTTTTTGCCACAGCGATCGGCCCATGTGGCTAACAATTATCTTACGTACCAGTGAGAGCAGACAGAATAGTCAAATTATCAAGGTTGCACGAATGCCGTTCTTTTTTGTATGACTGACTACTTGACTGATCTTCCAATTTCACTACATTGAAGTGCGGCTCGTACATAGCGGTACATGTTGGGGCCAGCAAGCTTTATTGAAGAGGGGCACATACATCTTGGCACATCTCCATTGACGCAAATGCTCGTCACTTACGGAAGTTCCTTGCAGATTGGTCCACAACTAGTTTCGTATGCCTACTTATGCAAGTTTTAGTGAGTTAGGTTTTTTTGATGAAAATCACATGGCAGTGGAACCTACGATGTGACCGACATTCACGTCAGAGATGTTCATTGAATCTGGCACTAGCCTGCATTCATCTATTCAGTCATGCAAGTCTGACGGAGCCCGTTTTGTTAAAGAAAACCACATGAAAACTGTCTTCTTTTCCGTTGCACTGATTTCCGTTATATACTTTCATTGAATTGTGGCACACACGCAGCCTCGGCAACGCATTTAAAGTGCGGTTACATTTTTTTTGTGACAGGTCAACGTGTAATCAGCGAAATATAACCAGTAAAACAGGTTCGCGTAAATGGGTCAGCTGAAGAGAGCTGCACATGCAATGCCACATAACTAGCACACAACATGTTCCACCTATAGGCTAGTAATGCCGTTTCGCCATAAAAACAGCCCCTCATCATTGATATAGTGAGGGGATAGTGGACAACCCGATGTTACATGTAGGCGAGAAAGTTGACAAAGTCCTCAAACTCCCTATTGATGTCAAACCGTCGCTATCGTTACGACCCCCAGATATAACAGCGACTGGCTCGACAACCTGGGCCAAATACACTTTCAACCTGCAGAGCTGAAGAATCGCTGCACACATACCTGGACTCATCACATTCATATGCCTGTATAACCTTACTCTATCCCCCTTCGGGTTACCGGAGTACCTAAGGCGCTAGTATACTCGGCTCGAAATTGCGGGCTAATCCCCGGCTCCGGAGATTTCAGTTTGAATGGAGGCAAGCTGCGAAGGCGCTCGCGTGCATCGTAGCGCGCGTTAAAAATCCCCAGTTGGGCAAAATTCTCCGTAGACCTCCACTACGGCGTCCTTGGGACGTAACCCACTCCCCCCAATTAGCTATAAAACTATCGTTACATTACCGCGTCTGTTCCTAGAAAATTCTTTTCCCGAACTTGTTAAAAAGACGCCTATTTTTTGCCACAGCGATCGGCCCATGTGGCTCACAATTATCTTACGTACCAGTGAGAGCAGACAGAATAGTCAAATTATCAAGGTTGCACGAATGCCTTTCTTTTTTGTATGAATGACTACTTCACTGATCTTCCAATTTCACTACATTGAAGTGCGGCTCGTACATAGCGGTACATGTTGGGGCCAGCAAGCTTTATTGAAGAGGGGCACATACCTCTTGGCCCATCTTCAGTGACGCAAATGCTCGTCACTCAAAGAAGTTCCTTGCAGATTGGTAGACGACTAGTTTCGTATGCCCACCTATGCAAGTTTTAGTGAGTTAGGTTGTTTGATGAAAATCACATGGCAGTGGCACCTACGATGTGACCGACATTCACGTCAAAGATGTACATTGAATCTGGCACTAGCCTGCTTTCATCTATTCAGTCATGGAAGTCTGACTGAGCCCGTTTTGTTCAAGAAAACCACATGAAAACTGTCTCCTTTTCAGTTACACTGATTCCCGTTATATACTTTCGTTGAATTGTGGCGCACACCCAGCCTCAGCAACGCATTTACAGTGCGGTTACATTGATTTTACGAAAGGTCCACATGTAATCAGCGAAATATAGCTAGTAAAACAGGTTCGCGTCAAATGGGTCAGCTGAAGAGAGCTGCACATGTAATGCCACATAACTAGGACACAACATGTTCCGCCTATCGGCTAGTAAAGCCGTTTCGCCATAAAAACAGCCCCTCATCATTGATATAGTGAGCGGATTGTGGACGACCAGATGGTACATGTAGGCGAGAAAGCAGAGAAAGTCCACGAACTGCCCTAATGATGTCAAACCGTCGCTATCGTTACGACCCCCAGATATCCAGCTACTAGCTCGACAACCTGGGTCAAATACACTTTCAACCTGCAGAGCTGAAGAATCGCTGCACACCTACCTGGACTCAACACATTCATATGCCTGTATAATCTTACTCTATCACCCTTCGGGTTAGCGGAGTACCTAAGGCGCTAGTATACTCGGCTCAAAATTGCGGGCTATTCCCCGGCTCCGGAGATTTCAGTTTGAATGGAGGCAAGCTGCGAAGGCGCCCGTGTGCATCGTAGCGCACGTTAAAAATCCCCAGTTGGGCTAAATTCTCCGTAGACCTCCACTACGGCGTCCTTGGGACGTAACCCACTCCCCCCAATTGGCTATAAAACTATCGTTAGTTTACCGCGTCTGTTCCTAGAAAATTCTTTTCCCGAACTTGTTAAAAAGACGCCTATTTTTTGCCACAGCGATCGGTCCATGTGGCTAACAATTATCTTACGCACCAGTGAGAGCAGACAGAATAGTCAAATTATCAAGGTTGCATGAATGCCTTTCTTTTTTGTATAACTGACTACTTGACTGATCTTCCAATTTCACTACATTGAAGTGCGGCTCGTACATAGCAGTACATGTTGGGGCCAGCAAGCTTTATTGAAGAGGGCCACATACCTCTTGGCCCATCTCCAGTGAAGCAAATGCTCGTCACTTACGGAAGTTCCTTGCAGATTGGTACACAACTAGTTTGGTATGCCCACTTATGCAAGTTTTAGTGAGTTAGGTTGTTTGAAGAAAAGCACATGGCAGTGGCACCTATGATGTGACCGACATTCACGTCAAAGATGTACATTGAATCTGGCACTAGCCTGCTTTCAGCTATTCAGTCATGCAAGTCTGGCGGAACCCGTTTTGTTGAAGAAAACCACATGAAAACTGTCTTCTTTTCCGTTACACTGATTCCCTTTGTATACTTTCATTGAATTGTGGTACACACCCAGCCTCGGCAACGCGTTTAAAGTGTGGTTACATTAATTTTACGAAAGGTCCACATGTAATCAGCGCAATATAGCCAGTAAAACAAGTTCGCGTCAAATGGGTCAGCTCAGGAGAGCTGCACATGTAATGCCACATACCTAGGACACAACCTGTTCAGCCTATCGGCTAGTAATGCCGTTTCGCCATAAAAACAGCCCCTCATCATTGATATAGTGAGGGGATAGTGGACGACCCGATGGTACATGTAGGCGAGAAAGTTGACAAAGTCCTCAAACTGCCATAATGATGTCAAACCGTCGCTATCATTACGAGCCCCATATATCCACCTACTAGCTCGACAACCTGGGTCAAATACACTTTCAACCTGCAGTGCTGGAGAATCGCAGCACACCTACCTGGACTCATCACATTCATATGCCTGTATAACCATACTCTATCACCCTTCGGGGTAGCCGAGTAGCTAAGGCGCTAGTATACTCGGCTCGAAATTGCGGGCTAATCCCCGGCTCCGGAGATTTTCAGTTTGAATGGAGGCAAGCTGCGAAGGCTCCCGTGTGCATCGTAGCGCACGTTAAAGATCCCCAGTTGGGCAAAATTCTCCGTAGACCTCCACTTCGGCGTCCTTGGGACGTAGCCCACTCCCCCCAATTGGCTATAAAACTATCGTTACTTTACCGCGTCTGTTCCTAGAAAATTCTTTTCCCGAACTTTTTAAAAAGACGCCTATTTTTTGCCACAGCGATCGGCCCATGTGGCCAACAATTATCTTACGTAACAGTGAGAGCAGACAGAATAGTCAAATTATCAAGGTTGCACGAATGCCTTTCTTTTTTGTATGACTGACTACTTGACTGATCTTCCAATTTCACTACATTGAAGTGCGGCTCGTACATAGCGGTACATGTTGGGCCAGCAAGCTTTATTGAAGAGTGGCACATACCTCTTGGCCCATCTCCAGTGACGCAAATGCTCGTCACGGAAGTTCCTTGCAGATTGGTACACAACTAGTTTGGTATGCCCACTTATGCAAGTTTTAGTGAGTTAGGTTGTTTGAAGAAAAGCACATGGCAGTGGCACCTATGATGTGACCGACATTCACGTCAAAGATGTTCATTGAATCTGGCACTAGCCTGCTTTCATCTATTCAGTCATGCAAGTCTGACGGAGCCCGTTTTGTTAAAGAAAACCACATGAAAACTGTCTTCTTTTCCGTTACACTGATTCCCGTTATATACTTTCATTGAATTGTGGCACACACGCAGCCTCGGCAACGCATTTAAAGTGCGGTTACATTTTTTTTGTGACAGGTCAACGTGTAATCAGCGAAATATAACCAGTAAAACAGGTTCGCGTAAATGGGTCAGCTGAAGAGAGCCGCACATACAATGCCACATAACTAGGACACAACATGTTCCGCCTATAGGCTAGTAATGCCGTTTCGCCACAAAAACAGCCCCTCATCATTGATATAGTGAGGGGATAGTGGACAACCCGATGTTACATGTAGGCGAGAAAGTTGACAAAGTCCTCAAACTCCCTATTGATGTCAAACCGTCGCTATCATTACGACCCCCAGATATAACAGCTACTGGCTCGACAACCTGGGCCAAATACACTTTCAACCTGCAGAGCTGAAGAATCGCTGCACACCTACCTGGACTCATCACATTCATATGCCTGTATAACCTTACTCTATCACCCTTCGGGTTACCGGTGTACCTAAGGCGCTAGTATACTCGGCTCGAAATTGCGGGCTAATCCCCGGCTCCGGAGATTTCAGTTTGAATGGAGGCAAGCTGCGAAGGCGCTCGCGTGCATCGTAGCGCGCGTTAAAAATCCCCAGTTGGGCAAAATTCTCCGTAGACCTCCACTACGGCGTCCTTGGGACGTAACCCACTCCCCCCAATTGGCTATAAAACTATCGTTACATTACCGCGTCTGTTCCTAGAAAATTCTTTTCCCGAACTTGTTAAAAAGACGCCTATTTTTTGCCACAGCGATCGGCCCGTGTGGTTAACAATTATCTTACGTACCAGTGAGAGCAGACAGAATAGTCAAATTGTCAAGGTTGCAGGAATGCCTTTCTTTTTTGTATGACTGACTACTTCACTGATCTTCCAATTTCACTACATTGAAGTGCGGCTCGTACATAGCGGTACATGTTGGGGCCAGCAAGCTTTATTGAAGAGGGGCACATACCTCTTGGCCCATCTCCAGTGACGCAAATGCTCGTCACTCAAAGAAGTTCCTTGCAGATTGGTAGACGACTAGTTTCGTATGCCCACCTATGCAAGTTTTAGTGAGTTAGGTTCTTTCATGAAAATCACATGGCAGTGGCACCTACGATGTGACCGACATTCACGTCAAAGATGTACATTGAATCTGGCACTAGCCTGCTTTCATCTATTCAGTCATGCAAGTCTGACTGAGCCCGTTTTGTTCAAGAAAACCACATGAAAACTGTCTCCTTTTCAGTGACACTGATTCCCGTTATGTACTTTCATTGAATTGTGGCACACACCCAGTGTCGGCAACGCATTTAAAGTGCGGTTACATTTTTTTGTGAAAGGTCTACGTGTAATCAGCGAAATATAGCCAGTAAAACAGGATCGCGTCAAATGGGTCAGCTGAGGAGAGCTTCACATGTAATGCCACATACCTAGGACACAACCTGTTCAGCCTATCGGCTAGTAATGCAGTTTCGCCATAAAAACAGCCCCTCATCATTGATATAGTGAGGGGATAGTGGACGACCCGATGGTACATGTAGGCGAGAAAGTTGACAAAGTCCTCAAACTGCCATAATGATGTCAAACAGTCGCTATCATTACGACCCCCATATATCCAGCTACTAGCTCGACAACCTGGGTCAAATGCACTTTCAACTTGCAGTGCTGGAGAATCGCAGCACACCTATTGGACTCATCACATTCATATGCCTGTATAACCTTCCTCTATCACCCTTCGGGGTAGCCGAGTAGCTAAGGCGCTAGTATACTCGGCTCGAAATTGCGGGCTAATCCCCGGCTCCGGAGATTTCAGTTTGAATGGAGGCAAGCTGCGAAGGCGCCCGTGTGCATCGTAGCGCACGTTAAAGATCCCCAGTTGGGCAAAATTCTCCGTAGACCTCCACTACGGTGTCCTTGGGACGTAACCCTCTCCCCCCAATTGGCTATAAAACTATCTTTACTTTACCGCGTCTGTTCCTAGAAAATTCTTTTCCCGAACTTGTTAAAAAGACGCCTATTTTATGCCACAGCGATCGGCCCATGTGGCCTACAATTATCTTACGTACCAGTGAGAGCAGACAGAATAGTCAAATTATCAAGGTTGCACGAATGCCTTTCTTTTTTGTATGACTGACTACTTGACTGATCTTCCAATTTCACTACATTGAAGTGCGGCTCGTACATAGCGGTACATGTTGGGGCCAGCAAGCTTTATTGAAGAGGGGCACATACCTCTTGGCCCATCTCCAGCGGCGCAAATGCTCGTCACTCAAAGAAGTTCCTTGCAGATTGGTAGACAACTAGTTCCGTATGCCCACCTATGCAAGTTTTAGTGAGTTAGGTTGTTTGATGAATATCACATGGCAGTGGCACCTATGATGTCACCGACATTCACGTCAAAGATGTACATTGAATCTGGCACTAGCCTGCTTTCATCTATTCAGTCATGCAAGTCTGACTGAGCCCGTTTTGTTCAAGAAAACCACATGAAAGCTGTCTCCTTTTGAGTTACACTGATTCCCGTTATGTACTTTCATTCAATTGTGGCAAACACCCAGTGTCGGCAACGCATTTATAGTGCGGTTACATTTTTTTGTGAAAGGTCTACGTGTAATCAGCGAAATATAGCCAGTAAAACAGGTTCGCGTCAAATGGGTCAGCTGAAGAGAGCTGCACATGCAATGCCACATAACTAGGACACAACATGTTCCGCCTATAGGCTAGTAATGCCGTTTCGCCATAAAAACAACCCCTCATCATTGATATAGTGAGCGGATTGTGGCCGAGCCGATGGTACATTTAAGCGAGAAAGCAGAGAAAGTCCACGAACTGCCCTAATGATGTCAAACCGTCGCAATCGTTACGACCCCCAGATATTCAGCTACTGGCTCGATAACCTGGGCCAAATACACTTTCAACCTGCAGAGCTGAAGAATCGCTGCACACCTACCTGGACTCATCACATTCATATGCCTGTATAACCTTACTCTATCACCCTTCGGGGTAGCGGAGTACCTAAGGCGCTATTATACTCGGCTCGAAATTGCGGGCTAATCCCCGGCTCCGGAGATTTCAGTTTGAATGGAGGCAAGCTGCGAAGGCGCCCGTGTGCATCGTAGCGCATGTTAAAAATCCCCAGTTGGGCAAAATTCTCCGTAGACCTCCACTACGGCGTCCTTGGGACGTAACCCACTCCCCCCAATTGGCTATAAAACTATCGTTACATTAACGCGTCTGTTCCTAGAAAATTCTTTTCCCAAACTTGTTAAAAAGACGCCTATTTTTTGCCACAGCGATCGGCCCATGTGGCCAACAATTATCTTACGTACAAGTGAGAGCAGACAGAATAGTCAAATAATCAAGGTTGCACGAATGCCTTTCTTTTTTGTGTAACTGACTACTTGACTGATCTTCCAATTTCACTACATTGAAGTGCGGCTCGTTCAAAGCGGTACATGTTGGGGCCAGCAAGCTTTTTTGAAGAGGGCCACATACCTCTTGGCCCATCTCCAGTGACGCAAATGCTCGTCACGGAAGTTCCTTGCAGATTGGTACACAACTAGTTTGGTATGCCCACTTATGCAAGTTTTAGTGAGTTAGGTTGTTTGAAGAAAAGCACATGGCAGTGGCACCTATGATGTGACCGACATTCACGTCAAAGATGTACATTGAATCTCGCACTAGCCTGCTTTCAGCTATTCAGTCATGCAAGTCTGGCGGAACCCGTTTTGTTGAAGAAAACCACATGAAAACTGTCTCCTTTTCAGTTACACTGATTCCCGTTATATACTTTCATTGAATTGTGGCGGACACCCAGCCTCGGCAACGCATTTACAGTGCGGTTACATTAATTTTACGAAAGGTCCAGATGTAATCAGCGAAATATAGCCAGTAAAACAGGTTCGCGTCAAATGGGTCAGCTCAGGAGAGCTGCACATGTAATGCCACATACCTAGGACACAACCTGTTCAGCCTATCGGCTAGTAATGCCGTTTCGCCATAAAAACAGCCCCTCATCATTGATATATTGAGGGGATAGTGGACGACCCGATGGTACTTGTAGGCGAGAAAGTTGACAAAGTCCTCAAACTGCCATAATGATGTCAAACCGTCGCTATCATTACGACCCCCATATATCCACCTACTAGCTCGACAACCTGGGTCAAATACACTTTCAACCTGCAGTGCTGGAGAATCGCAGCACACCTACCTGGACTCATCACATTCATATGCCTGTATAACCATACTCTATCACCCTTCGGGGTAGCCGAGTAGCTAAGGCGCTAGTATACTCGGCTCGAAATTGCGGGCTAATCCCCGGCTCCGGAGATTTTCGGTTTGAATGGAGGCAAGCTGCGAAGGCGCCCGTGTGCATCGTAGCGCACGTTAAAGATCCCCAGTTGGGCAAAATTCTCCGTAGACCTCCACTACGGCGTCCTTGGGACGTAACCCACTCCCCCCAATTGGCTATAAAACTATCGTTACTTTACCGCGTCTGTTCCTAGAAAATTCTTTTCCCGAACTTGTTAAAAAGACGCCTATTTTTTGCCACAGCGATCGGCCCATGTGGCCAACAATTATCTTACGTACCAGTGAGAGCAGACAGAATAGTCAAATTATCAAGGTTGCACGAATGCCTTTCTTTTTTGTATGACTGACTACTTGACTGATCTTCCAATTTCACTACATTGAAGTGCGGCTCGTAGATAGCGGTACATGTTGGGGCCAGCAAGCTTTATTGAAGAGGGGCACATACCTCTTGGCCCATCTCCAGTGACGCAAATGCTCGTCACGGAAGTTCCTTGCAGATTGGTACACAACTAGTTTGGTATGCCCAGTTATGCAAGTTTTAGTGAGTTAGGTTGTTTGAAGAAAAGCACATGGCAGTGGCACCTATGATGTGACCGACATTCACGTCAAAGATGTTCATTGAATCTGGCACTAGCCTGCTTTCATCTATTCAGTCATGCAAGTCTGACTGAGCCCGTTTTGTTCAAGAAAACCACATGAAAACTGTCTCCTTTTCAGTTACACTGATTCCCGTTATGTACTTTCATTGAATTGTGGCACACACCCAGTGTCGGCAACGCATTTAAAGTGCGGTTACATTTTTTTGTGAAAGGTCTACGTGTAATCAGCGAAATATGGCCAGTAAAACAGGATCGCGTCAAATGGGTCAGCTGAGGAGAGCTGCACATGTAATGCCACATACCTAGGACACAACCTGTTCAGCCTATCGGCTAGTAATGCCGTTTCGCCATAAAAACAGCCCCTCATCATTGATATAGTGAGGGGATAGTGGACGACCCGATGGTACATGTAGGCGAGAAAGTTGACAAAGTCCTCAAACTGCCATAATGATGTCAAACCGTCGCTATCATTACGACCCCCATATATCCACCTACTAGCTCGACAACCTGGGTCAAATACACTTTCAACCTGCAGTGCTGGAGAATCGCAGCACACCTACCTGGACTCATCACATTCATATGCCTGTATAACCTTACTCTATCACCCTTCGGCGTAGCCGAGTAGCTAAGGCGCTAGTATACTCGGCTCGAAATTGCGGGCTATTCCCAGGCTCAGGAGATTTCAGTTTGAATGGAAGCAAGCTGCGAAGGCGCCCGTGTGCATCGTAGCGCACGTTA
Source organism: Dermacentor variabilis (assembly GCF_050947875.1). Classification (NCBI taxonomy): domain Eukaryota; kingdom Metazoa; phylum Arthropoda; class Arachnida; order Ixodida; family Ixodidae; genus Dermacentor; species Dermacentor variabilis. Next base: position 217,390,713 of record NC_134569.1, on the reverse strand, counting down.
AAAATCCCCAGTTGGGCAAAATTCTCCGTAGACCTCCACTACGGCGTCCTTGGGACGTAACCCACTCCCCCCAATTGGCTATAAAACTATCGTTACTTTACCGCGTCTGTTCCTAGAAAATTCTTTTCCCGAACTTGTTAAAAAGACGCCTATTTTTTGCCACAGCGATCGGCCCATGTGGCTAACAATTATCTTACGCACCAGTGAGAGCAGACAGAATAGTCAAATTATCAATGTTGCACGAATGCCTTTCTTTTTTGTATAACTGACTACTTGACTGATCTTCCAATTTCACTACATTGAAGTGCGGCTCGTACATAGCGGTACATGTTGGGGCCAGCAAGCTTTATTGAAGAGGGCCACATACCTCTTGGCCCATCTCCAGTGACGCAAATGCTCGTCACTTACGGAAGTTCCTTGCAGATTGGTACACAACTAGTTTGGTATGCCCACTTATGCAAGTTTTAGTCAGTTAGGTTGTTTGAAGAAAAGCACATGGCAGTGGCACCTATGATGTGACCGACATTCACATCAAAGATGTACATTGAATCTGGCACTAGCCTGCTTTCAGCTAATCAGTCATGCAAGTCTGGCGGAACCCGTTTTGTTGAAGAAAACCACATGAAATCTGTCTCCTTTACAGTTACACTGATTCCCGTTATATACTTTCATTGAATTGTGGCAGACACGCAGCCTCGGCAACGCATTTAAAGTGCGCTTACATTTTTTTTGTGAAAGGTCTACGTGTAATCAGCGAAATATAGCCAGTAAAACAGGATCGCGTCAAATGGGTCAGCTGAGGAGAGCTGCACATGTAATGCCACATACCTAGGACACAACCTGTTCAGCCTATCGGCTAGTAATGCCGTTTCGCCATAAAAACAGCCCCTCATCATTGATATAGTGAGGGGATAGTGGACGACCCGATGGTACATGTAGGCGAGAAAGTTGACAAAGTCCTCAAACTGCCATAATGATGTCAAACCGTCGCTATCATTACGACCCCCATATATCCAGCTACTGGCTCGACAACCTGGGCCAAATACACTTTCAACCTGCAGAGTTGAAGAATCGCTGCACACCTACCTGGACTCATCACATTCATATGCCTGTATAACCTTACTCTATCACCCTTCGGGGTAGCGGAGTACCTAAGCCGCTAGTATACTCGGCTCGAAATTGCGGGCTAATCCCCGGCTCCGGAGATTTCAGTTTGAATGGAGGCAAGCTGCGAAGGCGCCCGTGTGCATCGTAGCGCGCGTTAAAAATCCCCAGTTGGGCAAAATTCTCCGTAGACCTCCACTACGGCGTCCTTGGGACGTAACCCACTCCCCCCAATTGGCTATAAAACTATCGTTACATTAACGCGTCTGTTCCTAGAAAATTCTTTTCCCGAACTTGTTAAAAAGACGCCTATTTTTTGCCACAGCGATCGGCCCATGTGGCCAACAATTATCTTACGTACAAGTGAGAGCAGACAGAATAATCAAATAATCAAGGTTGCACGAATGCCTTTCTTTTTTGTATAACTGACTACTTGACTGATCTTCCAATTTCACTACATTGAAGTGCGGCTCGTTCATAGCGGTACATGTTGGGGCCAGCAAGCTTTATTGAAGAGGGCCACATACCTCTTGGCCCATCTCCAGTGACGCAAATGCTCGTCACGGAAGTTCCTTGCAGATTGGTACACAATTAGTTTGGTATGCCCACCTATGCAAGTTTTAGTGAGTTAGGTTGTTTGAAGAAAAGCACATGGCAGTGGCACCTATGATGTGACCGACATTCACGTCAAAGATGTACATTGAATCTCGCACTAGCCTGCTTTCAGCTATTCAGTCATGCAAGTCTGGCGGAACCCGTTTTGTTGAAGAAAACCACATGAAAACTGTCTCCTTTTCAGTTACACTGATTCCCGTTATATACTTTCATTGAATTGTGGCGGACACCCAGCCTCGGCGACGCATTTACAGTGCGGTTACATTAATTTTACGAAAGGTCCACATGTAATCAGCCAAATATAGCTAGTAAAACAGGTTCGCGTCAAATGGGTCAGCTCAGGAGAGCTGCACATGTAATGTCACATAATTAGGACACAACCTGTTCAGCCTATCGGCTAGTAATGCCGTTTCGCCATAAAAACAGCCCCTCATCATTGATATATTGAGGGGATAGTGGACGACCCGATGGTACATGTAGGCGAGAAAGTTGACAAAGTCCTCAAACTGCCATAATGATGTCAAACCGTCGCTATCATTACGACCCCCATATATCCACCTACTAGCTCGACAACCTGGGTCAAATACACTTTCAACCTGCAGTGCTGGAGAATCGCAGCACACCTACCTGGACTCATCACATTCATATGCCTGTATAACCATACTCTAACACCCTTCGGGGTAGCCGAGTAGCTAAGGCGCTAGTATACTCGGCTCGAAATTGCGGGCTAATCCCCGGCTCCGGAGATTTTCAGTTTGAATGGAGGCAAGCTGCGAAGGCGCCCGCGTGCATCGTAGCGCACGTTAAAGATCCGCAGTTGGGCAACATTCTCCGTAGACCTCCACTACGGCGTCCTTGGGACGTAACCCACTCCCCCCAATTGGCTATAAAACTATCGTTACTTTACTGCGTCTGTTCCTAGAGAATTCTTTTCCCGAACTTGTTAAAAAGACGCCTATTTTTTGCCACAGCGATCGTCCCATGTGGCTAACAATTATCTTACGTACCAGTGAGAGCAGACAGAATAGTCAAATTATCAAGGTTGCACTAATGCCGTTCTTTTTTGTATGACTGACAACTTGACTGATCTTCCAATTTCACTACATTGAACTGCGGCTCGTACATAGCGGTACATGTTGGGGCCAGCAAGCTTTATTGAAGAGGGGCAGATACCTCTTGGCACATCTCCAGTGACGCAAATGCTCGTCACTTACGGAAGTTCCTTGCAGATTGGTCCACAACTAGTTTCGTATGCCCACTTGTGCAAGCTTTAGTGAGTTAGGTTGTTTGAAGAAAAGCACATGGCAGTGGCACCTATGATGTGACCGACATTCACGTCAAAGATGTACATTGAATCTAGCACTAGTCTGCTTTCAGCTATTCAGTCATGCAAGTCTGGCCGAACCCGTTTTGTTGAAGAAAACCACATGAAAACTGTCTCCTTTTCAGTTACACTGATTCCCATTATATACTTTCATTGAAATGTGGCGCACACCCAGCCTCGGCAACGCATTTAAAGTGCGGTTACATTGATTTTACGAAAGGTCCACATGTAATCAGCGAAATATAGCTAGTAAAACAGGTTCGCGTCAAATAGGTCAGCTGAGGAGAGCTGCACATGTAATGCCACATACCTAGGACACAACCTGTTCAGCCTATCGGCTAGTAATGCCATGTCGCCATAAAAACAGTCCCTCATCATTGATATAGTGAGGGGGGAGTGGAAGACCCGAGTGTACATGTAGGCGAGAAAGTTGACAAAGTCCTCAAACTGCCACAATGATGTCAAACCGTCGCTATCATTACGACCCCCATATATCCAGCTACTAGCTCGACAACCTGGGTCAAATACACTTTCAACCTGCAGTGCTGGAGGATCGCAGAACACCTACCTGGACTCATCACATTCATGTGCCTGTATAACCTTACTCTATCACCCTTCGGGGTGGCCGAGTAGCTAAGGCGCTAGTATACTCGGCTCGAAATTGCGGGCTAATTCCCGGCTCCGGAGATTTCAGTTTGAATGGAGGCAAGCTGCGAAGGCGCCCGTATGCATCGTAGCGCACGTTAAAGATCCTCAGTTGGGCAAAATTCTCCGTAGACCTCCACTACGGCGTCCTTGGGACGTACCCACTCCCCCCAATTGGCTATAAAACTATCGTTACTTTACCGCGTCAGTTCCTAGAAAATTCTTTTCCCGAACTTGTTAAAAAGACGCCTATTTTTTGCCACAGCGATCTGCCCATGTGGCTAACAAGTATCTTACGTACCAGTGAGAGCAGACAGAATAGTCAAATTATCAAGGTTGCACGAATGCCGTTCTTTTTTGTATGACTGACTACTTGACTTATCTTGGAATTTCACTACATTGAAGTGCGGCTCGTACGTAGCGGTACATGTTGGGGCCAGCAAGATTTATTGAAGAGGGCCACATACCTTTTGGCCCACCTCCAGTGACGCAAATGCTCGTCACGGAAGTTCCTTGCAGATCGGTGCATAACTAGTTTTTATGCCCACTTATGCAAGTTTTAGTCAGTTAGGTTGTGTGAAGAAAAGCACATGGCAGTGGCACCTACGATGTGACCGACATTCACGTCAAAGATGTTCATTGAATCTGGCACTAGCCTGCTTTCTTCTATTCAGTCATGCAAGTCTGGCGGAACCCGTTTTGTTGAAGAAAACCGCATGAAAACTGTCTTCTTTTCCGTTACACTGATTCCCGTTATATACTTTCATTGAAATGTGGCGCACACCCAGCCTCGGCAACGCATTTAAAGTGCGGTTACATTGATTTTACGAAAGGTCCACATGTAATCAGCGAAATATAGCCAGTAAAACAGGTTAGCGTCAAATGGGTCAGCTGAGGAGAGCTGCACATGCAATGCCACATACCTAGGACACAACCTGTTCCGCCTATCGGCTAGTAATGCCGTTTCGCTATGAAAACAGCCCTTCATCATTGATATAGTGAGGGGATAGTGGACGACCCGATGGTACATGTAGCCGAGAAAGTTGACAAAGTCCTCAAACTGCCCGATTGATGTCAAACTGTCGCTATCATTACGACCCCTATATATCCAGCTACTAGCTCGACAACCTGGGTGAAATACACTTTCAACCTGCAGTGCTTGAGAATCGATGCACACCTACCTGGACTCATCACATTCATATGCCTGTATAACCTTACTCTACCACCCTTCGGGGTAGCCGAGTACGTAAGGGGCTAGTATACTCGGCTCGAAATTGCGGGCTAATCCCCGGCTCCGGAGATTTCAGTTTGAATGGAGGGAAGCTGCGAAGGCGCCCGTGTGCATCGTAGCGCACGTTAAAGATCCCCAGTTGGGCAAAATTCTCCGTAGACCTCCACTACGGCGTCCTTGGGACGTAACCCACTCCCCCCAATTGGCTACAAAACTATCGTCACTTTACCGCGTCTGTTCCTAGAAAATTCTTTTCCCGAACTTGTTAAAAAGACGCCTATTTTTTGCCACAGCGATCTGCCCATGTGGCTAACAATTATCTTACGTACCAGTGAGAGTAGACAGAATAGTCAAATTATCAAGGTTGCACGAATGCCTTTCTTTGTTGTATAACTGACTACTTGACTGATCTTCCAATTTCACTACATTGAAGTGCGGCTCGTACATAGCGGTACATGTTGGGGCCAGCAAGCTTTGTTGAAGAGGGGCACATACCTCTTGGCACATCTCCAGTGACGCAAATGCTCGTCACTTACGGAAGTTCCTTGCAGATTGGTCCACAGCTAGTTTCCTATGCCCACTTATGCAAGTTTTAGTGAGTTAGGTTTTTTTGATGAAAATCACATTGCAGTGGCACCTACGATGTTACCGACATTCACGTCAAAGATGTACATTGAATCTGGCACTGGCCTGCTTTCATCTATTCAGTCATGCAAGTCTGACTGAGCCCGTTTTGCTGAAGAAAACCACATGAAAACTGTCTCCTTTTCAGTTACACTGATTCCCGTTATGTACTTTCATTGAATTGTGGCACACACCCAGTGTCGGCAACGCATTTGAAGTGCGGTTACATTTTTTTGCGAAAGGTCTACGTGTAATCAGCGAAATATAGCCAGTAAAACAGGTTCGCGTCAAATGGGTCAGCTGAAGAGAGCTGCACATGCAATGCCACATAACAAGGACACAACATGTTCTGCCTATAGGCTAGTAATGCCGTTTCGCCATAAAAACAACCCCTCATCATTGATATAGTGAGCGGATTCTGGACGACCCGATGTTACATGTAGGCGAGAAAGTTGACAAAGTCCTCAAACTGCCATAATGATGTCAAACCGTCGCTATCATTACGACCCCCATATATCCAGCTACTAGCTCGACAACCTGGGTCAAATACACTTTCAACCTGCAGTGCTGGAGAATCGCAGCACACCTACCTGGACTCATCACATTCATATGCCTGTATAAGCTTACTCTTATCACCCATCGGGGTAGCCGAGTAGCTAAGGCGCTAGTATACTCGGCTCAAAATTGCGGGCTAATCTCCGGCTCCGGAGATTTCAGTTTGAATAGAGGCAAGCTGCGAAGGCGCCCGTGTGCATCGTAGCGCACGTTAAAGATCCCCAGTTGGGCAAAATTCTCCGTAGACCTCCACTACGGCGTCCTTGGGACGTAACCCACTCCCCCCAATCGGCTATAAAACTATCGTTACTTTACCGCGTCTGTTCCTAGAAAATTCTTTTCCCGAACTTGTTAAAAAGACGCCTATTTTTTGCCACAGCGATCGGCCCATGTGGCTAACAATTATCTTACGTACCAGTGAGAGTAGACAGAATAGTCAAATTATCAAGGTTGCACGAATGCCTTTCTTTTTTGTATAACTGACTACTTGACTGATCTTCCAATTTCACTACGTTGAAGTGCGGCTCGGACATAGCGGTACATGTTGGGGCCAGCAAGCTTTATTGAAGAGGGGCACGTACCTCTCGGCCCATCTCCAGTGACGCAAATGCTCGTCACTCACGGAAGTTCCTTGCAGATTGGTACACAACTAGTTTGGTATGCCCACTTATGCAAGTTTTATTGAGTTAGGTTGTTTGATGAAAAGCACATGGCAGTGGCACCTACGATGTGACCGACATTCACGTCAAAGATGTACACTGAATCTGGCACTAGCCTGCTTTCATCTATTGAGTCACGCAAGTCTGGCGGAACCCGTTTTGTTGAAGAAAACCACATGAAAACTGTCTCCGTTTCAGTTACACTGATTCCCGTTATGTACTTTCATTGAATTGTGGCGCACACCCAGTCTCGGCAACGCATTTAAAGTGCGGTTACATTGATTTTACGACATGTCCACGTGTAATCAGCAAAATATAGCTAGTAAAACAGGTTCGCATCAAATGGGTCAGCTGAGGACAGCTGCACATGTAATGCCACATACCGAGGACACAACCAGTTCAGCCTATCGGCTAGTAACCCCGTTTCGCCATAAAAACAGCCCCTCATCATTGATATAGTGAGGGGATAGTGGACGACCCGATGGTACATGTACGCGATAAAGTTGACAAAGTCCTCAAACTGCCATAATGATGTCGAACCGTCGCTATCGTTACGACCCCCATATATCCTGCTACTAGCTCGACAACCTGGGTCAAATACACTTTCAACCTGCAGTGCTGGAGAATCGCAGCACACCTACCTGGACGCCTCACATTCATCTCCCTGTATAACCTTACTCTATCACCCTTCGGGGTAGCCGAGTAGCTAAGGCGCTAGTATACTCGGCTCGAAATTGCGGGCTAATCCCCGGCTCCGGAGATTTCTGTTTGAATGGAGGCAAGCTGCGAAGGCGCCCGTGTGCATCGTAGCGCACGTTAAAGATCCCCAGTTGGGCAAAATTCTCCGTAGACCTCCACTACGGCGTCCTTGGGACGTAACCCACTCCCCCCAATTGGCTATAAAGCTATCGTTACCTTACCGCGTCTGTTCCTAGAAAATTCCTTTCCCGAACTTGTTAAAAAGCCGCCTATTTTTTGCCACAGCGATCGGCCCATGTGGCTAACAATTATCTTACGTACCAGTGAGAGTAGACAGAATAGTCAAATTATCAAGGTTGCACGAATGCCTTTCTTTTTTGTATAACTGACTACTTGACTGATCTTCCAATTTCACTACGTTGAAGTGCGGCTCGTACATAGCGGTACATGTTGGGGCCAGCAAGCTTTATTGAAGAGGGGCACGTACCTCTCGGCCCATCTCCAGTGACGCAAATGCTCGTCACTCACGGAAGTTCCTTGCAGATTGGTACACAACTAGTTTGGTATGCCCACTTATGCAAGTTTTATTGAGTTAGGTTGTTTGATGAAAAGCACATGGCAGTGGCACCTACGATGTGACCGACATTCACGTCAAAGATGTACATTGAATCTGGCACTAGCCTGCTTTCATCTATTGAGTCACGCAAGTCTGGCGGAACCCGTTTTCTTGAAGAAAACCACATGAAAACTGTCTCCGTTTCAGTTACACTGATTCCCGTTATGTACTTTCATTGAATTGTGGCGCACACCCAGTCTCGGCAACGCATTTAAAGTGCGGTTACATTGATTTTACGACATGTCCACGTGTAATCAGCAAAATATAGCTAGTAAAACAGGTTCGCATCAAATGGGTCAGCTGAGGACAGCTGCACATGTAATGCCACATACCGAGGACACAACCAGTTCAGCCTATCGGCTAGTAACGCCGTTTCGCCATAAAAACAGCCCCTCATCATTGATATAGTGAGGGGATAGTGGACGACCCGATGGTACATGTACGCGATAAAGTTGACAAAGTCCTCAAACTGCCATAATGATGTCGAACCGTCGCTATCGTTACGACCCCCATATATCCTGCTACTAGCTCGACAACCTGGGTCAAATACACTTTCAACCTGCAGTGCTGGAGAATCGCAGCACACCTACCTGGACGCCTCACATTCATCTCCCTGTATAACCTTACTCTATCACCCTTCGGGGTAGCCGAGTAGCTAAGGCGCTAGTATACTCGGCTCGAAATTGCGGGCTAATCCCCGGCTCCGGAGATTTCTGTTTGAATGGAGGCAAGCTGCGAAGGCGCCCGTGTGCATCGTAGCGCACGTTAAAGATCCCCAGTTGGGCAAAATTCTCCGTAGACCTCCACTACGGCGTCCTTGGGACGTAACCCACTCCCCCCAATTGGCTATAAAGCTATCGTTACCTTACCGCGTCTGTTCCTAGAAAATTCCTTTCCCGAACTTGTTAAAAAGCCGCCTATTTTTTGCCACAGCGATCGGCCCATGTGGCTAACAATTATCTTACGTACCAGTGAGAGCAGACAGAATAGTCAAATTATCAAGGTTGCACGAATGTCGTTCTTTTTTGTATGACTGACTACTTGACTGATCTTCCAATTTCACTACATTGAAGTGCGGCTCGTACACAGCGGTACGTGTTGGGGCCAGCAAGCTTTATTGAAGAGGGGCACATACCTCTTGGCACATTTCCAGTGACGCAAATGATCGTCACTTACGGAAGTTCCTTGCAGATTGGTCCACAGCTAGTTTCCTATGCCCACTTATGCAAGTTTTAGTGAGTTAGGTTTTTTTGATGAAAATCACATGGCAGTGGCACCTACGATGTGACCGACATTCACGTCAAAGATGTACATTGAATCTGGCACTAGCCTGCTTTCATCTATTCAGTCATGCAACTCTGACTGAGCCCGTTTTGTTGAAGAAAACCACATGAAAACTGTCTCCTTTTCAGTTACACTGATTCCCGTTATGTACTTTCATTGAATTGTGGCACACACCCAGTGTCGGCAACGCATTTGAAGTGCGGTTACATTTTTTTTGTGAAAGGTCTACGTGTAATCAGCGAAATATAGCCAGTAAAACAGGTTCGCGTCAAATGGGTCAGCTGAAGACAGCTGCACATGCAATGCCACATAACTAGGACACAACATGTTCCGCCTATAGGCTAGTAATGCCGTTTCGCCATAAAAACAAACCCTCATCATTGATATAGTGAGCGGATTGTGGACGACCCGATGGTACATTTAAGCGAGAAAGCAGAGAAAGTCCACGAACTGCCCTAATGATGTGAAACCGTCGCAATCGTTACGACCCCAGATATTCAGCTACTGGCTCGATAACCTGGGCCAAATACACCTTCAACCTGCAGAGCTGAAGAATCGCTGCACACCTACCTGGACTCATCACATTCATATGCCTGTATAACCTTTCTCTATCACCCTTCGGGGTAGCGGAGTACCTAAGGCGCTAGTATACTCGGCTCGAAATTGCGTAGTAATCCCCGGCTCCGGAGATTTCAGTTTGAATGGAGGCAAGCTGCGAAGGCGCCCGTGTGCATCGTAGCCCAGGTTAAAAATCCCCAGTTGGGCAAAATTCTCCGTAGACCACCACTACGGCGTCCTTGGGACGTAACCCAGTCCCCCCAATTGGCTATAAAACTGTCGTTACATTAACGCGTCTGTTCCTAGAAAATTCTTTTCTCGAACTTGTTAAAAAGACGCCTATTTTTTGCCACAGCGATCGGCCCATGTGGCTAACAATTATCTTACGTACCAGTGAGAGCAGACAGAATAGTCAAATTATCAAGGTTGCACGAATGCCTTTCCTTTTTGTATAACTGACTACTTGACTGATCTTCCAATTTCACTACATTGAAGTGCGGCTCGTACATAGCGGTACATGTTGGGGCCAGCAAGCTTTATTGAAGAGGGCCACATACCTCTTGGCCCATCTCCAGTAACGCAAATGCTCGTCACTTACGGAAGTTTCTTGCAGATTGGTACACAACTAGTTTGGTATGCCCACTTATGCAAGTTTTAGTGAGTTAGGTTGTTTGAAGTAAAGCACATGGCAGTGGCACTTATGATGTGACCGACATTCACGTCAAAGATGTTCATTGAATCTGGCACTAGCCTGCTTTAATCTATTCAGTCATGCAAGTCTGACGGAGCTCGTTTTGTTAAAGAAAACCACATGAAAACTGTCTTCTTTTCTGTTACACTGATTCCCGTCATATACTTTCATTGAATTTTCGCACACACGCAGCCTCGGCAACGCATTTAAAGTGCGGTTACATTTTTTATTGTGACAGGTCTACGTGTAATCCGCGAAATATAACCAGTAAAACAGGTTCGCGTCGAATGGCTCAGCTGAAGAGAGCTGCACATGCAATGCCACATAACTAGGACACAACATGTTCCGCCTATAGCCTAGTAATGCCGTTTCGCCATAAAAACAACCCCTCATCATTGATATAGTGAGCGGATTGTGGACGACCCGATGGTACATTTAAGCGAGAAAGCAGAGAAAGTCCACGAACTGCCCCAATGATGTCAAACCGTCGCAATCGTGACGACCCCCAGATATTCAGCTACTGGCTCGATAACCTGGGCCAAATACACTTTCAACCTGAAGAGCTGAAGAATCGCTGCACACCTACCTGGACTCATCACGTTCATATGCCTGTATAACCTTACTCTATCACCCTTCGGAGTAGCGGAGTGCCTAAGGCGCTAGTATACTCGGCTCGAAATTGCGGGCTAATCCCCGGCTCCGGAGATTTCAGTTTGAATGGAGGCAAGCTGCGAAGGCGCCCGTGTGCAACGTAGCGCACGTTAAAGATCCCCAGTTGGGCAAAATTCTCCGTAGACCTCCACTACGGCGTCCTTGGGACGTAACCCACTCCCCCCAATTTGCTATAAAACTATCGTTACTTTACCGCGTCTGTTCCTAGAAAATTCTTTTCCCGAACTTGTTAAAAAGACGCCTATATTTTGCCACAGCGATCGGCCCATGTGGCTAACAATTATCTTACGTACCAGTGAGAGCAGACAGAATAGTCAAATTATCAAGGTTGCACGAATGCCGTTCTTTTTTGTATGACTCACTACTTGACTGATCTTCCAATTTCACTACATTGAAGTGCGGCTCGTACATAGCGGTACATGTTGGGGCCAGCAAGCTTTATTGAAGAGGGGCACATACCTCTTGGCACATCTCCAGTGACGCAAATGCTCGTCACTTACGGAGGTTCCTTGCAGATTGGTCCACAACTAGTTTCGCATGCCCACTTATGCAAGTTTTAGTGAGTTAGGTTTTTTTGATGAAAATCACATGGCAGTGGCACCTACGATGTGACCGACATTCACGTCAAAGATGTACATTGAATCTGGCACTAGCCTGCTTTCATCTATTCAGTCATGCAAGTCTGGGGAACCCGTTTTCTTCTAGAAAACCCCTTGAAAACTGTCTCCTTACATATTTTTTGTGACAGCTCTACGTGTAATCAGCGAAATATAACCAGTAAAACAGGTTCGCGTCAAATGGGTCAGCTGAGGAGAGCTGCACATGCAATGCCACATACCTAGGACACAACCTGTTCAGCCTATCGGCTACTAATGCCGTTTCGCCATAAAAACAGCCCCTCATCATTGATATAGTGAGGGGATAGTGGACGACCCGATGGTACATGTAGGCGAGAAAGTTGACAAAGTCCTCAAACTGCCATAATGATGTCAAACCGTCGCTATCGTTACGACCCCCATATATCCAGCTACTAGCTCGACAACCTGGGTCAAATACACTTTCAACCTGCAGTGCAGGAGAATTGCAGCACACCTACCTGGACTCATCACATTCATATGCCTGTATAACCTTACTCTATCACCCTTCGAGGTAGCCGAGTAGCTAAGGCGCTAGTATACTCGGCTCGAAATTGCGGGCTAATCCCCGGCTCCGGAGATTTCAGTTTGAATGGAGGCAAGCTGCGAAGGCGCCCGTGTGCATCGTAGCGCACGTTAAAGATCCCCAGTTGGGCAAAATTCTCCGTAGACCTCCACTACGGCGTCCTTGGGACGTAACCCACTCCCCCCAATTTGCTATAAAACTATCGTTACTTTACCGCGTCTGTTCCTAGAAAATTCTTTTCCCGTACTTGTTAAAAAGACGCCTATTTTTTGCCACAGCGATCGGCCCATGTGGCTAACAATTATCTTACGTACCAGTGAGAGCAGACAGAATAGTCAAATTATCAAGGTTGCACGAATGCCGTTCTTTCTTGTATGACTGACTACTTGACTGATCTTCCAATTTCACTACATTGAAGTGGGGCTCGTACATGCGGTACATGTTGGGGCCAGCAAGCTTTATTGAAGAGGGGCACATACCTCTAGGCACATCTCCAGTGATTCAAATGCTCGTCACTTACGGAAGTTCCTTGCAGATTGGTCCACAACTAGTTTCGTATGCCCACTTCTGCAAGTTTTAGTGAGTTAGATTTTTTTGATGAAAATCACATAGCAGTGGCACCTACGGTGTGACCGACATTCACGTCAAAGATGTACATTGAATCTGGCACTAGCCTGCTTTCATCTATTCAGTCATGCAAGTCTGATGGAGCCCGTTTTGTTCAAGAAAACCACATGAAAACTGTCTCCTTTTCAGTTACACTGGTTCCCGTTATATACTTTCATTGAATTGTGGCACACACGCAGCCTCGGCAACGCAATTAAAGTGCGGTTGCATTTTTTTGTGACAAGTCTACGTGTAATCAGCGAAATATAACCAGTAAAACAGGTTCGCGTCAAATGGATCAGCTGAGGAGAGCTGCACATGCAATGCCACATACCTAGGACACAACCTGTTCAGCCTATCGGCTAGTAATGCCGTTTCGCCATAAAAACAGCCCCTCATCATTGATATAGTGAGGGGATAGTGGACGACCTGATGGTACATGTAGGCGAGAAAGTTGACAAAGTCCTCAAACTGCCATAATGATGTCAAACCGTCGCTATCGTTACGACCCCCATATATCCAGCTACTAGCTCGACAACCTGGGTCAAATACTCTTTCAACCTGCAGTGCAGGAGAATTGCAGCACACCTACCTGGACTCATCACATTCATATGCCTGTATAACCTTACTCTATCACCCTTCGGGGTAGCCGAGTAGCTAAGGCTCTAGTATACTCGGCTCGAAATTGCGGGCTAATCCCCGGCTCCGGAGATTTCAGTTTGAATGGAGGCGAGCTGCGAAGGCGCCCGTGTGCATCGTAGCGCACGTTAAAGATCCCCACTTGGGCAAAATTCTCCGTAGACCTCCACTACGGCGTCCTTGGGACGTAACCCACTCCCCCCAATTGGCTATAAAACTATCGTTACTTTACCGCGTCTGTTCCTAGAAAATTCTTTTCCCGAACTTGTTAAAAAGACGCGTATTTTTTGCCACAGCGATCGGCCCATGTGGCTAACAATTATCTTACGTACCAGTGAGAGCAGACAGAATAGTCAAATTATCAATGTTGCACGAATGCCGTTCTTTTTTGTATGACTGACTACTTGACTGATCTTCCAATTTCACTACATTGAAGTGCGGCTCGTACATAGCGGTACATGTTGGGGCCAGCAAGATTTATTGTAGAGGGGCACATACCTCTTCGCACATCTCCAGTGACGCAAATGCTCGTCACTTACGGAGGTTCCTTGCAGATTGGTCCACAACTAGTTTCGTATGCCCACTTATGCAAGTTTTAGTGAGTTAGGTTTTTTTTTGATGAAAATCACATAGCAGTGGCACCTACGGTGTGACCGACATTCACGTCAAAGATGTACATTGAATCTGGCACTAGCCTGCTTTCATCTATTCAGTCATGCAAGTCTGATGGAGCCCGTTTTGTTCAAGAAAACCACATGAAAACTGTCTCCTTTTCAGTTACACTGGTTCCCGTTATATACTTTCATTGAATTGTGGCACACACGCAGCCTCGGCAACGCAATTAAAGTGCGGTTGCATTTTTTTGTGACAAGTCTACGTGTAATCAGCGAAATATAACCAGTAAAACAGGTTCGCGTCAAATGGATCAGCTGAGGAGAGCTGCACATGCAATGCCACATACCTAGGACACAACCTGTTCAGCCTATCGGCTAGTAATGCCGTTTCGCCATAAAAACAGCCCCTCATCATTGATATAGTGAGGGGATAGTGGACGACCTGATGGTACATGTAGGCGAGAAAGTTGACAAAGTCCTCAAACTGCCATAATGATGTCAAACCGTCGCTATCGTTACGACCCCCATATATCCAGCTACTAGCTCGACAACCTGGGTCAAATACTCTTTCAACCTGCAGTGCAGGAAAATTGCAGCACACCTACCTGGACTCATCACATTCATATGCCTGTATAACCTTACTCTATCACCCTTCGGGGTAGCCGAGTAGCTAAGGCGCTAGTATACTCGGCTCGAAATTGCGGGCTAATCCCCGGCTCCGGAGATTTCAGTTTGAATGGAGGCGAGCTGCGAAGGCGCCCGTGTGCATCGTAGCGCACGTTAAAGATCCCCACTTGGGCAAAATTCTCCGTAGACCTCCACTACGGCGTCCTTGGGACGTAACCCACTCCCCCCAATTGGCTATAAAACTATCGTTACTTTACCGCGTCTGTTCCTAGAAAATTCTTTTCCCGAACTTGTTAAAAAGACGCGTATTTTTTGCCACAGCGATCGGCCCATGTGGCTAACAATTATCTTACGTACCAGTGAGAGCAGACAGAATAGTCAAATTATCAATGTTGCACGAATGCCGTTCTTTTTTGTATGACTGACTACTTGACTGATCTTCCAATTTCACTACATTGAAGTGCGGCTCGTACATAGCGGTACATGTTGGGGCCAGCAAGATTTATTGTAGAGGGGCACATACCTCTTGGCACATCTCCAGTGACGCATATGCTCGTCACTTACGGAGGTTCCTTGCAGATTGGTCCACAACTAGTTTCGTATGCCCACTTATGCAAGTTTTAGTGAGTTAGGTTTTTTTTGATGAAAATCACATGCCAGTGGCACCTACGATGTGACCGACATTCACGTCAAAGATGTACATTGAATCTGGCACTAGCCTGCTTTCATCTATTCAGTCATGCAAGTCTCGGGAACCCGTTTTCTTCTAGAAAACCAGATGAAAACTGTCTCCTTACATTTTTTTTGTGACAGCTCTACGTGTAATCAGCGAAATATAACCAGTAAAACAGGTTCGCGTCAAATGGATCAGCTGAGGAGAGCTGCACATGCAATGCCACATACCTAGGACACAACCTGTTCAGCCTATCGGCTAGTAATGCCGTTTCGCCATAGAAACAGCCCCTCATCATTGATATAGTGAGGGGATAGTGAAAGACCTGATGGTACATGTAGGCGAGAAAGTTGACAAAGTCCTCAAACTGCCATAATGATGTCACACCGTCGCTATCGTTACGACACCCATATATCCAGCTACTAGCTCGACAACCTGGGTCAAATACACGTTCAACCTGCAGTGCTGGAGAATCGCAGCACACCTACCTGGACTCATCACATTCATATGCCTGTATAACCTTACTGTATCACCCTTCGGGGTAGCCGAGTAGCTAAGGCGCTAGAATACTCGGCTCGAAATTGCGGGCTAATCCCCGGCTCCGGAGATTTCAGTTTGAATGGAGGCAAGCTGCGAAGGCGCCCGTGTGCAACGTAGCGCACGTTAAAGATCCCCAGTTGGGCAAAATTCTCCGTAGACCTCCACTACGGCGTCCTTGGGACGTAACCCACTCCCCCCAATTTGCTATAAAACTATCGTTACTTTACCGCGTCTGTTCCTAGAAAATTCTTTTCCCGAACTTGTTAAAAAGACGCCTGTTTTTTGCCACAGCGATCGGCCCATGTGGCTAACAATTATCTTACGTACCAGTGAGAGCAGACAGAATAGTCAAATTATCAATGTTGCACGAATGCCGTTCTTTTTTGTATGACTGACTACTTGACTGATCTTCCAATTTCACTACATTGAAGTGCGGCTCGTACATAGCGGTACATGTTTGGGCCAGCAAGCTTTATTGAAGAGGGGCACATACCTCTTGGCACATCTCCAGTGACGCAAATGCTCGTCACTTACGGAGGTTCCTTGCAGATTGGTCCACAACTAGTTTCGTATGCCCACTTATGCAAGTTTTAGTGAGTTAGGTTTTTTTTGATGAAAATCACATGGCAGTGGCACCTACGATGTGACCGACATTCACGTCAAAGATGTACATTGAATCTGGCACTAGCCTGCTTTCATCTATTCAGTCATGCAAGTCTGGGGAACCCGTTTTCTTCTAGAAAACCACATGAAAACTGTCTCCTTACATTTTTTTGTGACAGCTCTACGTGTAATCAGCGAAATATAACCAGTAAAACAGGTTCGCATCAAATGGACCAGCTGAGGAGAGCTGCACATGCAATGCCACATACCTAGGACACAACCTGTTCAGCCTATCGGCTAGTAATGCCGTTTCGCCATAAAAACAGCCCCTCATCATTGATATAGTGAGGGGATAGTGGACGACCTGATGGTACCTGTAGGCGAGAAAGTCGACAAAGTCCTCAAACTGCCATAATGATGTCAAACCGTCGCTATCGTTACGACCCCCATATATCCAGCTACTAGCTCGACAACCTGGGTCAAATACACTTTCAACCTGCAGTGCAGGAGAATTGCAGCACACCTACCTGGACTCATCACATTCATATGCCTGTATAAACTTACTCTATCACCCTTCGGAGTAGCCGAGTAGCTAAGGCGCTAGTATACTCGGTTCGAAATTGCGGGCTAATCCCCGGCTCCGGAGATTTCAGTTTGAATGGAGGCAAGCTGCGAAGGCGCCCGTGTGCATCGTAGCGCACGTTAAAGATCCCCAGTTGGGCAAAATTCTCCGTAGACCTCCACTACGGCGTCCTTGGGACGTAACCCACTCCCCCCAATTGGCTATAAAACTATCGTTACTTTACCGCGTCTGTTCCTAGAAAATTCTTTTCCCGAACTTGTTAAAAAGACGCGTATTTTTTGCCACAGCGATCGGCCCATGTGGCTAACAATTATCTTACGTACCAGTGAGAGTAGACAGAATAGTCAAATTATCAAGGTTGCACGAATGCCTTTCTTTTTTGTATAACTGACTACTTGACTGATCTTCCAATTTCACTACACTTAAGTGCGGCTCGTACATAGCGGTACATGTTGGGGCCAGCAAGCTTTATTGAAGAGGGGCACATACCTCTCGGCCCATCTCCAGTGACGCAAATGCTCGTCACTCACGGAAGTTCCTTGCAGATCGGTACACAACTAGTTTGGTATGCCTACTTATGCAAGTTTTAATGAGTTAGGTTGTTTGATGAAAAGCACATGGCAGTGGCACCTATGATGTGACCGACATTCACGTCAAAGATGTACATTGAATCTCGCACTAGCCTGCTTTCAGCTATTCAGTCATGCAAGTCTGACGGAACCCGTTTTGTTGAAGAAAACCACATGAAAACTGTCTCCGTTTCAGTTACACTGATTCCCGTTATGTACTTTCATTGAATTCTGGCGCACACCCAGTCTCGGCAACGCATTTAATGTGCGCTTACATTGATTTTACGAAAGGTCCACGTGTAATCAGCGAAATATAGCTAGTAAAACAGGTTCGCATCAAACGGGTCAGCTGAGGAGAGCTGCACATGTAATGCCACATACCTAACACACAACCTGTTCAGCCTATCGGCTAGTAATGCCGTTTCGCCATAAAAACAGCCCCTCATCATTGATATAGTGAGGGGATAGTGGACGACCCGATGGTACATGTAGGCGAGAAAGTTGACAAAGTCCTCAAACTGCCATAATGATGTCAAACCGTCGCTATCCTTACGACCCCCATATATCCAGCTACTAGCTCGACAACCTGGGTCAAATACACTTTCAACCTGCAGTGCTGGAGAATCGCAGCACACCTACCTGGACTCATCACATTCATATGCCTGTATAACCTTACTCTATCACCCTTCGGGGTAGCCGAGTAGCTAAGGCGCTAGTATACTCGGCTCGAAATTGCGGGCTAATCCCCGGCTCCGGAGATTTCAGTTTGAATAGAGGCAAGCTGCGAAGGCGCCCGTGTGCATCGTAGCGCACGTTAAAGATCCCCAGTTGGGCAAAATTCCCCGTAGACCTCAACTACGGCGTCCTTGGGACGTTGGGACGTAACCCACTCCCCCCAATTGGCTATAAAACTATCGTTACTTTACCGCGTCTGTTCCTAGAAAATTCTTTTCCCGAACTTGTTAAAAAGACGCCTATATTTTGCCACAGCGATCGGCCCATGTGGCTAACAATTATCTTACGTACCAGTGAGAGCAGACAGAATAGTCAAATTAGCAAGGTTGCACGAATGCCGTTCTTTTTTCTATGACTCACTACTTGACTGATCTTCCAATTTCACTACATTGAAGTGCGGCTCGTACATAGCGGTACATGTTGGGGCCAGCAAGCTTTATTGAAGAGGGGCACATACCTCTTGGCACATCTCCAGTGACGCAAATGCTCGTCACTTACGGAGGTTCCTTGCAGATTGGTCCACAACTAGTTTCGCTTGCCCACTTATGCAAGTTTTAGTGAGTTAGGTTTTTTTTTATGAAAATCACATGGCAGTGGCACCTACGATGTGACCGACATTCACGTCAAAGATGTACATTGAATCTGGCACTAGCCTGCTTTCATCTATTCAGTCATGCAAGTCTGGGGAACCCGTTTTCTTCTAGAAAACCCCTTGAAAACTGTCTCCTTACATTTTTTGTGACAGCTCTACGTGTAATCAGCGAAATATAACCAGTAAAACAGGTTCGCGTCAAATGGGTCAGCTGAGGAGAGCTGCACATGCAATGCCACATACCTAGGACACATCCTGTTCAGCCTATCGGCTACTAATGCCGTTTCGCCATAAAAACAGCCCCTCATCATTGATATAGTGAGGGGATAGTGGACGACCCGATGGTACAAGTAGGCGAGAAAGTTGACAAAGTCCTCAAACTGCCATAATGATGTCAAACCGTCGCTATCGTTACGACCCCCATATATCCAGCTACTAGCTCGACAACCTGGGTCAAATACACTTTCAACCTGCAGTGCAGGAGAATTGCAGCACACCTACCTGGACTCATCACATTCATATGCCTGTATAACCTTACTCTATCACCCTTCGAGGTAGCCGAGTAGCTAAGGCGCTAGTATACTCGGCTCGAAATTGCGGGCTAATCCCCGGCTCCGGAGATTTCAGTTTGAATGGAGGCAAGCTGCGAAGGCGCCCGTGTGCATCGTAGCGCACGTTAAAGATCCCCAGTTGGGCAAAATTCTCCGTAGACCTCCACTACGGCGTCCTTGGGACGTAACCCACTCCCCCCAATTTGCTATAAAACTATCGTTACTTTACCGCGTCTGTTCCTAGAAAATTCTTTTCCCGTACTTGTTAAAAAGACGCCTATTTTTTTGCCACAGCGATCGGCCCATGTGGCTAACAATTATCTTACGTACCAGTGAGAGCAGACAGAATAGTCAAATTATCAAGGTTGCACGAATGCCGTTCTTTCTTGTATGACTGACTACTTGACTGATCTTCCAATTTCACTACATTGAAGTGGGGCTCGTACATGCGGTACATGTTGGGGCCAGCAAGCTTTATTGAAGAGGGGCACATACCTCTAGGCACATCTCCAGTGATTCAAATGCTCGTCACTTACGGAAGTTCCTTGCAGATTGGTCCACAACTAGTTTCGTATGCCCACTTCTGCAAGTTTTAGTGAGTTAGATTTTTTTGATGAAAATCACATAGCAGTGGCACCTACGGTGTGACCGACATTCACGTCAAAGATGTACATTGAATCTGGCACTAGCCTGCTTTCATCTATTCAGTCATGCAAGTCTGATGGAGCCCGTTTTGTTCAAGAAAACCACATGAAAACTGTCTCCTTTTCAGTTACACTGGTTCCCGTTATATACTTTCATTGAATTGTGGCACACACGCAGCCTCGGCAACGCAATTAAAGTGCGGTTGCATTTTTTTGTGACAAGTCTACGTGTAATCAGCGAAATATAACCAGTAAAACAGGTTCGCGTCAAATGGATCAGCTGAGGAGAGCTGCACATGCAATGCCACATACCTAGGACACAACCTGTTCAGCCTATCGGCTAGTAATGCCGTTTCGCCATAAAAACAGCCCCTCATCATTGATATAGTGAGGGGATAGTGGACGACCTGATGGTACATGTAGGCGAGAAAGTTGACAAAGTCCTCAAACTGCCATAATGATGTCAAACCGTCGCTATCGTTACGACCCCCATATATCCAGCTACTAGCTCGACAACCTGGGTCAAATACTCTTTCAACCTGCAGTGCAGGAGAATTGCAGCACACCTACCTGGACTCATCACATTCATATGCCTGTATAACCTTACTCTATCACCCTTCGGGGTAGCCGAGTAGCTAAGGCGCTAGTATACTCGGCTCGAAATTGCGGGCTAATCCCCGGCTCCGGAGATTTCAGTTTGAATGGAGGCGAGCTGCGAAGGCGCCCGTGTGCATCGTAGCGCACGTTAAAGATCCCCACTTGGGCAAAATTCTCCGTAGACCTCCACTACGGCGTCCTTGGGACGTAACCCACTCCCCCCAATTGGCTATAAAACTATCGTTAGTTTACCGCGTCTGTTCCTAGAAAATTCTTTTCCCGAACTTGTTAAAGAGACGCGTATTTTTTGCCACAGCGATCGGCCCATGTGGCTAACAATTATCTTACGTACCAGTGAGAGCAGACAGAATAGTCAAATTATCAATGTTGCACGAATGCCGTTCTTTTTTGTATGACTGACTACTTGACTGATCTTCCAATTTCACTACATTGAAGTGCGGCTCGTACATAGCGGTACATGTTGGGGCCAGCAAGATTTATTGTAGAGGGGCACATACCTCTTGGCACATCTCCAGTGACGCAAATGCTCGTCACTTACGGAGGTTCCTTGCAGATTGGTCCACAACTAGTTTCGTATGCCCACTTATGCAAGTTTTAGTGAGTTAGGTTTTTTTTTGATGAAAATCACATAGCAGTGGCACCTACGGTGTGACCGACATTCACGTCAAAGATGTACATTGAATCTGGCACTAGCCTGCTTTCATCTATTCAGTCATGCAAGTCTGATGGAGCCCGTTTTGTTCAAGAAAACCACATGAAAACTGTCTCCTTTTCAGTTACACTGGTTCCCGTTATATACTTTCATTGAATTGTGGCACACACGCAGCCTCGGCAACGCAATTAAAGTGCGGTTGCATTTTTTTGTGACAAGTCTACGTGTAATCAGCGAAATATAACCAGTAAAACAGGTTCGCGTCAAATGGATCAGCTGAGGAGAGCTGCACATGCAATGCCACATACCTAGGACACAACCTGTTCAGCCTATCGGCTAGTAATGCCGTTTCGCCATAAAAACAGCCCCTCATCATTGATATAGTGAGGGGATAGTGGACGACCTGATGGTACATGTAGGCGAGAAAGTTGACAAAGTCCTCAAACTGCCATAATGATGTCAAACCGTCGCTATCGTTACGACCCCCATATATCCAGCTACTAGCTCGACAACCTGGGTCAAATACTCTTTCAACCTGCAGTGCAGGAGAATTGCAGCACACCTACCTGGACTCATCACATTCATATGCCTGTATAACCTTACTCTATCACCCTTCGGGGTAGCCGAGTAGCTAAGGCGCTAGTATACTCGGCTCGAAATTGCGGGCTAATCCCCGGCTCCGGAGATTTCAGTTTGAATGGAGGCGAGCTGCGAAGGCGCCCGTGTGCATCGTAGCGCACGTTAAAGATCCCCACTTGGGCAAAATTCTCCGTAGACCTCCACTACGGCGTCCTTGGGACGTAACCCACTCCCCCCAATTGGCTATAAAACTATCGTTACTTTACCGCGTCTGTTCCTAGAAAATTCTTTTCCCGAACTTGTTAAAAAGACGCGTATTTTTTGCCACAGCGATCGGCCCATGTGGCTAACAATTATCTTACGTACCAGTGAGAGCAGACAGAATAGTCAAATTATCAATGTTGCACGAATGCCGTTCTTTTTTGTATGACTGACTACTTGACTGATCTTCCAATTTCACTACATTGAAGTGCGGCTCGTACATAGCGGTACATGTTTGGGCCAGCAAGCTTTATTGAAGAGGGGCACATACCTCTTGGCACATCTCCAGTGACGCAAATGCTCGTCACTTACGGAGGTTCCTTGCAGATTGGTCCACAACTAGTTTCGTATGCCCACTTATGCAAGTTTTAGTGAGTTAGGTTTTTTTTTGATGAAAATCACATGCCAGTGGCACCTACGATGTGACCGACATTCACGTCAAAGATGTACATTGAATCTGGCACTAGCCTGCTTTCATCTATTCAGTCATGCAAGTCTCGGGAACCCGTTTTCTTCTAGAAAACCAGATGAAAACTGTCTCCTTACATTTTTTTTGTGACAGCTCTACGTGTAATCAGCGAAATATAACCAGTAAAACAGGTTCGCGTCAAATGGATCAGCTGAGGAGAGCTGCACATGCAATGCCACATACCTAGGACACAACCTGTTCAGCCTATCGGCTAGTAATGCCGTTTCGCCATAGAAACAGCCCCTCATCATTGATATAGTGAGGGGATAGTGAACGACCTGATGGTACATGTAGGCGAGAAAGTTGACAAAGTCCTCAAACTGCCATAATGATGTCACACCGTCGCTATCGTTACGACCCCCATATATCCAGCTACTAGCTCGACAACCTGGGTCAAATACACGTTCAACCTGCAGTGCTGGAGAATCGCAGCACACCTACCTGGACTCATCACATTCATATGCCTGTATAACCTTACTCTATCACCCTTCGGGGTAGC
The DNA here is from genome assembly GCF_050947875.1 of Dermacentor variabilis. Classification (NCBI taxonomy): domain Eukaryota; kingdom Metazoa; phylum Arthropoda; class Arachnida; order Ixodida; family Ixodidae; genus Dermacentor; species Dermacentor variabilis. The sequence goes on along the minus strand of NC_134569.1, from coordinate 217,367,221 downwards.
CGAGTAGCTAAGGCGCTAGAATACTCGGCTCGAAATTGCGGGCTAATCCCCGGCTCCGGAGATTTCAGTTTGAATGGAGGCAAGCTGCGAAGGCGCCCGTGTGCAACGTAGCGCACGTTAAAGATCCCCAGTTGGGCAAAATTCTCCGTAGACCTCCACTACGGCGTCCTTGGGACGTAACCCACTCCCCCCAATTTGCTATAAAACTATCGTTACTTTACCGCGTCTGTTCCTAGAAAATTCTTTTCCCGAACTTGTTAAAAAGACGCCTGTTTTTTGCCACAGCGATCGGCCCATGTGGCTAACAATTATCTTACGTACCAGTGAGAGCAGACAGAATAGTCAAATTATCAATGTTGCACGAATGCCGTTCTTTTTTGTATGACTGACTACTTGACTGATCTTCCAATTTCACTACATTGAAGTGCGGCTCGTACATAGCGGTACATGTTTGGGCCAGCAAGCTTTATTGAAGAGGGGCACATACCTCTTGGCACATCTCCAGTGACGCAAATGCTCGTCACTTACGGAGGTTCCTTGCAGATTGGTCCACAACTAGTTTCGTATGCCCACTTATGCAAGTTTTAGTGAGTTAGGTTTTTTTTGATGAAAATCACATGGCAGTGGCACCTACGATGTGACCGACATTCACGTCAAAGATGTACATTGAATCTGGCACTAGCCTGCTTTCATCTATTCAGTCATGCAAGTCTGGGGAACCCGTTTTCTTCTAGAAAACCACATGAAAACTGTCTCCTTACATTTTTTTGTGACAGCTCTACGTGTAATCAGCGAAATATAACCAGTAAAACAGGTTCGCGTCAAATGGACCAGCTGAGGAGAGCTGCACATGCAATGCCACATACCTAGGACACAACCTGTTCAGCCTATCGGCTAGTAATGCCGTTTCGCCATAAAAACAGCCCCTCATCATTGATATAGTGAGGGGATAGTGGACGACCTGATGGTACCTGTAGGCGAGAAAGTCGACAAAGTCCTCAAACTGCCATAATGATGTCAAACCGTCGCTATCGTTACGACCCCCATATATCCAGCTACTAGCTCGACAACCTGGGTCAAATACACTTTCAACCTGCAGTGCAGGAGAATTGCAGCACACCTACCTGGACTCATCACATTCATATGCCTGTATAACCTTACTCTATCACCCTTCGGAGTAGCCGAGTAGCTAAGGCGCTAGTATACTCGGTTCGAAATTGCGGGCTAATCCCCGGCTCCGGAGATTTCAGTTTGAATGGAGGCAAGCTGCGAAGGCGCCCGTGTGCATCGTAGCGCACGTTAAAGATCCCCAGTTGGGCAAAATTCTCCGTAGACCTCCACTACGGCGTCCTTGGGACGTAACCCACTCCCCCCAATTGGCTATAAAACTATCGTTACTTTACCGCGTCTGTTCCTAGAAAATTCTTTTCCCGAACTTGTTAAAAAGACGCGTATTTTTTGCCACAGCGATCGGCCCATGTGGCTAACAATTATCTTACGTACCAGTGAGAGTAGACAGAATAGTCAAATTATCAAGGTTGCACGAATGCCTTTCTTTTTTGTATAACTGACTACTTGACTGATCTTCCAATTTCACTACACTTAAGTGCGGCTCGTACATAGCGGTACATGTTGGGGCCAGCAAGCTTTATTGAAGAGGGGCACATACCTCTCGGCCCATCTCCAGTGAGGCAAATGCTCGTCACTCACGGAAGTTCCTTGCAGATCGGTACACAACTAGTTTGGTATGCCTACTTATGCAAGTTTTAATGAGTTAGGTTGTTTGATGAAAAGCACATGGCAGTGGCACCTACGATGTGACCGACATTCACGTCAAAGATGTACATTGAATCTGGCACTAGCCTGCTTTCATCTATTCAGTCACGCAAGTCTGACGGAACCCGTTTTGTTGAAGAAAACCACATGAAAACTGTCTCCGTTTCAGTTACACTGATTCCCGTTATGTACTTTCATTGAATTCTGGCGCACACCCAGTCTCGGCAACGCATTTAATGTGCGCTTACATTGATTTTACGAAAGGTCCACGTGTAATCAGCGAAATATAGCTAGTAAAACAGGTTCGCATCAAACGGGTCAGCTGAGGAGAGCTGCACATGTAATGCCACATACCTAACACACAACCTGTTCAGCCTATCGGCTAGTAATGCCGTTTCGCCATAAAAACAGCCCCTCATCATTGATATAGTGAGGGGATAGTGGACGACCCGATGGTACATGTAGGCGAGAAAGTTGACAAAGTCCTCAAACTGCCATAATGATGTCAAACCGTCGCTATCCTTACGACCCCCATATATCCAGCTACTAGCTCGACAACCTGGGTCAAATACACTTTCAACCTGCAGTGCTGGAGAATCGCAGCACACCTACCTGGACTCATCACATTCATATGCCTGCATAACCTTACTCTATCACCCTTCGGGGTAGCCGAGTAGCTAAGGCGCTAGTATACTCGGCTCGAAATTGCGGGCTAATCCCCGGTTCCGGAGATTTCAGTTTGAATGGAGGCAAGCTGCGAAGGCGCCCGTGTGCAACGTAGCGCACGTTAAAGATCCCCAGTTGGGCAAAATTCTCCGTAGACCTCCACTACGGCGTCCTTGGGACGTAACCCACTCCCCCCAATTTGCTAAAAAACTATCGTTACATTACCGCGTCTGTTCCTAGAAAATTCTTTTCCCGAACTTGTTAAAAAGACGCCTGTTTTTTGCCACAGCGATCGGCCCATGTGGCTAACAATTATCTTACGTACCAGTGAGAGCAGACAGAATAGTCAAATTATCAATGTTGCACGAATGCCGTTCTTTTTTGTATGACTGACTACTTGACTGATCTTCCAATTTCACTACATTGAAGTGCGGCTCGTACATAGCGGTACATGTTGGGGCCAGCAAGCTTTATTGAAGAGGGGCACAGACCTCTTGGCCCATCTCCAGTGACGCAAATGCTCGTCACGGAAGTTCTTTGCAGATTGGTACACAACTAGTTTGGTATGCCCACTTATGAAAGTTTTAGTGAGTTAGGTTGCTTGAAGAAAAGCACTTGGCAGTGGCACCTATGATGTGACCGACATTCTCGTCAAAGATGTACATTGAATCTGGCACTAGCCTGCTTTCAGCTATTCAGTCATGCAAGTATGGCGGAACCCGTTTTGTTGAAGAAAACCACATGAAAACTGTCTTCTTTTCCGTTACACTGATCCCCGTTATATGCTTTCATTGAATTGTGGCGCACACCCCGCCTCGGCAACGCATTTAAAGTGCAATTACATTGATTTTACGTAAGGTCCACATGTAATCAGCGAAATATAGCCAGTAAAACAGGTTCGCGTCAAATGGGTCAGCTGAGGTGAGCTGCACATGTAATGCCACATACCTAGGACACAACCTGTTCAGCCTATCGGCTAGTAATGCCGTTTCGCCATGAAAACAGCCCCTCATCATTGATATAGTGAGGGTATAGTGGACGACCCGATGGTACATGTAGGCGAGAAAGTTGACAAAGTCCTCAAACTGCCATAATGATGTCAAACCGTCGCTATCATTACGACCCCCATATATCCAGCTACTAGCTCGACAACCTGGGTCAAATACACTTTCAACCTGCAGTGCTGGAGAATCGCAGCACACCTACCAGGACTCATCACATTCATATGCCTGTATAACCTTACTCTTATCACCCTTCGGGGTAGCCGAGTAGCTAAGGCGCTAGTATACTCGGCTCGAAATTGCGGGCTAATCCCCGGCTTCGGAGATTTCAGTTTGAATGGAGGCAAGCTGCGAAGGCGCCCGTGTGCATCGTAGCGCACGTTAAAAATCCCCAGTTGGGCAAAATTCTCCGTAGACCTCCACTACGGCGTCCTTGGGACGTAACCCACTCCCCCCAATTGGCTATAAAACTATCGTTACTTTACCGTGTCTGTTCCTAGAAAATTCTTTTCCCGAACTTGTTAAAAAGACTCCTATTTTTTCCCACAGCGATCGGCCCATGTGGCTAACAATTATCTTACGAACCAGTGAGAGCAGACAGAATAGTCAAATTATCAAGGTTCCACGAATGCCTTTCTTTTTTGTATAACTGACTACTTGACTGATCTTCAAATTTCACTACATTGAAGTGCGGCTCGTACATAGCGGTACATGTTGGGGCCAGCAAGCTTTATTGAAGAGGGCCACATACCTCTTGGCCCATCTCCAGTGACGAAAATGCTCGTCACGGAAGTTCCTTGCAGATTGGTACACAACTAGTTTGGTATGCCCACTTATGCAAGTTTTAGTGAGTTAGGTTGTTTGAAGAAAAGCACATGGCAGTGGCACCTATGATGTGACCGACATTCACGTCAAAGATGTACATTGAATCAGGCACTAGCCTGCTTTCAGCTATTCAGTCATGCAAGTATGGCGGAACCCGTTTTGTTGAAGAAAACCACATGAAAACTGTCTCCTTTTCAGTTACACTGATTCCCGTTATATACTTTCATTGAAATGTGGCGCACACCCAGCCTCGGCAACGCATTTAAAGTGCGGTTACATTGATTTTACGAAAGGTCCACATGTAATTAGCGAAATATAGCTAGTAAAACAGGTTCGCGTCAAATGGGTCAGCTGAGGAGAGCTGCACATGTAATGCCACATACCTAGGACACAACCTGTTCAGCCTATCGGCTAGTAATGCCGTGTTGCCATAAAGACAGTCCCTCATCATTGATATAGTGAGGGGAGAGTGGACGACCCGATGGTACATGTAGGCGAGAAAGTTGACAAAGTCCTCAAACTGCCATAATGATGTCAAACCGTCGCTATCATTACGACCCCCATATATCCAGCTACTAGCTCGACAACCTGGGTCAAATACACTTTCAACCTGCAGTGCTAGAGAATCGCAGAACACCTACCTGGACTCATCACATTCATATGCCTGTATAACCTTACTCTATCACCCTTCGAGGTAGCCGAGTAGCTAAGGCGCTAGTATACTCGGCTCGAAATTGCGGGCTAATCCACGGCTCCGGAGATTTCAGTTTGAATGGAGGCGAGCTGCGAAGGCGCCCGTGTGCATCGTAGCGCACGTTAAAGATCCCCAGTTGGGTAAAATTCTCCGTAGACCTCAACTACGGCGTCCTTGGGACGTTGGGACGTAACCCACTCCCCCCAATTGGCTATAAAACTATCGTTACTTTACCGCGTCTGTTCCTAGAAAATTCTTTTCCCGAACTTGTTAAAAAGACGCGTATTTTTTGCCACAGCGATCGGCCCATGTGGCTAACAATTATCTTACGTACCAGTGAGAGTAGACAGAATAGACAAATTATCAAGGTTGCACGAATGCCTTTCTTTTTTGTATAACTGACTACTTGACTGATCTTCCAATTTCACTACACTTAAGTGCGGCTCGTACATAGCGGTACATGTTGGGGCCAGCAAGCTTTATTGAAGAGGGGCACATACCTCTCGGCCCATCTCCAGTGACGCAAATGCTCGTCACTCACGGAAGTTCCTTGCAGATCGGTACACAACTAGTTTGGTATGCCTACTTATGCAAGTTTTAATGAGTTAGGTTGTTTGATGAAAAGCACATGGCAGTGGCACCTACGATGTGACCGACATTCACGTCAAAGATGTACATTGAATCTGGCACTAGCCTGCTTTCATCTATTCAGTCACGCAAGTCTGGCGGAACCCGTTTTGTTGAAGAAAACCACATGAAAACTGTCTCCGTTTCAGTTACACTGATTCCCGTTATGTACTTTCATTGAATTCTGGCGCACACCCAGTCTCGGCAACGCATTTAATGTGCGCTTACATTGATTTTACGAAAGGTCCACGTGTAATCAGCGAAATATAGCTAGTAAAACAGGTTCGCATCAAACGGGTCAGCTGAGGAGAGCTGCACATGTAATGCCACATACCTAACACACAACCTGTTCAGCCTATCGGCTAGTAATGCCGTTTCGCCATAAAAACAGCCCCTCATCATTGATATAGTGAGGGGATAGTGGACGACCCGATGGTACATGTAGGCGAGAAAGTTGACAAAGTCCTCAAACTGCCATAATGATGTCAAACCGTCGCTATCCTTACGACCCCCATATATCCAGCTACTAGCTCGACAACCTGGGTCAAATACACTTTCAACCTGCAGTGCTGGAGAATCGCAGCACACCTACCTGGACTCATCACATTCATATGCCTGTATAACCTTACTCTATCACCCTTCGAGGTAGCCGAGTAGCTAAGGCGCTAGTATACTCGGCTCGAAGTTGCGGGCTAATCCCCGGTTCCGGAGATTTCAGTTTGAATGGAGGCAAGCTGCGAAGGCGCCCGTGTGCAACGTAGCGCACGTTAAAGATCCCCAGTTGGGCAAAATTCTCCGTAGACCTCCACTACGGCGTCCTTGGGAGGTAACCCACTCCCCCCAATTTGCTAAAAAACTATCGTTACATTACCGCGTCTGTTCCTAGAAAATTCTTTTCCCGAACTTGTTAAAAAGACGCCTGTTTTTTGCCACAGCGATCGGCCCATGTGGCTAACAATTATCTTACGTACCAGTGAGAGCAGACAGAATAGTCAAATTATCAATGTTGCACGAATGCCGTTCTTTGTTGTATGACTGACTACTTGACTGATCTTCCAATTTCACTACATTGAAGTGCGGCTCGTACATAGCGGTACATGTTGGGGCCAGCAAGCTTTATTGAAGAGGGGCACAGACCTCTTGGCACATCTCCAGTGACGCAAAGGCTCGTCACTTACGGAGGTTCCTTGCAGATTGGTCCACAACTAGTTTCGTATGCCCACTTATGCAAGTTTTAGTGAGTTAGGTTTTTTTTTATGAAAATCACATGGCAGTGTCACCTACGATGTGACCGACATTCACGTCAAAGATGTACATTGAATCTGGCACTAGCCTGCTTTCATCTATTCAGTCATGCAAGTCTGGGGAACCCGTTTTCTTCTAGAAAACCACATGAAAACTGTCTCCTTACATTTTTTTTGTGACAGCTCTACGTGTAATCAGCGAAATATAACCAGTAAAACAGGTTCGCGTCAAATGGATCAGCTGAGGAGAGCTGCACATGCAATGCCACATACCTAGGACACAACCTGTTCAGCCTATCGGCTAGTAATGCCGTTTCGCCATAAAAACAGCCCCTCATCATTGATATAGTGAGGGGATAGTGGACGACCCGATGGTACATGTAGGCGAGAAAGTTGACAAAGTCCTCAAACTGCCATAATGATGTCACACCGTCGCTATCGTTACGACCCCCATATATCCAGCTACTAGCTCGACAACCTGGGTCAAATACACGTTCAACCTGCAGTGCTGGAGAATCGCAGCACACCTACCTGGACTCATCACATTCATATGCCTGTATAACCTTACTCTATCACCCTTCGGGGTAGCCGAGTAGCTAAGGCGCTAGTATACTCGGCTCGAAATTGCGGGCTAATCCCCGGCTTCGGAGATTTCAGTTTGAATGGAGGCAAGCTGCGAAGGCGCCCGTGTGCATCGTAGCGCACGTTAAAGATCCCCAGTTGGGCAAAATTCTCCGTAGACCTCCACTACGGCGTCCTTGGGACGTAACCCACTCCCCCCAATTGGCTATAAAACTATCGTTACTTTACCGCGTCTGTTCCTAGAAAATTCTTTTCCCGAACTTGTTAAAGAGACGCCTATTTTTTGCCACAGCGATCGGCCCATGTGGCTAACAATTATCTTACGTACCAGTGAGAGCAGACAGAATAGTCAAATTATCAATGTTGCACGAATGCCGTTCTTTTTTGTATGACTGACTACTTGACTGATCTTCCAATTTCACTACATTGAAGTGCGGCTCGTACATAGCGGTACATGTTGGGGCCAGCAAGCTTTATTGAAGAGGGGCACAGACCTCTTGGCCCATCTCCAGTGACGCAAATGCTCGTCACGGAAGTTCTTTGCAGATTGGTACACAACTAGTTTGGTATGCCCACTTATGAAAGTTTTAGTGAGTTAGGTTGCTTGAAGAAAAGCACTTGGCAGTGGCACCTATGATGTGACCGACATTCTCGTCAAAGATGTACATTGAATCTGGCACTAGCCTGCTTTCAGCTATTCAGTCATGCAAGTATGGCGGAACCCGTTTTGTTGAAGAAAACCACATGAAAACTGTCTTCTTTTCCGTTACACTGATCCCCGTTATATGCTTTCATTGAATTGTGGCGCACACCCCGCCTCGGCAACGCATTTAAAGTGCAATTACATTGATTTTACGTAAGGTCCACATGTAATCAGCGAAATATAGCCAGTAAAACAGGTTCGCGTCAAATGGGTCAGCTGAGGTGAGCTGCACATGTAATGCCACATACCTAGGACACAACCTGTTCAGCCTATCGGCTAGTAATGCCGTTTCGCCATGAAAACAGCCCCTCATCATTGATATAGTGAGGGTATAGTGGACGACCCGATGGTACATGTAGGCGAGAAAGTTGACAAAGTCCTCAAACTGCCATAATGATGTCAAACCGTCGCTATCATTACGACCCCCATATATCCAGCTACTAGCTCGACAACCTGGGTCAAATACACTTTCAACCTGCAGTGCTGGAGAATCGCAGCACACCTACCAGGACTCATCACATTCATATGCCTGTATAACCTTACTCTTATCACCCTTCGGGGTAGCCGAGTAGCTAAGGCGCTAGTATACTCGGCTCGAAATTGCGGGCTAATCCCCGGCTTCGGAGATTTCAGTTTGAATGGAGGCAAGCTGCGAAGGCGCCCGTGTGCATCGTAGCGCACGTTAAAAATCCCCAGTTGGGCAAAATTCTCCGTAGACCTCCACTACGGCGTCCTTGGGACGTAACCCACTCCCCCCAATTGGCTATAAAACTATCGTTACTTTACCGTGTCTGTTCCTAGAAAATTCTTTTCCCGAACTTGTTAAAAAGACTCCTATTTTTTCCCACAGCGATCGGCCCATGTGGCTAACAATTATCTTACGAACCAGTGAGAGCAGACAGAATAGTCAAATTATCAAGGTTCCACGAATGCCTTTCTTTTTTGTATAACTGACTACTTGACTGATCTTCAAATTTCACTACATTGAAGTGCGGCTCGTACATAGCGGTACATGTTGGGGCCAGCAAGCTTTATTGAAGAGGGCCACATACCTCTTGGCCCATCTCCAGTGACGAAAATGCTCGTCACGGAAGTTCCTTGCAGATTGGTACACAACTAGTTTGGTATGCCCACTTATGCAAGTTTTAGTGAGTTAGGTTGTTTGAAGAAAAGCACATGGCAGTGGCACCTATGATGTGACCGACATTCACGTCAAAGATGTACATTGAATCAGGCACTAGCCTGCTTTCAGCTATTCAGTCATGCAAGTATGGCGGAACCCGTTTTGTTGAAGAAAACCACATGAAAACTGTCTCCTTTTCAGTTACACTGATTCCCGTTATATACTTTCATTGAAATGTGGCGCACACCCAGCCTCGGCAACGCATTTAAAGTGCGGTTACATTGATTTTACGAAAGGTCCACATGTAATTAGCGAAATATAGCTAGTAAAACAGGTTCGCGTCAAATGGGTCAGCTGAGGAGAGCTGCACATGTAATGCCACATACCTAGGACACAACCTGTTCAGCCTATCGGCTAGTAATGCCGTGTTGCCATAAAGACAGTCCCTCATCATTGATATAGTGAGGGGAGAGTGGACGACCCGATGGTACATGTAGGCGAGAAAGTTGACAAAGTCCTCAAACTGCCATAATGATGTCAAACCGTCGCTATCATTACGACCCCCATATATCCAGCTACTAGCTCGACAACCTGGGTCAAATACACTTTCAACCTGCAGTGCTAGAGAATCGCAGAACACCTACCTGGACTCATCACATTCATATGCCTGTATAACCTTACTCTATCACCCTTCGAGGTAGCCGAGTAGCTAAGGCGCTAGTATACTCGGCTCGAAATTGCGGGCTAATCCACGGCTCCGGAGATTTCAGTTTGAATGGAGGCGAGCTGCGAAGGCGCCCGTGTGCATCGTAGCGCACGTTAAAGATCCCCAGTTGGGTAAAATTCTCCGTAGACCTCAACTACGGCGTCCTTGGGACGTTGGGACGTAACCCACTCCCCCCAATTGGCTATAAAACTATCGTTACTTTACCGCGTCTGTTCCTAGAAAATTCTTTTCCCGAACTTGTTAAAAAGACGCGTATTTTTTGCCACAGCGATCGGCCCATGTGGCTAACAATTATCTTACGTACCAGTGAGAGTAGACAGAATAGACAAATTATCAAGGTTGCACGAATGCCTTTCTTTTTTGTATAACTGACTACTTGACTGATCTTCCAATTTCACTACACTTAAGTGCGGCTCGTACATAGCGGTACATGTTGGGGCCAGCAAGCTTTATTGAAGAGGGGCACATACCTCTCGGCCCATCTCCAGTGACGCAAATGCTCGTCACTCACGGAAGTTCCTTGCAGATCGGTACACAACTAGTTTGGTATGCCTACTTATGCAAGTTTTAATGAGTTAGGTTGTTTGATGAAAAGCACATGGCAGTGGCACCTACGATGTGACCGACATTCACGTCAAAGATGTACATTGAATCTGGCACTAGCCTGCTTTCATCTATTCAGTCACGCAAGTCTGGCGGAACCCGTTTTGTTGAAGAAAACCACATGAAAACTGTCTCCGTTTCAGTTACACTGATTCCCGTTATGTACTTTCATTGAATTCTGGCGCACACCCAGTCTCGGCAACGCATTTAATGTGCGCTTACATTGATTTTACGAAAGGTCCACGTGTAATCAGCGAAATATAGCTAGTAAAACAGGTTCGCATCAAACGGGTCAGCTGAGGAGAGCTGCACATGTAATGCCACATACCTAACACACAACCTGTTCAGCCTATCGGCTAGTAATGCCGTTTCGCCATAAAAACAGCCCCTCATCATTGATATAGTGAGGGGATAGTGGACGACCCGATGGTACATGTAGGCGAGAAAGTTGACAAAGTCCTCAAACTGCCATAATGATGTCAAACCGTCGCTATCCTTACGACCCCCATATATCCAGCTACTAGCTCGACAACCTGGGTCAAATACACTTTCAACCTGCAGTGCTGGAGAATCGCAGCACACCTACCTGGACTCATCACATTCATATGCCTGTATAACCTTACTCTATCACCCTTCGAGGTAGCCGAGTAGCTAAGGCGCTAGTATACTCGGCTCGAAGTTGCGGGCTAATCCCCGGTTCCGGAGATTTCAGTTTGAATGGAGGCAAGCTGCGAAGGCGCCCGTGTGCAACGTAGCGCACGTTAAAGATCCCCAGTTGGGCAAAATTCTCCGTAGACCTCCACTACGGCGTCCTTGGGAGGTAACCCACTCCCCCCAATTTGCTAAAAAACTATCGTTACATTACCGCGTCTGTTCCTAGAAAATTCTTTTCCCGAACTTGTTAAAAAGACGCCTGTTTTTTGCCACAGCGATCGGCCCATGTGGCTAACAATTATCTTACGTACCAGTGAGAGCAGACAGAATAGTCAAATTATCAATGTTGCACGAATGCCGTTCTTTGTTGTATGACTGACTACTTGACTGATCTTCCAATTTCACTACATTGAAGTGCGGCTCGTACATAGCGGTACATGTTGGGGCCAGCAAGCTTTATTGAAGAGGGGCACAGACCTCTTGGCACATCTCCAGTGACGCAAAGGCTCGTCACTTACGGAGGTTCCTTGCAGATTGGTCCACAACTAGTTTCGTATGCCCACTTATGCAAGTTTTAGTGAGTTAGGTTTTTTTTTATGAAAATCACATGGCAGTGTCACCTACGATGTGACCGACATTCACGTCAAAGATGTACATTGAATCTGGCACTAGCCTGCTTTCATCTATTCAGTCATGCAAGTCTGGGGAACCCGTTTTCTTCTAGAAAACCACATGAAAACTGTCTCCTTACATTTTTTTTGTGACAGCTCTACGTGTAATCAGCGAAATATAACCAGTAAAACAGGTTCGCGTCAAATGGATCAGCTGAGGAGAGCTGCACATGCAATGCCACATACCTAGGACACAACCTGTTCAGCCTATCGGCTAGTAATGCCGTTTCGCCATAAAAACAGCCCCTCATCATTGATATAGTGAGGGGATAGTGGACGACCCGATGGTACATGTAGGCGAGAAAGTTGACAAAGTCCTCAAACTGCCATAATGATGTCACACCGTCGCTATCGTTACGACCCCCATATATCCAGCTACTAGCTCGACAACCTGGGTCAAATACACGTTCAACCTGCAGTGCTGGAGAATCGCAGCACACCTACCTGGACTCATCACATTCATATGCCTGTATAACCTTACTCTATCACCCTTCGGGGTAGCCGAGTAGCTAAGGCGCTAGTATACTCGGCTCGAAATTGCGGGCTAATCCCCGGCTTCGGAGATTTCAGTTTGAATGGAGGCAAGCTGCGAAGGCGCCCGTGTGCATCGTAGCGCACGTTAAAGATCCCCAGTTGGGCAAAATTCTCCGTAGACCTCCACTACGGCGTCCTTGGGACGTAACCCACTCCCCCCAATTGGCTATAAAACTATCGTTACTTTACCGCGTCTGTTCCTAGAAAATTCTTTTCCCGAACTTGTTAAAGAGACGCCTATTTTTTGCCACAGCGATCGGCCCATGTGGCTAACAATTATCTTACGTACCAGTGAGAGCAGACAGAATAGTCAAATTGTCAAGGTTGCACGAATGCCTTTCTTTTTTGTATAACTGACTACTTGACTGATCTTCCAATTTCACTACATTGAAGTGCGGCTCGCTCATAACCGTACATGTTGGGGCCAGCAAGCTTTATTGAAGAGGGCCACATACCTCTTGGCCCATCTCCAGTGACGCAAATGCTCGTCACGGAAGTTCCTTGCAGATTGGTACACAACTAGTTTGGTATGCCCACTTATGCAAGTTTTAGTGAGTTAGGTTGTTTGAAGAAAAGCACATGGCAGTGGCACCTATGATGTGACCGACATTCACGTCAAAGATGTACACTGAATCTGGCACTAGCCTGCTTTCAGCTATTCAGTCATGCAAGTATGGCGGAACCCGTTTTGTTGAAGAAAACCACATGAAAACTGTCTCCTCTTCAGTTACACTGATTCCCGTTATATACTTTCATTGAAATGTGGCGCACACCCAGCCTCGGCAACGCATTTAAAGTGCGGTTACATTGATTTTACGAAAGGTCCACATGTAATTAGCGAAATATAGCTAGTAAAACAGGTTCGCGTCAAATGGGTCAGCTGAGGAGAGCTGCACATGTAATGCCACATACCTAGGACACAACCTGTTCAGCCTATCGGCTAGTAATGCCGTGTTGCCATAAAGACAGTCCCTCATCATTGATATAGTGAGGGGAGAGTGGACGACCCGATGGTACATGTAGGCGAGAAAGTTGACAAAGTCCTCAAACTGCCATAATGATGTCAAACCGTCGCTATCATTACGACCCCCATATATCCAGCTACTAGCTCGACAACCTGGGTCAAATACACTTTCAACCTGCAGTGCTAGAGAATCGCAGAACACCTACCTGGACTCATCACATTCATATGCCTGTATAACCTTACTCTATCACCCTTCGAGGTAGCCGAGTAGCTAAGGCGCTAGTATACTCGGCTCGAAATTGCGGGCTAATCCACGGCTCCGGAGATTTCAGTTTGAATGGAGGCGAGCTGCGAAGGCGCCCGTGTGCATCGTAGCGCACGTTAAAGATCCCCAGTTGGGTAAAATTCTCCGTAGACCTCAACTACGGCGTCCTTGGGACGTTGGGACGTAACCCACTCCCCCCAATTGGCTATAAAACTATCGTTACTTTACCGCGTCTGTTCCTAGAAAATTCTTTTCCCGAACTTGTTAAAAAGACGCCTATTTTTTGCCACAGCGATCGGCCCATGTGGCTAACAATTATCTTACGTATCAGTGAGAGCAGACAGAATAGTCAAATTATCAAGGTTGCACGAATGCCTTTCTTTTTTGTATAACTGACTACTTGACTGATCTTCCAATTTCACTACATTGAAGTGCGGCTCGTTCATCGCGGTACATGTTGGGGCCAGCAAGCTTTATTGAAGAGGGCCACATACCTCTTGGCCCATCTCCAGTGACGCAAATGCTCGTCACGGAAGTTCCTTGCAGATGGGTACACAACTAGTTTGGTATGCCCACCTATGCAAGTTTTAGTGAGTTAGGTTGTTTGAAGAAAAGCACATGGCAGTGGCACCTATGATATGACCGACATTCACGTCAAAGATGTACATTGAATCTCGCACTAGCCTGCTTTCAGCTATTCAGTCATGCAAGTCTGGCGGAACCCGTTTTGTTGAAGAAAACCACATGAAAACTGTCTCCGTTTCAGTTACACTGATTCCCGTTATATACTTTCATTGAATTGTGGCAAACACCCAGCCTCGGCAACGCATTTAAAGTGCGGTTACATTGATTTTACGAAAGGTCCACATGTAATCAGCGAAATATAGCCAGTAAAACAAGTTCGCGTCAAATGGGTCAGCTGAGGAGAGCTGCACATGTAATGCCACATACCTAGGACACAACCTGTTCAGCCTATCGGCTAGTAATGCCGTTTCGCCATAAAAACAGCCCCTCATCATTGATATAGTGAGGGGATAGTGGACGACCCGATGGTACATGTAGGCGAGAAAATTGACAAATTCCTCAAACTGCCATAATGATGTCAAACCGTCGCTATCATTACTACCCCCATATATCCATCTACTAGCTCGACAATCTGGGTCAAATAAACTTTCAACCTGCAGTGCTGGAGAATCGCAGCACACCTACCTGGACTCATCACATTCATATGCCTGTATAACCTTACTCTATCACCCTTCGGGGTAGCCGAGTAGCTAAGGCGCTAGTATACTCGGCTCGAAATTGCGGGCTAATCCCCGGCTCCGGAGATTTCAGTTTGAATTGAGGCAAGCTGCGAAGGCGCCCGTGTGCATCGTAGCGCACGTTAAAGATCCCCAGTTGGGCAAAATTCTCCGTAGACCTCCACTACGGCGTCCTTGGGACGTAACCCACTCCCCCCAATTGGCTATAAAACTATCGTTACTTTACCGCGTCTGTTCCTAGAAAATTCTTTTCCCGAACTTGTTAAAAAGACGCCTATTTTTTGCCACAGCGATCGGCCCATGTGGCTAACAATTATCTTACGAACCAGTGAGAGCAGACAGAATAGTCAAATTATCAAGGTTCCACGAATGCCTTCTTTTTTGTATAACTGACTACTTGACTGATCTTCCAATTTCACTACATTGAAGTGCGGCTCGTACATAGCGGTACATGTTGGGGCCAGCAAGCTTTATTGAAGAGGGCCACATACCTCTTGGCCCATCTCCAGTGACGCAAATGCTTGTCACTCACGGAAGTTCCTTGCAGATTGGTACACAACTAGTTTCGTATGCCCACTTGTGCAAGTTTTAGTGACTTAGGTTCTTTGAAGAAAAGCACATGGCAGTGGCACCTATGATGTGACCGACATTCACGTCAAAGATGTACATTGAATCTCACACTAGCCTGCTTTCAGCTATTCAGTCATGCAAGTCTGGCGGAACCCGTTTTGTTGAAGAAAACCAGATGAAAACTGTCTCCTTTTCAGTTACACTGATTCCCGTTATATACTTTCATTGAAATGTGGCGCACACCCAGACTCGGCAACGCATTTAAAGTGCGGTTACATTGATTTTACGAAAGGTCCACATGTAATCAGCGAAATATAGCTAGTAAAACAGGTTCGCGTCAAATGGGTCAGCTGAGGAGAGCTGCACATGTAATGCCACATACCTAGGACACAACCTGTTCAGCCTATCGGCTAGTAATGCCGTGTCGCCATAAAGACAGTCCCTCATCATTGATATAGTGAGGGGAGAGTGGACGACCCGATGGTACATGTAGGCGAGAAAGTTGACAAAGTCCTCAAACTGCCATATTGATGTCAAACCGTCGCTATCATTACGACCCCCATATATCCAGCTACTAGCTCGACAACCTGGGTCAAATACACTTTCAACCTGCAGTGCTGGAGAATCGCAGCACACCTACCTGGACTCATCACATTCATATGCCTGTATAACCTTACTCTTATCACCCTTCGGGGTAGCCGAGTAGCTAAGGCGCTAGTATACTCGGCCCGAAATTGCGGGCTAATCCCCGGCTCCGGAGATTTCAGTTTGAATGGAGGCAAGCTGCGAAGGCGCCCGTGTGCAACGTAGCGCACGTTAAAGATCCCCAGTTGGGCAAAATTCTCCGTAGACCTCCACTACGGCGTCCTTGGGACGTAACCCACTTCCCCCCAATTGGCTATAAAACTATCGTTACTTTACCGCGTCTGTTCCTAGAAAATTCTTTTCCCGAACTTGTTAAAAAGACGCCTATTTTCTGCCACAGCGATCGGCCCATGTGGCTAACAATTATCTTACGAACCAGTGAGAGCAGACAGAATAGTCAAATTATCAAGGTTCCACGAATGCCTTTCTTTTTTGTATAACTGACTACTTGACTGATCTTCCAATTTCACTACATTGAAGTGCGGCTCGTTCATAGCGGTACATGTTGGGGCCAGCAAGCTTAATTGAAGAGGGCCACATACCTCTTGGCCCATCTCCAGTGACGCAAATGCTCGTCACGGAAGTTCCTTGCAGATTGGTACACAACTAGTTTGGTATGCCCACCTATGCAAGTTTTAGTGAGTTAGGTTGTTTGAAGAAAAGCACATGGCAGTGGCACCTATGATGTGACCGACATTCACGTCAAAGATGTACATTGAATCTCGCACTAGCCTGCTTTCAGCTATTCAGTCATGCAAGTCTGGCGGAACCCGTTTTGTTGAAGAAAACCACATGAAAACTGTCTCCGTTTCAGTTACACTGATTCCCGTTATATACTTTCATTGAATTGTGGCAAACACCCAGCCTGGGCAACGCATTTAAAGTGCGGTTACATTGATTTTACGAAAGGTCCACATGTAATCAGCGAAATATAGCTAGTAAAACAGGTTCGCGTCAAATGGGTCAGCTGAGGAGAGCTGCACATGTAATGCCACATACCTAGGACACAACCTGTTCAGCCTATCGGCTAGTAATGCCGTGTCGCCATAAAGACAGTCCCTCATCATTGACATAGTGAGGGGATAGTGGACGACCCGATGGTACATGTAGGCGAGAAAGTTGACAAAGTGCTCAAACTGCCATAATGATGTCAAACCGTCGCTATCATTACGACCCCCATATATCCAGCTACTAGCTCGACAACCTGGGTCAAATACACTTTCAACCTGCAGTGCTGGAGAATCGCAGAACACCTACCTGGACTCATCACATTCATAAGCCTGTATAACCTTACTCTATCACCCTTCGAAGTAGCCGAGTGGCTAAGGCGCTAGTATACTCGGCTCGAAATTGCGGGCTAATCCCCGGCTCCGGAGATATCAGTTTGAATGGAGGCAAGCTGCCAAGGCGCCCGTGTGCATCGTAGCGCACGTTAAAGATCCCCAGTTGGGCAAAATTCTCCGTAGACCTCAACTACGGCGTCCTTGGGACGTTGGGACGTAACCCACTCCCCCCAATTGGCTATAAAACTATCGTTACTTTACCGCGTCTTTTCCTAGAAAATTCTTTTCCCGAACTTGTTAAAAAGACGCCTATTTTTTGCCACAGCGATCGGCCCATGTGGCTAACAATTATCTTACGTATCAGTGAGAGCAGACAGAATAGTCAAATTATCAAGGTTGCACGAATGCCTTTCTTTTTTGTATAACTGACTACTTGACTGATCTTCCAATTTCACTACATTGAAGTGCGGCTCGTTCATAGCGGTACATGTTGGGGCCAGCAAGCTTTATTGAAGAGGGCCACATACCTCTTGGCCCATCTCCAGTGACGCAAATGCTCGTCACGGAAGTTCCTTGCAGATTGTTACACAACTAGTTTGGTATGCCCACCTATGCAAGTTCTAGTGAGTTAGGTTGTTTGAAGAAAAGCACATGGCAGTGGCACCTATGATGTGACCGACATTCACGTCAAAGATGTACATTGAATCTCGCACTAGCCTGCTTTCAGCTATTCAGTCATGCAAGTCTGGCGGAACCCGTTTTGTTGAAGAAAACCACATGAAAACTGTCTCCGTTTCAGTTACACTGATTCCCGTTATATACTTTCATTGAATTGTGGCAAACACCCAGCCTCGGCAACGCATTTAAAGTGCGGTTACATTGATTTTACGAAAGGTCCACATGTAATCAGCGAAATATAGCCAGTAAAACAGGTTCGCGTCAAATGGGTCAGCTGAGGAGAGCTGTACATGTAATGCCACATACCTAGGACACAACCTGTTCAGCCTGTCGGCTAGTAATGCCGTTTCGCCATAAAAACAGCCCCTCATCATTGATATAGTGAGGGGATAGTGGACGACCCGATGGTACATGTAGGCGAGAAAGTTGACAAAGTCCTCAAACTGCCATAACGATGTCAAACCGTCGCTATCATTACGACACCCATATATCCAGCTACTAGCTCGACAACCTGGGTCAAATACACTTTCAACCTGCAGTGCTGGAGAATCGCAGCACACCTACCTGGACTCATCACATTGATATGCCTGTATAACCTTACTCTATCACCCTTCGGGGTAGCCGAGTAGCTAAGGCGCTAGTATACTCGGCTCGAAATTGCGGGCTAATCCCCGGCTCCGGAGATTTCAGTTTGAATGGAGGCAAGCTGCGAAGGCGCCCGTGTGCATCGTAGCGCACGTTAAAGATCCCCAGTTGGGCAAAATTCTCCGTAGACCTCCACTACGGCGTCCTTGGGACGTAACCCACTCCCCACAATTGGCTATAAAACTATCGTTATTTTACCGCGTCTGTTCCTAGAAAATTCTTTTCCCGAACTTGTTAAAAAGACGCCTATTTTCTGCCACAGCGATCGGCCCATGTGGCTAACAATTATCTTACGAACCAGTGAGAGCAGACAGAATAGTCAAATTATCAAGGTTCCACGAATGCCTTTCTTTTTTGTATAACTGACTACTTGACTGATCTTCCAATTTCACTACATTGAAGTGCGGCTCGTTCATAGCGGTACATGTTGGAGCCAGCAAGCTTAATTGAAGAGGGCCACATACCTCTTGGCCCATCTCCAGTGACGCAAATGCTCGTCACGGAAGTTCCTTGCAGATTGGTACACAACTAGTTTGGTATGCCCACCTATGCAAGTTTTAGTGAGTTAGGTTGTTTGAAGAAAAGCACATGGCAGTGGCACCTATGATGTGACCGACATTCACGTCAAAGATGTACATTGAATCTCGCACTAGCCTGCTTTCAGCTATTCAGTCATGCAAGTCTGGCGGAACCCGTTTTGTTGAAGAAAACCACATGAAAACTGTCTCCGTTTCAGTTACACTGATTCCCGTTATATACTTTCATTGAATTGTGGCAAACACCCAGCCTGGGCAACGCATTTAAAGTGCGGTTACATTGATTTTACGAAAGGTCCACATGTAATCAGCGAAATATAGCTAGTAAAACAGGTTCGCGTCAAATGGGTCAGCTGAGGAGAGCTGCACATGTAATGCCACATACCTAGGACACAACCTGTTCAGCCTATCGGCTAGTAATGCCGTGTCGCCATAAAGACAGTCCCTCATCATTGATATAGTGAGGGGATAGTGGACGACCCGATGGTACATGTAGGCGAGAAAGTTGACAAAGTGCTCAAACTGCCATAATGATGTCAAACCGTCGCTATCATTACGACCCCCATATATCCAGCTACTAGCTCGACAACCTGGGTCAAATACACTTTCAACCTGCAGTGCTGGAGAATCGCAGAACACCTACCTGGACTCATCACATTCATAAGCCTGTATAACCTTACTCTATCACCCTTCGAAGTAGCCGAGTAGCTAAGGCGCTAGTATACTCGGCTCGAAATTGCGGGCTAATCCCCGGCTCCGGAGATATCAGTTTGAATGGAGGCAAGCTGCGAAGGCGCCCGTGTGCATCGTAGCGCACGTTAAAGATCCCCAGTTGGGCAAAATTCTCCGTAGACCTCAACTACGGCGTCCTTGGGACGTTGGGACGTAACCCACTCCCCCCAATTGGCTATAAAACTATCGTTACTTTACCGCGTCTTTTCCTAGAAAATTCTTTTCCCGAACTTGTTAAAAAGACGCCTATTTTTTGCCACAGCGATCGGCCCATGTGGCTAACAATTATCTTACGTATCAGTGAGAGCAGACAGAATAGTCAAATTATCAAGGTTGCACGAATGCCTTTCTTTTTTGTATAACTGACTACTTGACTGATCTTCCAATTTCACTACATTGAAGTGCGGCTCGTTCATAGCGGTACATGTTGGGGCCAGCAAGCTTTATTGAAGAGGGCCACATACCTCTTGGCCCATCTCCAGTGACGCAAATGCTCGTCACGGAAGTTCCTTGCAGATTGTTACACAACTAGTTTGGTATGCCCACCTATGCAAGTTCTAGTGAGTTAGGTTGTTTGAAGAAAAGCACATGGCAGTGGCACCTATGATGTGACCGACATTCACGTCAAAGATGTACATTGAATCTCGCACTAGCCTGCTTTCAGCTATTCAGTCATGCAAGTCTAATAATAATAATATCTGGGGTTTTACGTGCCAAAACCACTTTCTGATTATGAGGCACGCCGTAGTGGAGGACTCCGGAAATTTTGACCACCTGGGGTTCTTTAACGTGCACCTAAATCTAAGCACACGGGTGTTTTCGCATTTCGCCCCCATCGAAATGCGGCCGCCGTGGCCGGGATTCGATCCCGCGACCTCGTGCTCAGCAGCCCAACACCATAGCCACTGAGCAACCACGGCGGGTTCATGCAAGTCTGGCGGAACCCGTTTTGTTGAAGAAAACCACATGAAAACTGTCTCCGTTTCAGTTACACTGATTCCCGTTATATACTTTCATTGAATTGTGGCAAACACCCAGCCTCGGCAACGCATTTAAAGTGCGGTTACATTGATTTTACGAAAGGTCCACATGTAATCAGCGAAATATAGCCAGTAAAACAGGTTCGCGTCAAATGGGTCAGCTGAGGAGAGCTGTACATGTAATGCCACATACCTAGGACACAACCTGTTCAGCCTGTCGGCTAGTAATGCCGTTTCGCCATAAAAACAGCCCCTCATCATTGATATAGTGAGGGGATAGTGGACGACCCGATGGTACATCTAGGCGAGAAAGTTGACAAAGTCCTCAAACTGCCATAACGATGTCAAACCGTCGCTATCATTACGACACCCATATATCCAGCTACTAGCTCGACAACCTGGGTCAAATACACTTTCAACCTGCAGTGCTGGAGAATCGCAGCACACCTACCTGGACTCATCACATTCATATGCCTGTATAACCTTACTCTATCACCCTTCGGGGTAGCCGAGTAGCTAAGGCGCTAGTATACTCGGCTCGAAATTGCGGGCTAATCCCCGGCTCCGGAGATTTCAGTTTGAATGGAGGCAAGCTGCGAAGGCGCCCGTGTGCATCGTAGCGCACGTTAAAGATCCCCAGTTGGGCAAAATTCTCCGTAGACCTCCACTACGGCGTCCTTGGGACGTAACCCACTCCCCCCAATTGGCTATAAAACTATCGTTACTTTACCGCGTCTGTTCCTAGAAAATTCTTTTCCCGAACTTGTTAAAAAGACGCCTATTTTCTGCCACAGCGATCGGCCCATGTGGCTAACAATTATCTTACGAACCAGTGAGAGCAGACAGAATAGTCAAATTATCAAGGTTCCACGAATGCCTTTCTTTTTTGTATAACTGACTACTTGACTGATCTTCCAATTTCACTACATTGAAGTGCGGCTCGTACATAGCGGTACATGTTGGGGCCAGCAAGCTTTATTGAAGAGGGGCACATACCTCTTGGCCCATCTCCAGTGACGCAAATGCTCGTCACTCACGGAAGTTTCTTGCAGATTGGTACACAACTAGTTTCGTATGCCCACTTGTGCAAGTTTTAGTGACTTAGGTTGTTTGAAGAAAAGCACATGGCAGTGGCACCTATGATGTGACCGACATTCACGTCAAAGATGTACATTGAATCTGGCACTAGCCTGCTTTCATCTATTCAGTCATGCAAGTCTGACGGAGGCCGTTTTGTTCAAGAAAACCACATGAAAACTGTCTCCTTTTCAGTTACACTGATTCCCGTTATATACTTTCATTGAATTGTGGCACACACGCAGCCTCGGCAACGCATTTAAAGTGCGGTTACATTTTTTTTGTGACAGGTCTACGTGTAATCAGCGAAATATAACCAGTAAAACAGGTTCAGGTAAAATGGTTCAGCTGAGGAGAGCTGCACATGTAATGCCACATACCTAGGACACAACCTGTTCAGCCTATCGGCTAGTAATGCCGTGTCGCCATAAAGACAGTCCCTCATCATTGATATAGTGAGGGGAGAGTGGACGACCCGATGGTACATGTAGGCGAGAAAGTTGACAAAGTCCTCAAACTGCCATAATGATGTCAAACCGTCGCTATCATTATGACCCCCATATATCCAGCTACTAGCTCGACAACCTGGGTCAAATACACTTTCAACCTGCAGTGCTGGAGAATCGCAGAACACCTACCTGGACTCATCACATTCATATGCCTGTATAACCTTACTCTATCACCCTTCGGGGTAGCCGAGTAGCTAAGGCGCTAGTATACTCGGCTCGAAATTGCGGGCCAATCCCCGGCTCCGGCGATTTCAGTTTGAATGGAGGCAAGCTGCGAAGGCGCCCGTGTGCATCGCAGCGCACGTTAAAGATCCCCAGTTGGGCAAAATTCTCCGTAGACCTCCACTACGGCGTCCTTGGGACGTAACCCACTCCCCACAATTGGCTATAAAAATATCGTTACTTTACCGCGTCTGTTCCTAGAAAATTCTTTTCCCGAATTTGTTAAAAAGACGCCTATGTTTTGCCACAGCGGTGGGTACATGTGGCTAACAATTATCTTACGTATCAGTGAGAGCAGACAGAATAGTCAAATTATCAAGTTTGCACGAATGCCTTTCTTTTTTGTATAACTGACTACTTGACTGATCTTCCAATTTCACTACATTGAAGTGCGGCTCGTACATAGCGGTACATGTTGGGGCCAGCAAGCTTTATTGAAGAGGGGCACATACCTCTTGGCCCATCTCCAGTGACGCAAATGCTCGTCACTCACGGAAGTTTCTTGCAGATTGGTACACAACTAGTTTCGTATGCCCACTTGTGCAAGTTTTAGTGACTTAGGTTGTTTGAAGAAAAGCACATGGCAGTGGCACCTATGATGTGACCGACATTCACGTCAAAGATGTACATTGAATCTGGCACTAGCCTGCTTTCATCTATTCAGTCATGCAAGTCTGACGGAGGCCGTTTTGTTCAAGAAAACCACATGAAAACTGTCTCCTTTTCAGTTACACTGATTCCCGTTATATACTTTCATTGAATTGTGGCACACACGCAGCCTCGGCAACGCATTTAAAGTGCGGTTACATTTTTTTTGTGACAGGTCTACGTGTAATCAGCGAAATATAACCAGTAAAACAGGTTCAGGTAAAATGGTTCAGCTGAGGAGAGCTGCACATGTAATGCCACATACCTAGGACACAACCTGTTCAGCCTATCGGCTAGTAATGCCGTGTCGCCATAAAGACAGTCCCTCATCATTGATATAGTGAGGGGAGAGTGGACGACCCGATGGTACATGTAGGCGAGAAAGTTGACAAAGTCCTCAAACTGCCATAATGATGTCAAACCGTCGCTATCATTATGACCCCCATATATCCAGCTACTAGCTCGACAACCTGGGTCAAATACACTTTCAACCTGCAGTGCTGGAGAATCGCAGAACACCTACCTGGACTCATCACATTCATATGCCTGTATAACCTTACTCTATCACCCTTCGGGGTAGCCGAGTAGCTAAGGCGCTAGTATACTCGGCTCGAAATTGCGGGCCAATCCCCGGCTCCGGCGATTTCAGTTTGAATGGAGGCAAGCTGCGAAGGCGCCCGTGTGCATCGCAGCGCACGTTAAAGATCCCCAGTTGGGCAAAATTCTCCGTAGACCTCCACTACGGCGTCCTTGGGACGTAACCCACTCCCCACAATTGGCTATAAAAATATCGTTACTTTACCGCGTCTGTTCCTAGAAAATTCTTTTCCCGAATTTGTTAAAAAGACGCCTATGTTTTGCCACAGCGGTGGGTACATGTGGCTAACAATTATCTTACGTATCAGTGAGAGCAGACAGAATAGTCAAATTATCAAGTTTGCACGAATGCCTTTCTTTTTTGTATAACTGACTACTTGACTGATCTTCCAATTTCACTACATTGAAGTGCGGCTCGTTCATAGCGGTACATGTTGGGGCCAGCAAGCTTAATTGAAGACGGCCACATACCTCTTGGCCCATCTCCAGTGACGCAAATGCTCGTCACGGAAGTTCCTTGCAGATTGGTACACAACTAGTTTGGTATGCCCACCTATGCAAGTTTTAGTGAGTTAGGTTGTTTGAAGAAAAGCACATGGCAGTGGCACCTATGATGTGACCGACATTCACGTCAAAGATGTACATTGAATCTCGCACTAGCCTGCTTTCAGCTATTCAGTCATGCAAGTCTGGCGGAACCCGTTTTGTTGAAGAAAACCACATGAAAACTGTCTCCGTTTCAGTTACACTGATTCCCGTTATATACTTTCATTGAATTGTGGCAAACACCCAGCCTCGGCAACGCATTTAAAGTGCGGTTACATTGATTTTACGAAAGGTCCACATGTAATCAGCGAAATATAGCCAGTAAAACAGGTTCGCGTCAAATGGGTCAGCTGAGGAGAGCTGTACATGTAATGCCACATACCTAGGACACAACCTGTTCAGCTTATCGGCTAGTAATGCCGTTTCGCCATAAAAACAGCCCCTCATCATTGATATAGTGAGGGGATAGTGGACGACCCGATGGTACATGTAGGCGAGAAAGTTGACAAAGTCCTCAAACTGCCATAATAATGTCAAACCGTCGCTATCATTACGACCCCCATATATCCAGCTACTAGCTCGACAACTTGGGTCAAATACACTTTCAACCTGCAGTGCTGGAGAATCGCAGCACGCCTACCTGGACTCATCACATTCATATGCCTGTATAACCTTACTCTTATCACCCTTCGGGGTAGCCGAGTAGCTAAGGCGCTAGTATACTCGGCTCAAAATTGCGCGCTAATCCCCGGCTCCGGAGATTTCAGTTTGAATGGAGGCAAGCTGCGAAGGCGCCCGTGTGCATCGTAGCGCACGTTAAAGATCCCCAGTTGGGCAAAATTCTCCGTAGACCTCCACTACGGCGTCCTTGGGACGTAACCCACTCCCCCCAATTGGCTATAAAACTATGGTTACTTTACCGCGTCTGTTCCCAGAAAATGCTTTTCCCGAACTTGTTAAAAAGACGCCTATTTTTTGCCACAGCGATCGGCCCATGTGGCTAACAATTATCTTACGAACCAGTGAGAGCAGACAGAATAGTCAAATTATCAAGGTTCCACGAATGCCTTTCTTTTTTGTATAACTGACTACTTGACTGATCTTCCAATTTCACTACATTGAAGTGCGGCTCCTACATAGCGGTACATGTTGGGGCCAGCAAGCTTTATTGAAGAGGGGCACATACCTCTTGGCCCATCTCCAGTGACGCAAATGCTCGTCACTCACGGAAGTGTCTTGCAGATTGGTACACAACTAGTTTCGTATGCCCACTTGTGCAAGTTTTAGTGACTTAGGTTGTTTGAAGAAAAGCACATGGCAGTGGCACCTATGATGTGACCGACATTCACGTCAAAGATGTACATTGAATCTGGCACTAGCCTGCTTTCATCTATTCAGTCATGCAAGTCTGACGGAGCCCGTTTTGTTCAAGAAAACCACATGAAAACTGTCTCCTTTTCAGTTACACTGATTCCCGTTATATACTTTCATTGAATTGTGGCGCACACCCAGCCTCGGCAACGCATTTAAAGTGCGGTTACATTGATTTTACGAAAGGTCCACATGTAATCAGCGAAATATAGCCAGTAAAACAGGTTCGCGTCAAATGGGTCAGCTGAGGAGAGCTGCACATGTAATGCCACATACCTAGGACACAACCTGTTCAGCCTATCGGCTAGTAATGCCGTTTCGCCATAAAAACAGCCCCTCATCATTGATATAGTGAGGGGATAGTGGACGACCCGATGGTACATCTAGGCGAAAAAGTTGACAAAGTCCTCAAACTGCCATAATGATGTCAAACCGTCGCTATCATTACGACCCACATATATCCAGCTACTAGCTCGACAACCTGGGTCAAATACACTTTCAACCTGCAGTGCTGGAGAATCGCAGCACACCTACCTGGACTCATCACATTCATATGCCTGTATAACCTTACTCTATCACCCTTCGGGGTAGCCGAGTAGCTAAGGCGCTAGTATACTCGGCTCGAAAATGCGGGCTAATCCCCGGCTCCGGAGATTTCAGTTTGAATGGAGGCAAGCTGCGAAGGCGCCCGTGTGCCTCGTAGCGCACGCTAAAGATCCCCAGTTGGGCAAAATTCTCCGTAGACCTCCACTACGGCGTCCTTGGGACGAAACCCACTCCCCCCAATTGGCTATAAAACTATCGTTACCTTACCGCGTCTGTTCCTAGAAAATTCTTTTCCCGAACTTGTTAAAAAGACGCCTATTTTTTGCCACAGCGATCGGCCCATGTGGCTAAATTATCTTACGAACCAGTGAGAGCAGACAGAATAGTCAAATTATCAAGGTTCCACGAATGCCTTTCTTTTTTGTATAACTGACTACTTGACTGATCTTCCAATTTCACTACATTGAAGTGCGGCTCGTACATAGCGGTACATGTTGGCGCCAGCAAGCTTTATTGAAGAGGGGCACATACCTCTTGGCCCATCTCCACTGACGCAAATGCTCGTCCTTGCAGATTCCTTGCAGATTGGTACACAACTAGTTTCGTATGCCCACTTGTGCAAGTTTTAGTGACTTAGGTTGTTTGAAGAAAAGCACATGGCAGTGGCACCTACGATGTGACCCACATTCACGTCAAAGATGTACATTGAATCTGGCACTAGCCTGCTTTCATCTATTCAGTCATGCAAGTCTGACAGAGCCCGTTTTGTTCAAGAAAACCACCTGAAAACTGTCTCCTTTTCAGTTACACTGATTCGCGTTATATACTTTCATTGAAATGTGGCGCACACCCAGCCTCGGCAACGCATTTAAAGTGCGGTTACATTGATTTTACGAAAGGTCCACATGTAATCAGCGAAATATAGCTAGTAAAACAGGTTCGCGTCAAATGGGTCAGCTGAGGAGAGCTGCACATGTAATGCCACATACCTAGGACACAACCTGTTCAGCCTATCGGCTAGTAATGCCGTGTCGCCATAAAGACAGTCCCTCATCATTGATATAGTGAGGGGGGAGTGGACGACCCCATGGTACATGTAGGCGAGAAAGTTGACAAAGTCCTCAAACTGCCATAATGATGTCAAACCGTCGCTATCATTACGACCCCCGTATATCCAGCTACTAGCTCGACAACCTGGGTCAAATACACTTTCAACCTGCAGTGCTAGAGAATCGCAGAACACCTACCTGGACTCATCACATTCATATGCCTGTATAACCTTACTCTATCACCCTTCGGGGTAGCCGAGTAGCTAAGGCGCTAGTATACTCGGCTCGAAATTGCGGGCCAATCCCCGGCTCCGGAGATTTCAGTTTGTATGGAGGCAAGCTGCGAAGGCGTCCGTGTGCATCGCAGCGTACGTTAAAGATCCCCAGTTGGGCAAAATTCTCCGTAGACCTCCACTACGGCGTCCTTGGGACGTAACCCACTCCCCCCAATTGGCTATAAAACTATCGTTAATTTACCGCGTCTGTTCCTAGAAAATTCTTTTCCCGAACTTGTTAAAAAGACGCCTATTTTTTGCCACAGCGATGGGTCCATGTGGCTAACAATTATCTTACGTATCAGTGAGAGCAGACAGAATAGTCAAATTATCAAGTTTGCACGAATGCCTTTCTTTTTTGTATAACTGACTACTTGACTGATCTTCCAATTTCACTACATTGAAGTGCGGCTCGTTCATAGCGGTACATGTTGGGGCCAGCAAGCTTAATTGAAGAGGGCCACATACCTCTTGGCCCATCTCCAGTCACGCAAATGCTCGTCACGGAAGTTCCTTGCAGATTGGTACACAACTAGTTTGGTATGCCCACCTATGCAAGTTTTAGTGAGTTAGGTTGTTTGAAGAAAAGCACATGGCAGTGGCACCTATGATGTGACCGACATTCACGTCAAAGATGTACATTGAATCTCGCACTAGCCTGCTTTCAGCTATTCAGTCATGCAAGTCTGGCGGAACCCGTTTTGTTGAAGAAAACCACATGAAAACTGTCTCCGTTTCGGTTACACTGATTCCCGTTATATACTTTCATTGAATTGTGGCAAACACCCAGCCTCGGCAACTCATTTAAAGTGCGGTTACATTGATTTTACGAAAGGTCCACATGTATTCAGCGAAATATAGCCAGTAAAACAGGTTCGCGTCAAATGGGTCAGCTGAGGAGAGCTGTACATTTAATGCCACATACCTAGGACACAACCTGTTCAGCCTATCGGCTAGTAATGCCGTTTCGCCATAAAAACAGCCCCTCATCATTGATATAGTGAGGGGATAGTGGACGACCCGATGGTACATGTAGGCGAGAAAGTTGACAAAGTCCTCAAACTGCCATAATGATGTCAAACCGTCGCTATCATTATGACCCCCATATATCCAGCTACTAGCTCGACAACCTGGGTCAAATACACTTTCAACCTGCAGTGCTGGAGAATCGCAGAACACCTACCTGGACTCATCACATTCATATGCCTGTATAACCTTACTCTATCACCCTTCGGGGTAGCCGAGTAGCTAAGGCGCTAGTATACTCGGCTCGAAATTGCGGGCCAATCCCCGGCTCCGGCGATTTCAGTTTGAATGGAGGCAAGCTGCGAAGGCGCCCGTGTGCATCGCAGCGCACGTTAAAGATCCCCAGTTGGGCAAAATTCTCCGTAGACCTCCACTACGGCGTCCTTGGGACGTAACCCACTCCCCACAATTGGCTATAAAAATATCGTTACTTTACCGCGTCTGTTCCTAGAAAATTCTTTTCCCGAATTTGTTAAAAAGACGCCTATGTTTTGCCACAGCGGTGGGTACATGTGGCTAACAATTATCTTACGTATCAGTGAGAGCAGACAGAATAGTCAAATTATCAAGTTTGCACGAATGCCTTTCTTTTTTGTATAACTGACTACTTGACTGATCTTCCAATTTCACTACATTGAAGTGCGGCTCGTTCATAGCGGTACATGTTGGGGCCAGCAAGCTTAATTGAAGACGGCCACATACCTCTTGGCCCATCTCCAGTGACGCAAATGCTCGTCACGGAAGTTCCTTGCAGATTGGTACACAACTAGTTTGGTATGCCCACCTATGCAAGTTTTAGTGAGTTAGGTTGTTTGAAGAAAAGCACATGGCAGTGGCACCTATGATGTGACCGACATTCACGTCAAAGATGTACATTGAATCTCGCACTAGCCTGCTTTCAGCTATTCAGTCATGCAAGTCTGGCGGAACCCGTTTTGTTGAAGAAAACCACATGAAAACTGTCTCCGTTTCAGTTACACTGATTCCCGTTATATACTTTCATTGAATTGTGGCAAACACCCAGCCTCGGCAACGCATTTAAAGTGCGGTTACATTGATTTTACGAAAGGTCCACATGTAATCAGCGAAATATAGCCAGTAAAACAGGTTCGCGTCAAATGGGTCAGCTGAGGAGAGCTGTACATGTAATGCCACATACCTAGGACACAACCTGTTCAGCTTATCGGCTAGTAATGCCGTTTCGCCATAAAAACAGCCCCTCATCATTGATATAGTGAGGGGATAGTGGACGACCCGATGGTACATGTAGGCGAGAAAGTTGACAAAGTCCTCAAACTGCCATAATAATGTCAAACCGTCGCTATCATTACGACCCCCATATATCCAGCTACTAGCTCGACAACTTGGGTCAAATACACTTTCAACCTGCAGTGCTGGAGAATCGCAGCACGCCTACCTGGACTCATCACATTCATATGCCTGTATAACCTTACTCTTATCACCCTTCGGGGTAGCCGAGTAGCTAAGGCGCTAGTATACTCGGCTCAAAATTGCGCGCTAATCCCCGGCTCCGGAGATTTCAGTTTGAATGGAGGCAAGCTGCGAAGGCGCCCGTGTGCATCGTAGCGCACGTTAAAGATCCCCAGTTGGGCAAAATTCTCCGTAGACCTCCACTACGGCGTCCTTGGGACGTAACCCACTCCCCCCAATTGGCTATAAAACTATGGTTACTTTACCGCGTCTGTTCCCAGAAAATGCTTTTCCCGAACTTGTTAAAAAGACGCCTATTTTTTGCCACAGCGATCGGCCCATGTGGCTAACAATTATCTTACGAACCAGTGAGAGCAGACAGAATAGTCAAATTATCAAGGTTCCACGAATGCCTTTCTTTTTTGTATAACTGACTACTTGACTGATCTTCCAATTTCACTACATTGAAGTGCGGCTCCTACATAGCGGTACATGTTGGGGCCAGCAAGCTTTATTGAAGAGGGGCACATACCTCTTGGCCCATCTCCAGTGACGCAAATGCTCGTCACTCACGGAAGTGTCTTGCAGATTGGTACACAACTAGTTTCGTATGCCCACTTGTGCAAGTTTTAGTGACTTAGGTTGTTTGAAGAAAAGCACATGGCAGTGGCACCTATGATGTGACCGACATTCACGTCAAAGATGTACATTGAATCTGGCACTAGCCTGCTTTCATCTATTCAGTCATGCAAGTCTGACGGAGCCCGTTTTGTTCAAGAAAACCACATGAAAACTGTCTCCTTTTCAGTTACACTGATTCCCGTTATATACTTTCATTGAATTGTGGCGCACACCCAGCCTCGGCAACGCATTTAAAGTGCGGTTACATTGATTTTACGAAAGGTCCACATGTAATCAGCGAAATATAGCCAGTAAAACAGGTTCGCGTCAAATGGGTCAGCTGAGGAGAGCTGCACATGTAATGCCACATACCTAGGACACAACCTGTTCAGCCTATCGGCTAGTAATGCCGTTTCGCCATAAAAACAGCCCCTCATCATTGATATAGTGAGGGGATAGTGGACGACCCGATGGTACATCTAGGCGAAAAAGTTGACAAAGTCCTCAAACTGCCATAATGATGTCAAACCGTCGCTATCATTACGACCCACATATATCCAGCTACTAGCTCGACAACCTGGGTCAAATACACTTTCAACCTGCAGTGCTGGAGAATCGCAGCACACCTACCTGGACTCATCACATTCATATGCCTGTATAACCTTACTCTATCACCCTTCGGGGTAGCCGAGTAGCTAAGGCGCTAGTATACTCGGCTCGAAAATGCGGGCTAATCCCCGGCTCCGGAGATTTCAGTTTGAATGGAGGCAAGCTGCGAAGGCGCCCGTGTGCCTCGTAGCGCACGCTAAAGATCCCCAGTTGGGCAAAATTCTCCGTAGACCTCCACTACGGCGTCCTTGGGACGAAACCCACTCCCCCCAATTGGCTATAAAACTATCGTTACCTTACCGCGTCTGTTCCTAGAAAATTCTTTTCCCGAACTTGTTAAAAAGACGCCTATTTTTTGCCACAGCGATCGGCCCATGTGGCTAAATTATCTTACGAACCAGTGAGAGCAGACAGAATAGTCAAATTATCAAGGTTCCACGAATGCCTTTCTTTTTTGTATAACTGACTACTTGACTGATCTTCCAATTTCACTACATTGAAGTGCGGCTCGTACATAGCGGTACATGTTGGCGCCAGCAAGCTTTATTGAAGAGGGGCACATACCTCTTGGCCCATCTCCACTGACGCAAATGCTCGTCCTTGCAGATTCCTTGCAGATTGGTACACAACTAGTTTCGTATGCCCACTTGTGCAAGTTTTAGTGACTTAGGTTGTTTGAAGAAAAGCACATGGCAGTGGCACCTACGATGTGACCCACATTCACGTCAAAGATGTACATTGAATCTGGCACTAGCCTGCTTTCATCTATTCAGTCATGCAAGTCTGACAGAGCCCGTTTTGTTCAAGAAAACCACCTGAAAACTGTCTCCTTTTCAGTTACACTGATTCGCGTTATATACTTTCATTGAAATGTGGCGCACACCCAGCCTCGGCAACGCATTTAAAGTGCGGTTACATTGATTTTACGAAAGGTCCACATGTAATCAGCGAAATATAGCTAGTAAAACAGGTTCGCGTCAAATGGGTCAGCTGAGGAGAGCTGCACATGTAATGCCACATACCTAGGACACAACCTGTTCAGCCTATCGGCTAGTAATGCCGTGTCGCCATAAAGACAGTCCCTCATCATTGATATAGTGAGGGGAGAGTGGACGACCCCATGGTACATGTAGGCGAGAAAGTTGACAAAGTCCTCAAACTGCCATAATGATGTCAAACCGTCGCTATCATTACGACCCCCGTATATCCAGCTACTAGCTCGACAACCTGGGTCAAATACACTTTCAACCTGCAGTGCTAGAGAATCGCAGAACACCTACCTGGACTCATCACATTCATATGCCTGTATAACCTTACTCTATCACCCTTCGGGGTAGCCGAGTAGCTAAGGCGCTAGTATACTCGGCTCGAAATTGCGGGCCAATCCCCGGCTCCGGAGATTTCAGTTTGTATGGAGGCAAGCTGCGAAGGCGTCCGTGTGCATCGCAGCGTACGTTAAAGATCCCCAGTTGGGCAAAATTCTCCGTAGACCTCCACTACGGCGTCCTTGGGACGTAACCCACTCCCCCCAATTGGCTATAAAACTATCGTTAATTTACCGCGTCTGTTCCTAGAAAATTCTTTTCCCGAACTTGTTAAAAAGACGCCTATTTTTTGCCACAGCGATGGGTCCATGTGGCTAACAATTATCTTACGTATCAGTGAGAGCAGACAGAATAGTCAAATTATCAAGTTTGCACGAATGCCTTTCTTTTTTGTATAACTGACTACTTGACTGATCTTCCAATTTCACTACATTGAAGTGCGGCTCGTTCATAGCGGTACATGTTGGGGCCAGCAAGCTTAATTGAAGAGGGCCACATACCTCTTGGCCCATCTCCAGTCACGCAAATGCTCGTCACGGAAGTTCCTTGCAGATTGGTACACAACTAGTTTGGTATGCCCACCTATGCAAGTTTTAGTGAGTTAGGTTGTTTGAAGAAAAGCACATGGCAGTGGCACCTATGATGTGACCGACATTCACGTCAAAGATGTACATTGAATCTCGCACTAGCCTGCTTTCAGCTATTCAGTCATGCAAGTCTGGCGGAACCCGTT
Organism: Dermacentor variabilis; assembly: GCF_050947875.1. Classification (NCBI taxonomy): domain Eukaryota; kingdom Metazoa; phylum Arthropoda; class Arachnida; order Ixodida; family Ixodidae; genus Dermacentor; species Dermacentor variabilis. Next base: position 217,333,646 of record NC_134569.1, on the reverse strand, counting down.
TTGTTGAAGAAAACCACATGAAAACTGTCTCCGTTTCGGTTACACTGATTCCCGTTATATACTTTCATTGAATTGTGGCAAACACCCAGCCTCGGCAACTCATTTAAAGTGCGGTTACATTGATTTTACGAAAGGTCCACATGTATTCAGCGAAATATAGCCAGTAAAACAGGTTCGCGTCAAATGGGTCAGCTGAGGAGAGCTGTACATTTAATGCCACATACCTAGGACACAACCTGTTCAGCCTATCGGCTAGTAATGCCGTTTCGCCATAAAAACAGCCCCTCATCATTGATATAGTGAGGGGATAGTGGACGACCCGATGGTACATGTAGGCGAGAAAGTTGACAAAGTCCTCAAACTGCCATAATGATGTCAAACCGTCGCTATCATTACGAACCCCATATATCCAGCTACTAGCTCGACAACCTGGGTCAAATACACTTTCAACCTGCAGTGCTGGAGAATCGCAGCACGCCTACCTGGACTCATCACATTCATATGCCTGTATAACCTTACTCTTATCACCCTTCGGGGTAGCCGAGTAGCTAAGGCGCTAGTATACTCGGCTCGAAATTGCGGGCTAATCCCCGGCTCCGGAGATTTCAGTTTGAATGGAGGCAAGCTGCGAAGGCGCCCGTGCGCATCGTAGCGCACGTTAAAGATCCCCAGTTGGGCAAAATTCTCCGTAGACCTCCACTACGGCGTCCTTGGGACGTAACCCACTTCCCCCAATTGGCTATAAAACTATCGTTACTTTACCGCGTCTGTTCCTAGAAAATGCTTTTCCCGAACTTGTTAAAAAGACGCCTATTTTTTGCCACAGCGATCGGCCCATGTGGCTAACAATTATCTTACGAACCAGTGAGAGCAGACAGAATAGTCAAATTATCAAGGTTCCACGAATGCCTTTCTTTTTTGTATAACTGACTACTTGACTGATCTTCCAATTTCACTACATTGAAGTGCGGCTCCTACATAGCGGTACATGTTGGGGCCAGCAAGCTTTATTGAAGAGGGGCACATACCTCTTGGCCCATCTCCAGTGACGCAAATGCTCGTCACTCACGGAAGTTTCTTGCAGATTGGTACACAACTAGTTTCGTATGCCCACTTGTGCAAGTTTTAGTGACTTAGGTTGTTTGAAGAAAAGCACATGGCAGTGGCACCTATGGTGTGACCGACATTCACGTCAAAGATGTACATTGAATCTGGCACTAGCCTGCTTTCATCTATTCAGTCATGCAAGTCTGACGGAGCCCGTTTTGTTCAAGAAAACCACATGAAAACTGTTTCCTTTTCAGTTACACTGATTCGCGTTATATACTTTCATTGAAATGGGGCGCACACCCACCCTCGGCAACGCATTTAAAGTGCGGTTACATTGATTTTACGAAAGGTCCACATGTAATCAGCGAAATATAGCTAGTAAAACAGGTTCGCGTCAAATGGGTCAGCTGAGGAGAGCTGCACATGTAATGCCACATACCTAGGACACAACCTGTTCAGCCTATCGGCTAGTAATGCCGTGTCGCCATAAAGACAGTCCCTCATCATTGATATAGTGAGGGGAGAGTGGACGACCCGATGGTACATGTAGGCGAGAAAGTTGACAAAGTCCTCAAACTGACATAATGATGTCAAACCGTCGCTATCATTACGACCCCCATATATCCAGCTACTAGCTCGACAACCTGGGTCAAATATACTTTCAACCTGCAGTGCTGGAGAATCGCAGCACACCTACCTGGACTCATCACATTCATATGCCTGTATAACCTTACTCTTATCACCCTTCGGGGTAGCCGAGTAGCTAAGGCGCTAGTATACTCGGCTCGAAATTGCGGGCTAATCCCCGGCTCCGGAGATTTCAGTTTGAATGGAGGCAAGCTGCGAAGGCGCCCGTGTGCATCGTAGCGCACGTTAAAGATCCCCAGTTGGGCAAAATTCTCCGTAGACCTCCACTACGGCGTCCTTGGGACGTAACTTACTCCCCCCAATTGGCTATAAAACCATCGTTATATTACCGCGTCTGTTCCTAGAAAATTCTTTTCCCGAACTTGTTAAAAAGACGCCTATTTTTTGCCACAGCGATCGGCCCATGTGGCTAACAATTATCTTACGTACCAGTGAGAGCAGACAGAATAGTCAAATTGTCAAGGTTGCACGAATGCCTTTCTTTTTTGTATAACTGACAACTTGACTGATCTTCCAATTTCACTACATTGAAGTGCGGCTCGTATGTAGCGGTACATGTTGGGGCCAGCAAGCTTTATTGAAGAGGGCCACATACCTCTTGGCCCATCTCCAGTGACGCAAATGCTCGTCACGGAAGTTCCTTGCAGATTGGTACACAACTAGTTTCATATGCCCACTTGTGCAAGTTTTAGTGACTTAGGTTGTTTGAAGAAAAGCACATGGCAGTGGCACCTATGATGTGACCGACATTCACGTCAAAAATGTACATTGAATCTGGTACTAGCCTGCTTTCATCTATTCAGTCATGCAAGTCTGACGGAGCCCGTTTTGTTCAAGAAAACCACATGAAAACTGTCTCCTTTTCAGTTACACTGATTCCCGTTATATACTTTCATTGAATTGTGGCACACACGCAGCCTCGGCAACGCATTTTAAGTGCGGTTACATTTTTTTTGTGACAGGTCTACGTGTAATCAGCGAAATATAACCAGTAAAAGAGGTTCGGGTCAAATGGGTCAGCTGAGGAGAGCTGCACATGCAATGCCACATACCTAGGACACAACCTGTTCAGCCTATCGGCTAGTAATGCCGTTTCGCCATAAAAACAGCCCCTCATCATTGATATTGTGAGGGGCTAGTGGACGACCCGATGGTTCATGTAGGCGAGAATGTTGACAAAGTCCTCAAGCTGCCATAATGATGTCAAACCTTCGCTATCATTACGAGCCCCATATATCCAGCTACTAGCTCGACAACCTGGGTCAAATACACTTTCAACCTTCAGTGCTGGAGAATCGCAGCACACCTACCTGGACTCATCACATTCATATGCCTGTGTAACCTTACTCTTATCACCCTTCGGGGTAGCCGAGTAGCCAAGGCGCTAGAATACTCGGCTCGAAATTGCGGGCTAATCCCCGGCTCCGGAGATTTCAGTTTGAATGGAGGCAAGCTGCGAAGGCGCCCGTGTGCATCGTAGCGCACGTTAAAGATCCCCAGTTGGGCAAAATTCTCCGTAGACCTCCACTACGGCGTCCTTGGGACGTTACCCACTCCCCCCAATTGGCTATAAAACTATCGTTACATTACCGCGTCTGTTCCTAGAAAATTCTTTTCCCGAACTTGTTAAAAAGACGCCTTTTTTTGCCACAGCGATCGGCCCATGTGGCTAAGAATTATCTTACGTACACAGAATAGTCAAATTGTCAAGGTTGCACGAATGCCTTTCTTTTTTGTATAACTGACTACTTGACTGATCTTCCAATTTCACTACATTGAAGTGCGGCTCGCTCATAACCGTACATGTTGGGGCCAGCAAGCTTTATTGAAGAGGGCCACATAGCTCTTGGCCCATCTCCAGTGACGCAAATGCTCGTCACGGAAGTTCTTTGCAGATTGGTACACAACTAGTTTGGTATGCCTACTTATGAAAGTTTTAGTGAGTTAGGTTGTTTGAAGAAAAGCACATGGCAGTGGCACCTATGATGTGACCGACATTCACGTCAAAGATGTACATTGAATCTGGCACTGGCCTGCTTTCAGCTATTCAGTCATGCAAGTATGGGGGAACCCGTTTTGTTGAAGAAAACCACATGAAAACTGTCTTCTTTTCCGTTACACTGATTCCCGTTATATACTTTCATTGAATTGTGGCGCACACCCAGCCTCGGCAACGTATTTAAAGTGCGGTTACATTGATTTTACGAAAGGTCCACATGTAATCAGCGAAATATAGCCAGTAAAACAGGTCCACGTCAAATGGGTCAGCTGAGGAGAGCTGCACATGTAATGCCACATACCTAGGACACAACCTGTTCAGCCTATCGGCTAGTAATGCCGTTTCGCCATGAAAACAGCCCCTCATCATTGATATAGTGAGGGTATAGTGGACGACCCGATGGTACATGTAGGCGAGAAAGTTGACAAAGTCCTCAAACTGCCATAATGATGTCAAACCGTCGCTATCATTACGACCCCCATATATCCAGCTACTAGCTCGACAACCTGGGTCAAATACACTTTCAACCTGCAGTGCTGGAGAATCGCAGCACACCTACCTGGACTCATCACATTCATATGCCTGTATAACCTTACTCTTATCACCCTTCGGGGTAGCCGAGTAGCTAAGGCGCTAGTATACACGGCTCGAAATTGCGGGCTAATCCCCGGCTTCGGAGATTTCAGTTTTAATGGAGGCAAGCTGCGAAGGGGCCCGTGTGCATCGTAGCGCACGTTAAAGATCCCCAGTTGGGCAAAATTCTCCGTAGACCTTCACTACGGCGTCCTTGGGACGTAACCCACTCCCCCCAATTGGCTATAAAACTATCGTTACTTTACCGCGTCTGTTCCTGGAAAATTCTTTTCCCGAACTTGTTAAAAAGACGCCTATTTATTGCCACAGCGATCGGCCCATGTGGCTAACAATTATCTTACGAACCAGTGAGAGCAGACAGAATAGTCAAATTATCAAGGTTCCACGAAAGCCTTTCTTTTTTGTAAAACTGACTACTTGACTGATCATCCAATTTCACTACATTGAAGTGCGGCTCGTACATAGCGGTACATGTTGGGGCCAGCAAGCTTTATTGAAGAGGGGCACATACCTCTTGGCCCATCTCCACTGACGCAAATGCTCGTCCTTGCAGATTCCTTGCGGATTGGTACAGAACTAGTTTCGTATGCCCACTTGTGCAAGTTTTAGTGACTTAGGTTGTTTGAAGAAAAGCACATGGCAGTGGCACCTACAATGTGACCCACATTCACGTCAAAGATGTACATTGAATCTGGCACTAGCCTGCTTTCATCTATTCAGTTATGCAAGTCTGACGGAGCCCGTTTTGTTCAAGAAAACCACATGAAAACTGTCTCCTTTTCAGTTACACTGATTCCCGTTATATACTTTCATTGAATTGTGGCACACACGCAGCGTCGGCAACGCATTTAAAGTGCGGTTACATTTTTTTGTGACAGGTCTACGTGTAATCAGCGAAATATAACCAGTAAAACAGTTTCGGGTCAAATGGGTCAGCTGAGGAGAGCTGCACATGCAATGCCACATACCTAGGACACAACCTGTTCAGCCTACCGGCTAGTATTGCCGTTTCGCCATAAAAACAGCCCCTCATCATTGATATAGTGAGGGGATTGTGGACGACCCGATGGTACATGTAGGCGAGAAAGTTGACAAAGTCCTCAAACTGCCATAATGATGTCAAACCGTCGCTATCATTACGACCCCCATATATCCAGCTACTAGCTCGACAACCTGGGTCAAATACACTTTCAACCTTCAGTGCTGGAGAATCGCAGCACACCTACCTGGACTCATCACATTCATATGCCTGTATAACCTTACTCTTATCACCCTTCGAGGTAGCCGAGTAGCCAAGGCGCTAGAATACTCGGCTCGAAATTGCGGGCTAATCCCCGGCTCCGGAGATTTCAGTTTGAATGGAGGCAAGCTGCGAAGGCGCCCGTGTGCATCGTAGCGCACGTTAAAGATCCCCAGTTGGGCAAAATTCTCCGTAGACCTCAGCTACGGCGTCCTTGGGACGTTGGGACGTAACCCACTCCCCCCAATTGGCTATAAAACTATCGTTACTTTGCCGCGTCTGTTCCTAGAAAATTCTTTTCCCGAACTTGTTAAAAAGACGCCTATTTTTTGCCACAGCGATCGGCCCATGTGGCTAACAATTATCTTACGTATCAGTGAGAGCAGACAGAATAGTCAAATTATTAAGGTTGCACGAATGCCTTTCTTTTTTGTATAACTGACTACTTGACTGATCTTCCAATTTCACTACATTGAAGTGCGGCTCGTTCATAGCGGTACATGTTGGGGCCAGCAAGCTTTATTGAAGAGGGCCACATACCTCTTGGCCCATCTCCAGTGACGCAAATGCTCGTCACGGAAGTTCCTTGCAGATTGGTACACGACTAGTTTGGTATGCCCACCTATGCAAGTTTCAGTGAGTTAGGTTGTTTGAAGAAAAGCACATGGCAGTGGCACCTATGATGTGACCGAAATTCACGTCAAAGATGTACATTGAATCTCGCACTAGCCTGCTTTCAGCTTTTCAGTCATGCAAGTCTGGCGGAACCCGTTTTGTTGAAGAAAACCACATGAAAACTCTCTCCGTTTCAGTTACACTGATTCCCGTTATATACTTTCATTGAATTGTGTCAAACACCCAGCCTCGGCAACGCATTTAAAGTGCGGTTACATTGATTTTACGAAAGGTCCACATGTAATCAGCGAAATATAGCCAGTAAAACAGGTTCGCGTCAAAGGGGTCAGCTGAGGAGAGCTGTACATGTAATGCCACATACCTAGGACACAACCTGTTCAGCCTATCGGCTAGTAATGCCGTTTCGCCATAAAAACAGCCCCTCATCATTGATATAGTGAGGGGATAGTGGACGTCCCGATGGTACATGTAGGCGAGAAAATTGACAAAGTCCTCAAACTGCCATAATGATGTCAAACCGTCGCTATCATTACGACCCCCATATATCCAGCTACTAGCTCGACAACCTGGGTCAAATACACTTTCAACCTGCAGTGCTGGAGAATCGCAGCACACCTACCTGGACTCATCACATTCATATGCCTGTATAACCTTACTCTATCACCCTTCGGGGTAGCCGAGTAGCTAAGGCGCTAGTATACTCGGCTCGAAATTGCGGGCTCCGGAGATTTCAGTTTGAATGGAGGCAAGCTGCGAAGGCGCCCGTGTGCATCGCAGCGCACGTTAAAGATCCCCAGTTGGGCAAAATTCTCCGTAGACCTCCACTACGGCGTCCTTGGGACGTAACCCACTCCCCCCAATTGGCTATAAAACTATCCTTACATTACCGCGTCTGTTCCTAGAAAATTCTTTTCCCGAACTTGTTAAAAAGACGCCTATTTTTTGCCACAGCGATCGGCCCATGTGGCTAACAATTATCTTACGTACCAGTGAGAGCAGACAGAATAGTCAAATTGTCAAGGTTGCACGAATGCCTTTCTTTTTTGTATAACTGACTACTTGACTGATCTTCCAATTTCACTACATTGAAGTGCGGCTCGCTCATAACCGTACATGTTGGGGCCAGCAAGCTTTATTGAAGAGGGCCACATACCTCTTGGCCCATCTCCAGTGACGCAAATGCTCGTCATGGAAGTTCTTTGCAGATTGGTACACAACTAGTTTGGTATGCCCACTTATGAAAGTTTTAGTGAGTTAGGTTCTTTGAAGAAAAGCACATGGCAGTGGCACCTATGATGTGACCGACATTCACGTCAAAGATGTACATTGAATCTGGCACTAGCCTGCTTTCAGCTATTCAGTCATGCAAGTATGGCGGAACCCGTTTTGTTGAAGAAAACCACATGAAAACTGTCTTCTTTTCCGTTACACTGATTCCCGTTATATACTTTCATTGAATTGTGGCGCACACCCAGCCTCGGCAACGCATTTAAAGTGCGGTTACATTGATTTTACGAAAGGTCCACATGGAATCAGCGAAATATAGCCAGTAAAACAGGTTCGCGTCAAATGGGTCAGCTGAGGAGAGCTGCACATGTAATGCCACATACCTAGGACACAACCTGTTCAGCCTATCGGCTAGTAATGCCGTTTCGCCATGAAAACAGCCCCTCATCGTTGATATAGTGAGGGTATAGTGGACGACCCGATGGTACATGTAGGCGAGAAAGTTGACAAAGTCCTCAAACTGCCATAATGATGTCAAACCGTCGCTATCATTACGACCCCCATATATCCAGCTACTAGCTCGACAACCTGGGTCAAATACACTTTCAACCTGCAGTGCTGGAGAATCGCAGCACACCTACCTGGACTCATCACATTCATATGCCTGTATAACCTTACTCTTATCACCCTTCGGGGTAGCCGAGTAGCTAAGGCGCTAGCATACACGGCTCGAAATTGCGGGCTAATCCCCGGCTTCGGAGATTTCAGTTTTAATGGAGGCAAGCTGCGAAGGGGCCCGTGTGCATCGTAGCGCACGTTAAAGATCCCCAGTTGGGCAAAATTCTCCGTAGACCTTCACTACGGCGTCCTTGGGACGTAACCCACTCCCCCCAATCGGCTATAAAACTATCGTTACTTTACCGCGTCTGTTCCTAGAAAATTCTTTTCCCGAACTTGTTAAAAAGACGCCTATTTATTGCCACAGCGATCGGCCCATGTGGCTAACAATTATCTTACGAACCAGTGAGAGCAGACAGAATAGTCAAATTATCAAGGTTCCACGAATGCCTTTCTTTTTTGTAAAACTGACTACTTGACTGATCATCCAATTTCACTACATTGAAGTGCGGCTCGTACATAGCGGTACATGTGGGGGCCAGCAAGCTTTATTGAAGAGGGGCACATACCTCTTGGCCCATCTCCACTGACGCAAATGCTCGTCCTTGCAGATTCCTTGCGGATTGGTACACAACTAGTTTCGTATGCCCACTTGTGCAAGTTTTAGTGACTTAGGTTGTTTGAAGAAAAGCACATGGCAGTGGCACCTACAATCTGACCCACATTCACGTCAAAGATGTACATTGAATCTGGCACTAGCCTGCTTTCATCCATTCAGTTATGCAAGTCTGACGGAGCCCGTTTTGTTCAAGAAAACCACATGAAAACTGTCTCCTTTTCAGTTACACTGATTCCCGTTATATACTTTCATTGAATTGTGTCAAACACCCAGCCTCGGCAACGCATTTAAAGTGCGGTTACATTGATTTTACGAAAGGTCCACATGTAATCAGCGAAATATAGCCAGTAAAACAGGTTCGCGTCAAAGGGGTCAGCTGAGGAGAGCTGTACATGTAATGCCACATACCTAGGACACAACCTGTTCAGCCTATCGGCTAGTAATGCCGTTTCGCCATAAAAACAGCCCCTCATCATTGATATAGTGAGGGGATAGTGGACGTCCCGATGGTACATGTAGGCGAGAAAATTGACAAAGTCCTCAAACTGCCATAATGATGTCAAACCGTCGCTATCATTACGACCCCCATATATCCAGCTACTAGCTCGACAACCTGGGTCAAATACACTTTCAACCTGCAGTGCTGGAGAATCGCAGCACACCTACCTGGACTCATCACATTCATATGCCTGTAAAGCCTTACTCTATCACCCTTCGGGGTAGCCGAGTAGCTAAGGCGCTAGTATACTCGGCTCGAAATTGCGGGCTAATCCCCGGCTCCGGAGATTTCAGTTTGAATGGAGGCAAGCTGCGAAGGCGCCCGTGTGCATCGTAGCGCACGTTAAAGATCCCCAGTTGGGCAAAATTCTCCGTAGACCTCCACTACGGCGTCCTTGGGACGTAACCCACTCCCCCCAATTGGCTATAAAACTATCGTTACTCTACCGCGTCTGTTCCTAGAAAATTCTTTTCCCGAACTTGTTAAAAAGACGCCTATCTTTTGCCACAGCGATCGGCCCATGTGGCTAACAATTATCTTACGAACCAGTGAGAGCAGACAGAATAGTCAAATTATCAAGGTTCCACGAATGCCTTTCTTTTTTGTATAACTGACTACTTGACTGATCTTCCAATTTCACTACGTTGAAGTGCGGCTCGCTCATAACCGTACATGTTGGGGCCAGCAAGCTTTATTGAAGAGGGCCACATACCTCTTGGCCCATCTCCAGTGACGCAAATGCTTGTCACTCACGGAAGTTCCTTGCAGATTGGTACACAACTAGTTTCGTATGCCCACTTGTGCAAGTTTTAGTGACTTAGGTTGTTTGAAGAAAAGCACATGGCAGTGGCACCTATGATGTGACCGACATTCACGTCAAAGATGTACATTGAATCTGGCACTAGCCTGCTTTCATCTATTCAGTCATGCAAGTCTGACCGAGCCCGTTTTGTTCAAGAAAACCACATGAAAACTGTCTCCTCTTCAGTTACACTGATTCCCGTTATATACTTTCATTGAATTGTGGCACACACGCAGCCTCGGCAACGCATTTAAAGTGCGGTTACATTGATTTTACGAAAGGTCTACGTGTAATCAGCGATATAACCAGTAAAACAGGTTCGGGTCAAATGGGTCAGCTGAGGAGAGCTGCACATGCAATGCCACATACCTAGGACACAACCTGTTCAGCCAATCGGCTAGTAATGCCGTTTCGCCATAAAAACAGCCCCTCATCATTGATATAGTGAGGGGCTAGTGGACGACCCGATGGTACATATAGGCGAGAAAGTTGACAAAGTCCTCAAACTGCCATATTGATGTCAAACCGTCGCTATCATTACGACCCCCATATATCCAGCTACTAGCTCGACAACCTGGGTCAAATACACTTTCAACCTGCAGTGCTGGAGAATCGCAGCACACCTACCTGGACTCATCACATTCATATGCCTGTATAACCTTACTCTTATCACCCTTCGGGGTAGCCGTGTAGCTAAGGCGCTAGTATACTCGGCTCGAAATTGCGGGCTAATCCCCGGCTCCGGAGATTTCAGTTTGAATGGAGGCAAGCTGCGAAGGCGCCCGTGTGCATCGTAGCGCACGTTAAAGATCCCCAGTTGGGCAAAATTCTCCGTAGACCTCCACTACGGCGTCCTTGGGACGTAACCCACTCCCCCCAATTGGCTATAAAACTATCGTTACATTACCGCGTCTGTTCCTAGAAAATTCTTTTCCCGAACTTGTTAAAAAGACGCCTATTTTTTGCCACAGCGATCGGCCCATGTGGCTAACAATTATCTTACGTACCAGTGAGAGCAGACAGAATAGTCAAATTGTCAAGGTTGCACGAATGCCTTTCTTTTTTGTATAACTGACTACTTGACTGATCTTCCAATTTCACTACATTGAAGTGCGGCTCGCTCATAACCGTACATGTTGGGGCCAGCAAGCTTTATTGAAGAGGGCCACATACCTCTTGGCCCATCTCCAGTGACGCAAATGCTCGTCATGGAAGTTCTTTGCAGATTGGTACACAACTAGTTTGGTATGCCCACTTATGAAAGTTTTAGTGAGTTAGGTTCTTTGAAGAAAAGCACATGGCAGTGGCACCTATGATGTGACCGACATTCACGTCAAAGATGTACATTGAATCTGGCACTAGCCTGCTTTCAGCTATTCAGTCATGCAAGTATGGCGGAACCCGTTTTGTTGAAGAAAACCACATGAAAACTGTCTTCTTTTCCGTTACACTGATTCCCGTTATATACTTTCATTGAATTGTGGCGCACACCCAGCCTCGGCAACGCATTTAAAGTGCGGTTACATTGATTTTACGAAAGGTCCACTTGTAATCAGCGAAATATAGCCAGTAAAACAGGTTCGCGTCAAATGGGTCAGCTGAGGAGAGCTGCACATGTAATGCCACATACCTAGGACACAACCTGTTCAGCCTATCGGCTAGTAATGCCGTTTCGCCATGAAAACAGCCCCTCATCGTTGATATAGTGAGGGTATAGTGGACGACCCGATGGTACATGTAGGCGAGAAAGTTGACAAAGTCCTCAAACTGCCATAATGATGTCAAACCGTCGCTATCATTACGACCCCCATATATCCAGCTACTAGCTCGACAACCTGGGTCAAATACACTTTCAACCTGCAGTGCTGGAGAATCGCAGCACACCTACCTGGACTCATCACATTCATATGCCTGTATAACCTTACTCTTATCACCCTTCGGGGTAGCCGAGTAGCTAAGGCGCTAGTATACTCGGCTCGAAATTGCGGGCTAATCCCCGGCTTCGGAGATTTCAGTTTGAATGGAGGCAAGCTGCGAAGGCGCCCGTGTGCATCGTAGCGCACGTTAAAGATCCCCAGTTGGGCAAAATTCTCCGTAGACCTCAACTACGGCGTCCTTGGGACGTTGGGACGTAACCCACTCCCCCCAATTGGCTGTAAAACTATCGTTACTTTACCGCGTCTGTTCCTAGAAAATTCTTTTCCCGAACTTGTTAAAAAGACGCCTATTTTTTGCCACAGCGATCGGCCCATGTGGCTAACAATTATCTTACGTACCAGTGAGAGCAGACAGAATAGTCAAATTATCAAGGTTCCACGAATGCCTTTCTTTTTTGTATAACTGACTACTTGACTGATCTTCCAATTTCACTACATTGAAGTGCGGCTCGTTCATAGCGGTACATGTTGGGGCCAGCAAGCTTTATTGAAGAGGGCCACATACCTCTTGGCCCATCTCCAGTGACGCAAATGCTCGTCACGGAAGTTCCTTGCAGATTGGTACACAACTAGTTTGGTATGCCCACCTATGCAAGTTTTAGTGAGTTAGGTTGTGTGAAGAAAAGCACATGGCAGTGGCACCTATGATGTGACCGACATTCACGTCAAAGATGTACATTGAATCTCGCACTAGCCTGCTTTCAGCTATTCAGTCATGCAAGTCTGGCGGAACCCGTTTTGTTGAAGAAAACCACATGAAAACTGTCTCCGTTTCAGTTACACTGATTCCCGTTATATACTTTCATTGAATTGTGGCAAACACCCAGCCTCGGCAACGCATTTAAAGTGCGGTTACATTGATTTTACGAAAGGTCCACATGTAATCAGCGAAATATAGCCAGTAAAACAGGTTCGCGTCAAATGGGTCAGCTGAGGAGAGCTGTACATGTAATGCCACATACCTAGGACACAACCTGTTCAGCCTATCGGCTAGTAATGCCGTTTCGCCATAAAAACAGCCCCTCATCATTGATATAGTGAGGGGCTAGTGGACGACCCGATGGTACATATAGGCGAGAAAGTCGACAAAGTCCTCAAACTGCCATATTGATGTCAAACCGTCGCTATCATTACGACCCCCATATATCCAGCTACTAGCTCGACAACCTGGGTCAAATACACTTTCAACCTGCAGTGCTGGAGAATCGCAGCACACCTACCTGGACTCATCACATTCATATGCCTGTATAACCTTACTCTTATCACCCTTCGGGGTAGCCGTGTAGCTAAGGCGCTAGTATACTCGGCTCGAAATTGCGGGCTAATCCCCGGCTCCGGAGATTTCAGTTTGAATGGAGGCAAGCTGCGAAGGCGCCCGTGTGCATCGTAGCGCACGTTAAAGATCCCCAGTTGGGCAAAATTCTCCGTAGACCTCCACTACGGCGTCCTTGGGACGTAACCCACTCCCCCCAATTGGCTATAAAACTATCGTTACATTACCGCGTCTGTTCCTAGAAAATTCTTTTCCCGAACTTGTTAAAAAGACGCCTATTTTTTGCCACAGCGATCGGCCCATGTGGCTAACAATTATCTTACGTACCAGTGAGAGCAGACAGAATAGTCAAATTGTCAAGGTTGCACGAATGCCTTTCTTTTTTGTATAACTGACTACTTGACTGATCTTCCAATTTCACTACATTGAAGTGCGGCTCGCTCATAACCGTACATGTTGGGGCCAGCAAGCTTTATTGAAGAGGGCCACATACCTCTTGGCCCATTTCCAGTGACGCAAATGCTCGTCATGGAAGTTCTTTGCAGATTGGTACACAACTAGTTTGGTATGCCCACTTATGAAAGTTTTAGTGAGTTAGGTTCTTTGAAGAAAAGCACATGGCAGTGGCACCTATGATGTGACCGACATTCACGTCAAAGATGTACATTGAATCTGGCACTAGCCTGCTTTCAGCTATTCAGTCATGCAAGTATGGCGGAACCCGTTTTGTTGAAGAAAACCACATGAAAACTGTCTTCTTTTCCGTTACACTGATTCCCGTTATATACTTTCATTGAATTGTGGCGCACACCCAGCCTCGGCAACGCATTTAAAGTGCGGTTACATTGATTTTACGAAAGGTCCACTTGTAATCAGCGAAATATAGCCAGTAAAACAGGTTCGCGTCAAATGGGTCAGCTGAGGAGAGCTGCACATGTAATGCCACATACCTAGGACACAACCTGTTCAGCCTATCGGCTAGTAATGCCGTTTCGCCATGAAAACAGCCCCTCATCGTTGATATAGTGAGGGTATAGTGGACGACCCGATGGTACATGTAGGCGAGAAAGTTGACAAAGTCCTCAAACTGCCATAATGATGTCAAACCGTCGCTATCATTACGACCCCCATATATCCAGCTACTAGCTCGACAACCTGGGTCAAATACACTTTCAACCTGCAGTGCTGGAGAATCGCAGCACACCTACCTGGACTCATCACATTCATATGCCTGTATAACCTTACTCTTATCACCCTTCGGGGTAGCCGAGTAGCTAAGGCGCTAGTATACTCGGCTCGAAATTGCGGGCTAATCCCCGGCTTCGGAGACTTCAGTTTGAATGGAGGCAAGCTGCGAAGGCGCCCGTGTGCATCGTAGCGCACGTTAAAGATCCCCAGTTGGGCAAAATTCTCCGTAGACCTCAACTACGGCGTCCTTGGGACGTTGGGACGTAACCCACTCCCCCCAATTGGCTGTAAAACTATCGTTACTTTACCGCGTCTGTTCCTAGAAAATTCTTTTCCCGAACTTGTTAAAAAGACGCCTATTTTTTGCCACAGCGATCGGCCCATGTGGCTAACAATTATCTTACGTACCAGTGAGAGCAGACAGAATAGTCAAATTATCAAGGTTGCACGAATGCCTTTCTTTTTTGTATAACTGACTACTTGACTGATCTTCCAATTTCACTACATTGAAGTGCGGCTCGTTCATAGCGGTACATGTTGGGGCCAGCAAGCTTTATTGAAGAGGGCCACATACCTCTTGGCCCATCTCCAGTGACGCAAATGCTCGTCACGGAAGTTCCTTGCAGATTGGTACACAACTAGTTTGGTATGCCCACCTATGCAAGTTTTAGTGAGTTAGGTTGTGTGAAGAAAAGCACATGGCAGTGGCACCTATTATGTGACCGACATTCACGTCAAAGATGTACATTGAATCTGGCACTAGCCTGCTTTCAGCTATTCAGTCATGCAAGTCTGGCGGAACCTGTTTTGTTGAAGAAAACCACATGAAAACTGTCTCCGTTTCAGTTACACTGATTCCCGTTATATACTTTCATTGAATTGTGGCAAACACCCAGCCTCGGCAACGCATTTAAAGTGCGGTTACATTGATTTTACGAAAGGTCCACATGTAATCAGCGAAATATAGCCAGTAAAACAGGTTCGCGTCAAATGGGTCAGCTGAGGAGAGCTGTACATGTAATGCCACATACCTAGGACACAACCTATTCAGCCTATCGGCTAGTAACCGTTTCGCCATAAAAACAGCCCCTCATCATTGATATAGTGAGGGGATAGTGGACGACCCGATGGTACATGTAGGCAAGAAAATTGACAAAGTCCTCAAACTGCCATAATGATGTCAAACCGTCGTTATCATTACGACCCCCATATATCCAGCTACTAGCTCGACAACCTGGGTCAAATACACTTTCAACCTGCAGTGCTGGAGAATCGCAGCACACCTACCTGGACTCATCGCATTCATATGCCTGTATAACCTTACTCTATCACCCTTCGGGGTAGCCGAGTAGCTAAGGCGCTAGTATACACGGCTCGAAATTGCGGGCTAATCCCCGGCTCTGGAGATTTCAGTTTGAATGGAGGCAAGCTGCGAAGGCGCCCGTGTGCATCGTAGCGCACGTTAAAGATCCCCAGTTGGGCAAAATTCTCCGTAGACCTCCACTATGGCGTCCTTGGGACGTAACCCACTCCCCCCAATTGGCTATAAAACTATCGTTACATTACAGCGTCTGTTCCTAGAAAATTCTTTTCGCGAACTTGTTAAAAAGACGCCTATTTTTTGCCACAGCGATCGGCCCATGTGGCTAACAATTATCTTACGAACCAGTGAGAGCAGACAGAATAGTCAAATTATTAAGGTTCCACGAATGCCTTTCTTTTTTGTATAACTGACTACTTGACTGATCTTCCAATTTCACTACATTGAAGTGCGGCTCGTACATAGCGGTACATGTTGGGGCCAGCAAGGTTTATTGAAGAGGGGCACATACCTCTTGGCCCATCTCCAGTGACGCAAATGCTTGTCACTCACGGAAGTTCCTTGCAGATTGGTACACAACTAGTTTCGTATGCCCACTTGTGCATGTTTTAGTGACTTAGGTTGTTTGAAGAAAAGCACATGGCAGTGGCACCTATGATGTGACCGACATTCACGTCAAAGATGTACATTGAATCTGGCACTAGCCTGCTTTCATCTATTCAGTCATGCAAGTCTGACGGAGCCCGTTTTGTTCAAGCAAACCACATGAAAACTGTCTCCTTTTCAGTTACACTGATTCCCGTTATATACTTTCATTGAATTGTGGCACACACGCAGCCTCGGCAACGCATTTAAAGTGCGGTTACATTTTTTTTGTGACAGGTCTACGTGTAATCAGCGAAATATAACCAGTAAAACAGGTTCGGGTCAAATGGGTCAGCTGAGGAGAGCTGCACATGTAATGCCACATACCTAGGACACAACCTGTTCAGCCTGTCGGCTAGTAATGCCGTTTCGCCATGAAAACAGCCCCTCATCATTGATATAGTGAGGGTATAGTGGACGACCCGATGGTACATGTAGGCGAGAAAGTTGACAAAGTCCTCAAACTGCCATAATGATGTCAAACCGTCGCTATCATTACGACCCCCATATATCCAGCTACTAGCTCGACAACCTGGGTCAAATACACTTTCAACCTGCAGTGCTGGAGAATCGCAGCACACCTACCTGGACTCATCACATTCATATGCCTGTATAACCTTACTCTTATCACCCTTCGGGGTAGCCGAGTAGCTAAGGCGCTAGTATACTCGGCTCGAAATTGCGGGCTAATCCCCGGCTTCAGGGATTTCAGTTTGAATGAAGGCAAGCTGCGAAGGCGCCCGTGTGCATCGTAGCGCACGTTAAAGATCCCCAGTTGGGCAAAATTCTCCGTAGACCTCCACTACGGCGTCCTTGGGACGTAACCCACTCCCCCCAATTGGCTATAAAACTATCGTTACTTTACCGCGTCTGTTCCTAGAAAATTCTTTTCCCGAACTTGTTAAAAAGACGCCTATTTTTTGCCACAGCGATCGGCCCATGTGGCTAACAATTATCTTACGAACCAGTGAGAGCAGACAGAATAGTCAAATTATCAAGTTTCCACGAATGCCTTTCTTTTTTGTATAACTGACTACTTGACTGATCTTCCAATTTCACTACATTGAAGTGCGGCTCGTACATAGCGGTACATGTTGGGGCCAGCAAGCTTTATTGAAGAGAGGCACATACTTCTTGGCCCATCTCCAGTGACGCAAATGCTCGTCACGGAAGTTCCTTGCAGATGGGTACACAACTAGTTTGGTATGCCCACCTATGCAAATTTTAGTGAGTTAGGTTGTTTGAAGAAAAGCACATGGCAGTGGCACCTATGATGTGACCGACATTCACGTCAAAGATGTACATTGAATCTCGCACTAGCCTGCTTTCAGCTATTCAGTCATGCAAGTCTGGCGGAACCCGTTTTGTTGAAGAAAACCACATGAAAACTGTCTCCGTTTCAGTTACACTGATTCCCGTTATATACTTTCATTGAATTGTGGCAAACAACCAGCCTCGGCAACGCATTTAAAGTGCGGTTACATTGATTTTACGAAAGGTCCACATGTAATCAGCGAAATATAGCCAGTAAAACAGGTTCGCGTCAAGTGGGTCAGCTGAGGAGAGCTGTACATGTAATGCCACATACCTAGGACACAACCTGTTCAGCCTATCGGCTAGTAATGCCGTTTCGCCATGAAAACAGCCCCTCATCATTGATATAGTGAGGGGATAGTGGACGACCCGATGGTACATGTAGGCGAGAAAATTGACAAAGTCCTCAAACTGCCATAATGATGTCAAACCGTCGCTATCATTACGACCCCCATATATCCAGCTACTAGCTCGACAACCTGGGTCAAATACACTTACAACCTGCAGTGCTGGAGAATCGCAGCACACCTAATTGGACTCATCACATTCATATGCCTGTATAACCTTACTCTATCACCCTTCGGGGTAGCCGAGTAGCTAAGGCGCTAGTATACTCGGCTCGAAATTGCGGGGCTAATCCCCGGCTCCGGAGATTTCAGTTTGAATGGAGGCAAGCTGCGAAGGCGCCCGTGTGCATCGTAGCGCACGTTAAAGATCCCCAGTTGGGCAAAATTCTCCGTAGACCTCCACTACGGCGTCCTTGGGACGTAACCCACTCCCCCCAATTGGCTATAAAACTATCGTTACATTACCGCGTCTGTTCCTAGAAAATTCTTTTCCCGAACTTGTTAAAAAGACGCCTATTTTTTGCCACAGCGATCGGCCCATGTGGCTAACAATTATCTTACGTATCAGTGAGAGCAGACAGAATAGTCAAATTATCAAGGTTGCACGAATGCCTTTCTTTTTTGTATAACTGACTACTTGACTGATCTTCCAATTTCACTACATTGAAGTGCGGCTCGTTCATAGCGGTACATGTTGGGGCCAGCAAGCTTTATTGAAGAAGGCCACATACCTCTTGGCCCATCTCCAGTGACGCAAATGCTCGTCACGGAAGTTCCTTGCAGATGGGTACACAACTAGTTTGGTATGCCCACCTATGCAAGTTTTAGTGAGTTAGGTTGTTTGAAGAAAAGCACATGGCAGTGGCACCTATGATGTGACCGACATTCACGTCAAAGATGTACATTGAATCTCGCACTAGCCTGCTTTCAGCTATTCAGTCATGCAAGTCTGGCGGAACCCGTTTTGTTGAAGAAAACCACATGAAAACTGTCTCCGTTTCAGTTACACTGATTCCCGTTATATACTTTCATTGAATTGTGGCAAACACCCAGCCTCGGCAACGCATTTAAAGTGCGGTTACATTGATTTTACGAAAGGTCCACATGTAATCAGCGAAATATAGCCAGTAAAACAGGTTCGCGTCAAGTGAGTCAGCTGAGGAGAGCTGTACATGTAATGCCACATACCTAGGACACAACCTGTTCAGCCTATCGGCTAGTAATGCCGTTTCGCCATGAAAACAGCCCCTCATCATTGATATAGTGAGGGGATAGTGGACGACCCGATGGTACATGTAGGCGAGAAAATTGACAAAGTCCTCGAACTGCCATAATGATGTCAAACCGTCGCTATCATTACGACCCCCATATATCCAGCTACTAGCTCGACAACCTGGGTCAAATACACTTACAACCTGCAGTGCTGGAGAATCGCAGCACACCTACCTGGACTCATCACATTGATATGCCTGTATAACCTTACTCTATCACCCTTCGGGGTAGCCGAGTAGCTAAGGCGCTAGTATACTCGGCTCGAAATTGCGGGCTAATCCCCGGCTCCGGAGATTTCAGTTTGAATGGAGGCAAGCTGCGAAGGCGCCCGTGTGCATCGTAGCGCACGTTAAAGATCCCCAGTTGGGCAAAATTCTCCGTAGACCTCCACTACGGCGTCCTTGGGACGTAACCCACTCCCCCCAATTGGCTATAAAACTATCGTTACATTACCGCGTCTGTTCCTAGAAAATTCTTTTCCCGAAGTTGTTAAAACGGCGCCTATTTTTTGCCACAGCGATCGGCCCATGTGGCTAACAATTATCTTACGTACCAGTGAGAGCAGACAGAATAGTCAAATTGTCAAGGTTGCACGAATGCCTTTCTTTTTTGTATAACTGACAACTTGACTGATCTTCCAATTTCACTACATTGAAGTGCGGCTCGTATGTAGCGGTACATGTTGGGGCCAGCAAGCTTTATTGAAGAGGGCCACATACCTCTTGGCCCATCTCCAGTTACGCAAATGCTCGTCACGGAAGTTCCTTGCAGATTGGTACACAACTAGTTTGGTATGCCCACTTATGCAAGTTTTAGTGAGTTAGGTTGTTTGAAGAAAAGCACATGGCAGTGGCACCTATGATGTGACCGACATTCACGTCAAAGATGTACATTGAATCTGGCACTAGCCTGCTTTCAGCTAATCAGTCATGCAAGTATGGCGGAACCCGTTTTGTTGAAGAAAACCACAAGAAAACTGTCTCCTTTTCAGTTACACTGATTCCCGTTATATACTTTCATTGAAATGTGGCGCACACCCAGCCTCGGCAACGCATTTAAATTGCGGTTACATTGATTTTACGAAAGGTCCTCATGTAATCAGTGAAATATAGCTAGTAAAACAGGTTCGCGTCAAATGGGTCAGCTGAGGAGAGCTGCACATGTAATGCCACATACCTAGGACACAACCTGTTCAGCCTATCGGCTAGTAATGCCGTTTCGCCATGAAAACAGCCCCTCATCATTGATATAGTGAGGGGATAGTGGACGACCCGATGGTGCATGTAGGCGAGAAAGTTGACAAAGTCCTCAAACTGCCATAATGATGTCAAACCGTCGCTATCATTACGACCCCCATATATCCAGCTACTAGCTCGACAACCTGGGTCAAATACACTTTCAACCTGCAGTGCTGGAGAATCGCAGCACACCTACCTGGACTCATCACATTCATATGCCTGTATAACCTTACTCTATCACCCTTCGGAGTAGCCGAGTACCTAAGGCGCTAGTATACTCGGCTCGAAATTGCGGGCTAATCCCCGGCTCCGGAGATTTCAGTTTGAATGGAGGCAAGCTGCGAAGGCGCCCGTGTGCATCGTAGCGCACGTTAAAGATCCGCAGTTGGGCAAAATTCTCCGTAGACCTCCACTACGGCGTCCTTGGGACGTAACCCACTCCCCCCAATTGGCTATAAAACTATCGTTAGTTTACCGCGTCTGTTCCTAGAGAATTCTTTTCGCGAACTTGTTAAAAAGACGCCTCTTTTTGGCCACACCGATCGGCCCATGTGGCTAACAATTATCTTACGTACCAGTGAGAGCACACAGAATAGTCAAATTATCAAGGTTCCACGAATGCCTTTCTTTTTTGTATAACTGACTACTCTACTGATCTTCCAATTTCACTACATTGAAGTGCGGCTCGTACATAGTGGTACATGTTGGGGCCAGCAAGCTTTATTGAAGAGGGGCACATACCTCTTGGCCCATCTTCAGTGACGCAAATGCTCGTCACTCACGGAAGTTCCTTGCAGATTGGTACACAACTAGTTTCGTATGCCCACTTGTGCAAGTTTAAGTGACTTAGGTCGTTTGAAGAAAAGCACATGGCAGTGGCACCTACGATGTGACCCACATTCACGTCAAAGATGTACATTGAGTCTGGCACTAGCCTGCTTTCATCTATTCAGTCATGCAAGTCTGACGGAGCCCGTTTTGTTCAAGAAAACCACATGAAAACTGTCTCCTTTTCAGTTACACTGATTCCCGTTATATACTTTCATTGAATTGTGGCACACACGCAGCCTCGGCAACGCATTTAAAGTGCGGTTACATTTTTTTTGTGACAGGTCTACGTGTAATCAGCGAAATATAACCAGCAAAACAGGTTCGGGTCAAATGGGTCAGCTGAGGAGAGCTGCACATGCAATGCCACATACCTAGGACACAAACTGTTCAGCCTATCGGCTAGTAATGCCGTTTCGCCATAAAAACAGCCCCTCATCATTGATATAGTGAGGGGATAGTGGACGACCCGATGGTACATGTAGGCGAGAAAGTTGACAAAGTCCTCAAACTGCCATAATGATGTCAAACCGTCGCTATCATTACTACCCCCATATATCCAGCTACTAGCTCGACAACCTGGTTCAAATACACTTTCAACCTGCAGTGCTGGAGAATCGCAGCACACCTACTTGGACTCATCACATTCATATGCCTGTATAAACTTACTCTTATCACCCTTCGGGGTAGCCGAGTAGCTAAGGCGCTAGTATACTCGGCTCGAAATTGCGGGCTAATCCCCGGCTCCGGAGATTTCAGTTTGAATGGAGGCAAGCTGCGAAGGCGCCCGTGTGCATCGTAGCGCACGTTAAAGATCCCCAGTTGGGCAAAATTCTCCGTAGACCTCCACTACGGCGTCCTTGGGACGTAACCCACTCCCCCCAATTGGCTATAAAACTATCGTTACATTACCGCGTCTGTTCCTCGAAAATTCTTTTCCCGAACTTGTTAAAAAGACGCCTATTTTTTGCCACAGCGATCGGCCCATGTGGCTAAGAATTATCTTACGTACACAGAATAGTCAAATTGTCAAGGTTGCACGAATGCCTTTCTTTTTTGTATAACTGACTACTTGACTGATCTTCGAATTTCACTACATTGAAGTGCGGCTCGTACATAGCGGTACATGTTGGGGCCAGCAAGCTTTATTGAAGAGGGCCACATACCTCTTGGCCCATCTCCAGTGACGCAAATGCTCGTCACTTACGGAAGTTCCTTGCAGATTGGTACACAACTAGTTTGGTATGCCCACTTATGCAAGTTTTAGTGAGCTAGGTTGTTTGAAGTAAAGCACATGGCAGTGGCACTTATGATGTGACCGACATTCACGTCAAAGATGTTCATTGAATCTGGCACTAGCCTGCTTTCATCTATTCAGTCACGCAAGTCTGGCGGAACCCGCTTTGTTGAAGAAAACCAGGTGAAAACTGTCTCCGTTTCAGTTACACTGATTCCCGTTATGTACTTTCATTGAATTGTGGCGCACACCCAGTCTCGGCAACGCATTTAAAGTGCGGTTACATTGATTTTACGAAAGGTCCACGTGTAATCAGCAAAATATAGCTAGTAAAACAGGTTCGCATCAAATGGGTCAGCTGAGGAGAGAAGCACATGTAATGCCACATACCTAGGACACAACCTGTTCAGCCTATCGGCTAGTAATGCCGTTTCGCCATAAAAGCAGCCCCTCATCATTGATATAGTGAGGGGATAGTCGACGACCCGATGGTACATGTACGCGAGAAAGTTGACAAAGTCCTCAATCTGCCATAATGATGTCAAACCGTCGCTATCGTTACGACCCCCATATATCCAGCTACTAGCTCGACAACCTGGGTCAAATACACTTTCAACCTGCAGTGCTGGAGAATCGCAGCACACCTACCTGGACGCATCACATTCATCAGCCTGTATAACCTTACTCTATCACCCTTCGGGGTACCCGAGTAGCTAAGGCGCTAGTATACTCGGCTCGAAATTGCGGGCTAATCCCCGGCTCCGGAGATTTCAGTTTGAATGGAGGCAAGCTGCGAAGGCGCCCGTGTGCATCGTAGCGCACGTTAAAGATCCCCAGTTGGGCAAAATTCTCCGTGGACCTCCACTGCGGCGTCCTTGGGACGTAACCCACTCCCCCCAATTGGCTATAAAACTATCGTTACATTACCGCGTCTGTACCTAGAAAATTCTTTTCCCGAACTTGTTAAAAAGACGCCTATTTTTTGCCACAGCGATCGGCCCATGTGGCTAACAATTATCTTACGTACCAGTGAGAGCAGACAGAATAGTGAAATTGTCACGGTTGCACGAATGCCTTTCTTTTATGTATAACTGACTACTTGACTGATCTTCCAATTTCACTACTTTGAAGTGCGGCTCGTACATAGCGGTACATGTTGGGGCCAGCAAGCTTTATTGAAGAGGGCCACATACCTCTTGGCCCATCTCCAGTGACGCAAATGCTCGTCACTTACGGAAGTTCCTTGCAGATTGGTACACAACTAGTTTGGTATGCCCTAATGCAAGTTTTAGTGAGTTAGGTTGTTTGAAGTAAAGCACATGGCAGTGGCACTTATGATGTGACCGACATTCACGTCAAAGATGTTCATTGAATCTGGCACTAGCCTGCTTTCATCTATTCAGTCATGCAAGTCTGACGGAGCCCGTTTTGTTCAAGAAAACCACATGAAAACTGTCTCCTTTTCAGTTACACTGATTCCCGTTATATACTTTCATTGAATTGTGGCACACACGCAGCCTCGGCAACGCATTTAAAGTGCGGTTACATTTTTTTTTGTGACAGGTCTACGTGTAATCAGCGAAATATAACCAGCAAAACAGGTTCGGGTCAAATGTTTCAGCTGAGGAGAGCTGCACATGCAATGCCACATACCTAGGACACAACCTGTTCAGCCTATCGGCTAGTAATGCCGTTTCGCCATAAAAACAGCCCCTCATCATTGATATAGTGAGGGGATAGTGGACGACCCGATGGTACATGTAGGCGAGAAAGTTGACAAAGTCCTCAAACTGCCATAATGATGTCAAACCGTCGCTATCATTACTACCCCCATATATCCAGCTACTAGCTCGACAACCTGGGTCAAATACACTTTCAACCTGCAGTGCTGGAGAATCGCAGCACACCTACTTGGACTCATCACATTCATATGCCTGTATAAACTTACTCTTATCACCCTTCGGGGTAGCCGAGTAGCTAAGGCGCTAGTATACTCGGCTCGAAATTGCGGGCTAATCCCCGGCTCCGGAGATTTCAGTTTGAATGGAGGCAAGCTGCGAAGGCGCCCGTGTGCATTGTAGCGCACGTTAAAGATCCGCAGTTGGGCAAAATTCTCCGTAGACCTCCACTACGGCGTCCTTGGGACGTAACCCACTCCCCCCAATTGGCTATAAAACTATCGTTACATTACCGCGTCTGTTCCTAAAAAATTCCTTTCCCGAACTTGTTAAAAAGACGCCTATTTTTTGCCACAGCGATCGGCCCATGTGGCTAACAATTATCTTACGTACCAGTGAGAGCAGACAGCATAGTCAAATTGTCAAGGTTGCACGAATGCCTTTCTTTTTTGTATAACTGACTACTTGACTGATCTTCGAATTTCACTACATTGAAGTGCGGCTCGTACATAGCGGTACATGTTGGGGCCAGCAAGCTTTATTGAAGAGGGCCACATACCTCTTGGCCCATCTCCAGTGACGCAAATGCTCGTCACTCACGGAAGTTCCTTGCAGATTGGTACACAACTAGTTTGGTATGCCCACTTATGCAAGTTTTAGTGAGTTAGGTTGTTTGAAGTAAAGCACATGGCAGTGGCACTTATGATGTGACCGACATTCACGTCAAAGATGTTCATTGAATCTGGCACTAGCCTGCTTTCATCTATTCAGTCACGCAAGTCTGGCGGAACCCGTTTTGTTGAAGAAAACCACGTGAAAACTGTCTCCGTTTCAGTTACACTGATTCCCGTTATGTACTTTCATTGAATTGTGGCGCACACCCAGTCTCGGCAACGCATTTAAAGTGCGGTTACATTGATTTTACGAAAGGTCCACGTGTAATCAGCAAAATATAGCTAGTAAAACAGGTTCGCATCAAATGGGTCAGCTGAGGAGAGAAGCACATGTAATGCCACATACCTAGGACACAACCTGTTCAGCCTATCGGCTAGTAATGCCGTTTCGCCATAAAAGCAGCCCCTCATCATTGATATAGTGAGGGGATAGTCGACGACCCGATGGTACATGTACGCGAGAAAGTTGACAAAGTCCTCAATCTGCCATAATGATGTCAAACCGTCGCTATCGTTACGACCCCCATATATCCAGCTACTAGCTCGACAACCTGGGTCAAATACACTTTCAACCTGCAGTGCTGGAGAATCGCAGCACACCTACCTGGACGCATCACATTCATCAGCCTGTATAACCTTACTCTATCACCCTTCGGGGTACCCGAGTAGCTAAGGCGCTAGTATACTCGGCTCGAAATTGCGGGCTAATCCCCGGCTCCGGAGATTTCAGTTTGAATGGAGGCAAGCTGCGAAGGCGCCCGTGTGCATCGTAGCGCACGTTAAAGATCCCCAGTTGGGCAAAATTCTCCGTGGACCTCCACTGCGGCGTCCTTGGGACGTAACCCACTCCCCCCAATTGGCTATAAAACTATCGTTACATTGCCGCGTCTGTACCTAGAAAATTCTTTTCCCGAACTTGTTAAAAAGACGCCTATTTTTTGCCACAGCGATCGTCCCATGTGGCTAACAATTATCTTACGTACCAGTGAGAGCAGACAGAATAGTCAAATTGTCACGGTTGCACGAATGCCTTTCTTTTATGTATAACTGACTACTTGACTGATCTTCCAATTTCACTACATTGAAGTGCGGCTCGTACATAGCGGTACATGTTGGGGCCAGCAAGCTTTATTGAAGAGGGCCACAGACCTCTTGGCCCATCTCCAGTGACGCAAATGCTCGTCACTTACGGAAGTTCCTTGCAGATTGGTACACAACTAGTTTGGTATGCCCTAATGCAAGTTTTAGTGAGTTAGGTTGTTTGAAGTAAAGCACATGGCAGTGGCACTTATGATGTGACCGACATTCACGTCAAAGATGTTCATTGAATCTGGCACTAGCCTGCTTTCATCTATTCAGTCATGCAAGTCTCACGGAGCCCGTTTTGTTCAAGAAAACCACATGAAAACTGTCTCCTTTTCAGTTACACTGATTCCCGTTATATACTTTCATTGCATTGTGGCACACACGCAGCCTCGGCAACGCATTTAAAGTGCGGTTACATTTTTTTTGTGACTGGTCTACGTGTAATCAGCGAAATATAACCAGCAAAACAGGTTCGGGTCAAATGGGTCAGCTGAGGAGAGCTGCACATGCAATGCCACATACCTAGCACACAACCTGTTCAGCCTATCGGCTAGTAATGCCGTTTCGCCATAAAAACAGCCCCTCATCATTGATATAGTGAGGGGATAGTGGACGACCCGATGGTACATGTAGGCGAGAAAGTTGACAAAGTCCTCAAACTGCCATAATGATGTCAAACCGTCGCTATCATTACTACCCCCATATATCCAGCTACTAGCTCGACAACCTGGGTCAAATACACTTTCAACCTGCAGTGCTGGAGAATCGCAGCACACCTACTTGGACTCATCACATTCATATGCCTGTATAAACTTACTCTTATCACCCTTCGGGGTAGCCGAGTAGCTAAGGCGCTAGTATACTCGGCTCGAAATTGCGGGCTAATCCCCGGCTCCGGAGATTTCAGTTTGAATGGAGGCAAGCTGCGAAGGCGCCCGTGTGCATCGTAGCGCACGTTAAAGATCCCCAGTTGGGCAAAATTATCCGTAGACCTCCACTACGGCGTCCTTGGGACGTAACCCACTCCCCACAATTGGCTATAAAACTATCGTTACATTACCGCGTCTGTTCCTAGAAAATTCTTTTCCCGAAGTTGTTAAAAAGGCGCCTATTTTTTGCCACTGCGATCGGCCCATGTGGCTAACAATTATCTTACGTACCAGTGAGAGCAGACAGAATAGTCAAATTGTCAAGGTTGCACGAATGCCTTTCTTTTTTGTACAACTGACAACTTGACTGATCTTCCGATTTCACTACATTGAAGTGCGGCTCGTACATAGCGGTACATGTTGGGGCCAGCAAGCTTTATTGAAGAGGGCCACATACCTCTTGGCCCATCTCCAGTGACGCAAATGCTCGTCACGGAAGTTCCTTGCAGATTGGAACACAACTAGTTTGGTATGCCCACTTATGCAAGTTTCAGTGAGTTAGGTTGTTTGAAGAAAAGCACATGGCAGTGGCACCTATGATGTGACCGACATTCACGTCAAAGATGTACATTGAATCTGGCACTAGCCTGCTTTCAGCTATTCAGTCATGCAAGTATGGCGGAACCCGTTTTGTTGAAGAAAACCACATGAAAACTGTCTCCTTTTCAGTTACACTGATTCCCGTTATATACTTTCATTGAAATGTGGCGCACACCCAGCCTCGGCAACGCATTTAAATTGCGGTTACATTGATTTTACGAAAGGTCCTCATGTAATCAGCGAAATATAGCTAGTAAAACAGGTTCGCGTCAAATGGGTCAGCTGAGGAGAGCTGCACATGTAATGCCACATACCTAGGACACAACCTGTTCAGCCTATCGGCTAGTAATGCCGTGTCGCCATAAAGACAGTCCCTCATCATTGATATAGTGAAGGGAGAGTGGACGACCCGATGGTACATGTAGGCGAGAAAGTTGACAAAGTCCTCAAACTGCCATAATGATGTCAAACCGTCGCTATCATTACGACCCCCATATATCCAGCTACTAGCTCGACAACCTGGGTCAAATACACTTTCAACCTGCAGTGCTGGAGAATCGCAGAAAACCTACCTGGACTCATCACATTCATATGCCTGTATAACCTTACTCTTATCACCCTTCGGGGTAGCCGAGTAGCTAACGCGCTAGTATACTCGGCTCGAAATTGCGGGCTAATCCCCGGCTCCGGAGATTTCAGTTTGAATGGAGGCAAGCTGCGAAGGCGCCCGTGTGCATCGTAGCGCACGTTAAAGATCCCCAGTTGGGCAAAATTCTCCGTAGACCTCCACTACGGCGTCCTTGGGACGTAACCCACTCCCCCAATTGGCTATAAAACTATCGTTACTTTACCGCGTCTGTTCCTAGAAAATTCTTTTCCCGAACTTGTTAAAAAGACGGTTATTTTTTGCCACAGCGATCGGCCCATGTGGCTAACAATTATCTTACGAACCAGTGAAAGCAGACAGAATAGTCAAATTATCAAGGTTCCACGAATGCCTTTCTTGTTTGTATAACTGACTACTTGACTGATCTTCCAATTTCACTACATTGAAGTGCGGCTCGTACATAGCGGTACATGTTGGGGCCAGCAAGCTTTATTGAAGAGGGGCACATACCTCTTGGCCCATCTCCAGTGACGCAAATGCTTGTCACTCACGGAAGTTCCTTGCAGATTGGTACACAACTAGTTTCGTATGCCCACTTGTGCAAGTTTTAGTGACTGAGGTTGTTTGAAGAAAAGCACATGGCAGTGGCACCTATGATGTGACCGACATTCACGTCAAAGATGTACATTGAATCTGGCACTAGCCTGCTTTCAGCTATTCAGTCATGCAAGTCTGGCGGAACCCGTTTTGTTGAAGAAAACCACATGAAAACTGTCTTCTTTTCCGTTACACTGATTCCCGTTATATACTTTCATTGAATTGTGGCGCACACCCAGCCTCGGCAACGCAATTAAAGTGCGGTTGCATTGATTTTACGAAAGGTCCACATGTAATCAGCGAAATATAGCCAGTAAAACAGGTTCGCGTCAAATGGGTCAGCTGAGGAGAGCTGCATATGTAATGCCACATACCTAGGACACAACCTGTTCAGCCTATCGGCTAGTAATGCCGTTTCGCCATGAAAACAGCCCCTCATCATTGATATAGTGAGGGGATAGTGGACGACCCGATGGTGCATGTAGGCGAGAAAGTTCACAAAGTCCTCAAACTGCCATAGTGATGTCAAACCGTCGCTATCATTACGACCCCCATATATCCAGCTACTAGCTCGACAACCTGGGTCAAATACACTTTCAACCTGCAGTGCTGGAGAATCGCAGCACACCTACCTGGACTCATCACATTCATATGCCTGTATAACCTTACTCTATCACCCTTCGGGGTAGCCGAGTACCTAAGGCGCTAGTATACTCGGCTCGAAATTGCGGGCTAATCCCCGGCTCCGGAGATTTCAGTTTGAATGGAGGCAAGCTGCGAAGGCGCCCGTGTGCATCGTAGCGCACGTTAAAGATCCGCAGTTGGGCAAAATTCTCCGTAGACCTCCACTATGGCGTCCTTGGGACGTAACCCACTCCCCCCAATTGGCTATAAAACTATCGTTAGTTTACCGCGTCTGTTCCTAGAAAATTCTTTTCCCGAACTTGTTAAAAAGACGCCTCTTTTTGGCCACACCGATCGGCCCATGTGGCTAACAATTATCTTACGTACCAGTGAGAGCACACAGAATAGTCAAATTATCAAGGTTCCACGAATGCCTTTCCTTTTTGTATAACTGACTACTTGACTGATCTTCCAATTTCACTACATTGAAGTGCGGCTCGTACATAGTGGTACATGTTGGGGCCAGCAAGCTTTATTGAAGAGGGGCACATACCTCTTGGCCCATCTTCAGTGACGCAAATGCTCGTCACTCACGGAAGTTCCTTGCAGATTGGTACACAACTAGTTTCGTATGCCCACTTGTGCAAGTTTAAGTGACTTAGGTCGTTTGAAGAAAAGCACATGGCAGTGGCACCTACGATGTGACCCACATTCACGTCAAAGATGTACATTGAATCTGGCACTAGCCTGCTTTCATCTATACAGTCATGCAAGTCTGACGGAGCCCGTTTTGTTCAAGAAAACCACATGAAAACTGTCTCCTTTTCAGTTACACTGATTCCCGTTATATACTTTCATTGAATTGTGGCACACACGCAGCCTCGGCAACGCATTTAAAGTGCGGTTACATTTTTTTTGTGACAGGTCTACGTGTAATCAGCGAAATATAACCAGCAAAACAGGTTCGGGTCAAATGGGTCAGCTGAGGAGAGCTGCACATGCAATGCCACATACCTAGGACACAACCTGTTCAGCCTATCGGCTAGTAATGCCGTTTCGCCATAAAAACAGCCCCTCATCATTGATATAGTGAGGGGATAGAGGACGACCCGATGGTACATGTAGGCGAGAAAGTTGACAAAGTCCTCAAACTGCCATAATGATGTCAAACCGTCGCTATCATTACTACCCCCATATATCCAGCTACTAGCTCGACAACCTGGGTCAAATACACTTTCAACCTGCAGTGCTGGAGAATCGCAGCACACCTACTTGGACTCATCACATTCATATGCCTGTATAAACTTACTCTTATCACCCTTCGGGGTAGCCGAGTAGCTAAGGCGCTAGTATACTCGGCTCGAAATTGCGGGCTAATCCCCGGCTCCGGAGATTTCAGTTTGATTGGAGGCAAGCTGCGAAGGCGCCCGTGTGCATCGTAGCGCACGTTAAAGATCCCCAGTTCGGCAAAATTCTCCGTAGACCTCCACTACGGCGTCCTTGGGACGTAACCCACTCCCCCCAATTGGCTATAAAACTATCGTTACATTACCGCGTCTGTTCCTAGAAAATTCCTTTCCCGAACTTGTTAAAAAGACGCCTATTTTTTGCCACAGCGATCGGCCCATGTGGCTAACAATTATCTTACGTACCAGTGAGAGCAGACAGAATAGTCAAATTGTCAAGGTTGCACGAATGCCTTTCTTTTTTGTATAACTGACTACTTGACTGATCTTCCAATTTCACTACATTGAAGTGCGGCTCGCTCATAACCGTACATGTTGGGGCCAGCAAGCTTTATTGAAGAGGGCCACATACCTCTTGGCCCATCTCCAGTGACGCAAATGCTCGTCACGGAAGTTCCTTGCAGATTGGTACACAACTAGTTTGGTATGCCCACTTATGAAAGTTTTATTGAGTTAGGTTGTTTGAAGAAAAGCACATGGCAGTGGCACCTATGATGTGACCGACATTCACGTCAAAGATGTACATTGAATCTGGCACTAGCCTGCTTTCAGCTATTGAGTCATGCGAGTCTGGCGGAACCCGTTTTGTTGAAGAAAACCACATGAAAACTGTCTTCTTTTCCGTTACACTGATTCACGTTATATACTTTCATTGAATTGTGGCGCACACCCAGCCTCGGCAACGCATTTAAAGTGCGGTTACATTGATTTTACGAAAGGTCCACATGTAATCAGCGAAATATAGCCAGTAAAACAGGTTCGCGTCAAATGGGTCAGCTGAGGAGAGCTGCACATGTAATGCCACATACCTAGGACACAACCTGTTCAGCCTATCGGCTAGTAATTCCGTTTCGCCATGAAAACAGCCCCTCATCATTGATATAGTGAGGCGATAGTGGACGACCCGATGGTACATGTAGGCGAGAAAGTTGACAAAGTCCTCAAACTGCCATAATGATGTCAAACCGTCGCTATCATCACGACCCCCATATATCCAGCTACTAGCTCTACAACCTGGGTCAAATACACTTTCAACCTGCAGTGCTGGAGAATCGCAGCACACCTACCTGGACTCATAACATTCATATGCCTGTATAACCTTACTCTTATCACCCTTCGGGGTAGCCGAGTAGCTAAGGCGCTAGTATATTCGGCTCGAAATTGCGGGCTAATCCCCGGCTTCGGAGATTTCAGTTTGAATGGAGGCAAGCTGCGAAGGCGCCCGTGTGCATCGTAGCGCACGTTAAAGATCCCCAGTTGGGCAAAATTCTCCGTAGACCTCCACTACGGCGTCCTTGGGACGTAACCCACTCCCCCCAATTGGCTATAAGACTATCGTTACTTTACCGCGTCTGTTCCTAGAAAATTCTTTTCCCGAACTTGTTAAAAAGACGCCTATTTTTTGCCACAGCGATCGGCCCATGTGGCTAACAATTATCTTACGAACCAGTGAGAGCAGACAGAATAGTCAAATTATCAAGGTTCCACGAATGCCTTTCTTTTTTGTATAACTGACTACTTGACTCATCTTCGAATTTCACTACATTGAAGTGCGGCTCGTACATAGCGGTACATGTTGGGGCCAGCAAGCTTTATTGAAGAGGGCCACATACCTCTTGGCCCATCTCCAGTGACGCAAATGCTCGTCACTTACGGAAGTTCCTTGCAGATTGGTACACAACTAGTTTGGTATGCCCACTTATGCAAGTTTTAGTGAGTTAGGTTGTTTGAAGTAAAGCACATGGCAGTGGCACTTATGATGTGACCGACATTCACGTCAAAGATGTTCATTGAATCTGGCACTAGCCTGCTTTCATCTATTCAGTCACGCAAGTCTGGCGGAACCCGTTTTGTTGAAGAAAACCACGTGAAAACTGTCTCCGTTTCAGTTACACTGATTCCCGTTATGTACTTTCATTGAATTGTGGCGCACACCCAGTCTCGGCAACGCATTTAAAGTGCGGTTACATTGATTTTACGAAAAGTCCACGTGTAATCAGCAAAATATAGCTAGTAAAACAGGTTCGCATCAAATGGGTCAGCTGAGGAGAGAAGCACATGTAATGCCACATACCTAGGACACAACCTGTTCAGCCTATCGGCTAGTAATGCCGTTTCGCCATAAAAGCAGCCCCTCATCATCGATATAGTAAGGGGATAGTCGACGACCCGATGGTACATGTACGCGAGAAAGTTGACAAAGTCCTCAATCTGCCATAATGATGTCAAACCGTCGCTATCGTTACGACCCCCATATATCCAGCTACTAGCTCGACAACCTGGGTCAAATACACTTTCAACCTGCAGTGCTGGAGAATCGCAGCACACCTACCTGGACGCATCACATTCATCAGCCTGTATAACCTTACTCTATCACCCTTCGGGGTACCCGAGTAGCTAAGGCGCTAGTATACTCGGCTCGAAATTGCGGGCTAATCCCCGGCTCCGGAGATTTCAGTTTGAATGGAGGCAAGCTGCGAAGGCGCCCGTGTGCATCGTAGCGCACGTTAAAGATCCCCAGTTGGGCAAAATTCTCCGTGGACCTCCACTGCGGCGTCCTTGGGACGTAACCCACTCCCCCCAATTGGCTATAAGACTATCGTTACATTACCGCGTCTGTACCTAGAAAATTCTTTTCCCGAACTTGTTAAAAAGACGCCTATTTTTTGCCACAGCGATCGGCCCATGTGGCTAACAATTATCTTACGTACCAGTGAGAGCAGACAGAATAGTCAAATTGTCACGGTTGCGCGAATGCCTTTTTTTTATGTATAACTGACTACTTGACTGATCTTCCAATTTCACTACATTGAAGTGCGGCTCGTACATAGCGGTACATGTTGGGGCCAGCAAGCTTTATTGAAGAGGGCCACATACCTCTTGGCCCATCTCCAGTGACGCAAATGCTCGTCACTTACGGAAGTTCCTTGCAGATTGGTCCACAGCTAGTTTCGTATGCCCACTTATGCAAGTTTTAGTGAGTTAGGTTGTTTGAAGTAAAGCACATGGCAGTGGCACTTATGATGTGACCGACATTCACGTCAAAGATGTTCATTGAATCTGGCACTAGCCTGCTTTCATCTATTCAGTCACGCAAGTCTGGCGGAACCCGTTTTGTTGAAGAAAACCACGTGAAAACTGTCTCCATTTCAGTTACACTGATTCCCGTTATGTACTTTCATTGAATTGTGGCGCACACCCAGTCTCGGCAACGCATTTAAAGTGCGGTTACATTGATTTTACGAAAGGTCCACGTGTAATCAGCAAAATATAGCTAGTAAAACAGGTTCGCATCAAATGGGTCAGCTGAGGAGAGCAGCACATATAATGCCACATACCTAGGACACAACCTGTTCAGCCTATCGGCTAGTAATGCCGTTTCGCCATAAAAACAGCCCCTCATCATTGATATAGTGAGGGGATAGTCGCCGACCCGATGGTACATGTACGCGAGAAAGTTGACAAAGTCCTCAATCTGCCATAATGATGTCAAACCGTCGCTATCGTTACGACCCCCATATATCCAGCTACTAGCTCGACAACCTGGGTCAAATACACTTTCAACCTGCACGCTGGAGAATCGCAGCACACCTACCTGGACGCATCACATTCATCTGCCTGTATAACCTTACTCTATCACCCTTCGGGGTTGCCGAGTAGCTAAGGCGCTAGTATACTCGGCTCGAAATTGCGGGCTAATCCGCGGCTCCGGAGATTTCAGTTTGAATGGAGGCAAGCTGCGAAGGCGCCCGTGTGCATCGTAGCGCACGTTAAAGATCCCCAGTTGGGCAAAATTCTCCGTAGACCTCCACTACGGCGTCCTTGGGACGTAACCCACTCCCCCCAATTGGCTATAAAACTATAGTCACTTTACCGCGTCTGTTCCTAGAAAATTCTTTTCCCGAACTTGTTAAAAAGCCGCCTATTTTTTGCCACAGCGATCGGCCCATGTGGCTAACAATTATCTTACGTACCAGTCAGAGCAGACAGAATAGTCAAATTATCAAGGTTGCACGAATGCCGTTCTTTTTTGTATGACTGACTACTTGACTGATCTTCCAATTTCACTACATTGAAGTGCGGCTCGTACATAGCGGCACATGTTGGGGCCAGCAAGCTTTATTGAAGAGGGGCACATACCTCTTGGCACATCTCCAGTGACGCAAATGCTCGTCACTTACGGAAGTTCCTTGCAGATTGGTCCACAGCTAGTTTCGTATGCCCACTTATGCAAGTTTTAGTGAGTTAGTTTTTTTGATGAAAATCACATGGCAGTGGCACCTACGATGTGACCGACATTCACGTCAAAGATGTACATTGAATCTGGCACTAGCCTGCTTTCATCTATTCTGTCATGCAAGTCTGACTGAGCCCGTTTTGTTGAAGAAAACCACATGAAAACTGTCTCCTTTTCAGTTACACTGATTCCCGTTATGTACTTTCATTGAATTGTGGCACACACCCAGTGTCGGCAACGCATTTGAAGTGCGGTTGCATTGATTTTACGAAAGGTCCACATGTAATCAGCGAAATATAGCCAGTAAAACAGGTTCGCGTCAAATGGGTCAGCTGAGGAGAGCTGCACATGTAATGCCACATACCTAGGACACAACCTGTTCAGCCTATCGGCTAGTAATGCCGTTTCGCCATGAAAACAGCCCCTCATCATTGATATAGTGAGGGGATAGTGGACGACCCGATGGTGCATGTAGGCGAGAAAGTTCACAAAGTCCTCAAACTGCCATAATGATGTCAAACCGTCGCTATCATTACGACCCCCATATATCCAGCTACTAGCTCGACAACCTGGGTCAAATACACTTTCAACCTGCAGTGCTGGAGAATCGCAGCACACCTACCTGGACTCATCACATTCATATGCCTGTATAACCTTACTCTATCACCCTTCGGGGTAGCCGAATACCTAAGGCGCTAGTATACTCGGCTCGAAATTGCGGGCTAATCCCCGGCTCCGGAGATTTCAGTTTGAATGGAGGCAAGCTGCGAAGGCGCCCGTGTGCATCGTAGCGCACGTTAAAGATCCGCAGTTGGGCAAAATTCTCCGTAGACCTCCACTACGGCGTCCTTGGGACGTAACCCACTCCCCCCAATTGGCTATAAAACTATCGTTAGTTTACCGCGTCTGTTCCTAGAAAATTCTTTTCCCGAACTTGTTAAAAAGACGCCTATTTTTTGCCACAGCGATCGGCCCATGTGGCTAACAATTATCTTACGTACCAGTGAGAGCAGACAGAATAGTCAAATTATCAAGGTTGCACGAATGCCTTTCTTTTTTGTATAA
The DNA here is from genome assembly GCF_050947875.1 of Dermacentor variabilis. Lineage (NCBI taxonomy): Eukaryota > Metazoa > Arthropoda > Arachnida > Ixodida > Ixodidae > Dermacentor > Dermacentor variabilis. The sequence goes on along the minus strand of NC_134569.1, from coordinate 217,297,391 downwards.
CTGACTACTTGACTGATCTTCCAATTTCACTACATTGAAGTGCGGCTCGCTCATAACCGTACATGTTGGGGCCAGCAAGCTTTATTGAAGAGGGCCACATACCTCTTGGCCCATCTCCAGTGACGCAAATGCTCGTCACGGAAGTTCTTTGCAGATTGGTACACAACTAGTTTGGTATGCCCACTTATGAAAGTTTTAGTGAGTTAGGTTGTTTGAAGAAAAGCACATGGCAGTGGCACCTATGATGTGACCGACATTCACGTCAAAGATGTACATTGAATCTGGCACTAGCCTGCTTTCAGCTATTCAGTCATGCAAGTCTGGCGGAACCCGTTTTGTTGAAGAAAACCACATGAAAACTGTCTTCTTTTCCGTTACACTGATTCCCGTTATATACTTTCATTGAATTGTGGCGCACACCCAGCCTCGGCAACGCATTTAAAGTGCGGTTGCATTGATTTTACGAAAGGTCCACATGTAATCAGCGAAATATAGCCAGTAAAACAGGTTCGCGTCAAATGGGTCAGCTGAGGAGAGCTGCACATGTAATGCCACATACCTAGGACACAACCTGTTCAGCCTATCGGCTAGTAATGCCGTTTCGCCATGAAAACAGCCCCTCATCATTGATATAGTGAGGGGATAGTGGACGACCCGATGGTGCATGTAGGCGAGAAAGTTCACAAAGTCCTCAAACTGCCATAATGATGTCAAACCGTCGCTATCATTACGACCCCCATATATCCAGCTACTAGCTCGACAACCTGGGTCAAATACACTTTCAACCTGCAGTGCTGGAGAATCGCAGCACACCTACCTGGACTCATCACATTCATATGCCTGTATAACCTTACTCTATCACCCTTCGGGGTAGCCGAATACCTAAGGCGCTAGTATACTCGGCTCGAAATTGCGGGCTAATCCCCGGCTCCGGAGATTTCAGTTTGAATGGAGGCAAGCTGCGAAGGCGCCCGTGTGCATCGTAGCGCACGTTAAAGATCCGCAGTTGGGCAAAATTCTCCGTAGACCTCCACTATGGCGTCCTTGGGACGTAACCCACTCCCCCCAATTGGCTATAAAACTATCGTTAGTTTACCGCGTCTGTTCCTAGAAAATTCTTTTCCCGAACTTGTTAAAAAGACGCCTCTTTTTGGCCACACCGATCGGCCCATGTGGCTAACAATTATCTTACGTACCAGTGAGAGCACACAGAATAGTCAAATTATCAAGGTTCCACGAATGCCTTTCTTTTTTGTATAACTGACTACTTGACTGATCTTCGAATTTCACTACATTGAAGTGCGGCTCGTACATAGCGGTACATGTTGGGGCCAGCAAGCTTTATTGAAGAGGGCCACATACCTCTTGGCCCATCTCCAGTGACGCAAATGCTCGTCACTTACGGAAGTTCCTTGCAGATTGGTACACAACTAGTTTGGTATGCCCACTTATGCAAGTTTTAGTGAGTTAGGTTGTTTGAAGTAAAGCACATGGCAGTGGCACTTATGATGTGACCGACATTCACGTCAAAGATGTTCATTGAATCTGGCACTAGCCTGCTTTCATCTATTCAGTCACGCAAGTCTGGCGGAACCCGTTTTGTTGAAGAAAACCACGTGAAAACTGTCTCCGTTTCAGTTACACTGATTCCCGTTATGTACTTTCATTGAATTGTGGCGCACACCCAGTCTCGGCAACGCATTTAAAGTGCGGTTACATTGATTTTACGAAAAGTCCACGTGTAATCAGCAAAATATAGCTAGTAAAACAGGTTCGCATCAAATGGGTCAGCTGAGGAGAGAAGCACATGTAATGCCACATACCTAGGACACAACCTGTTCAGCCTATCGGCTAGTAATGCCGTTTCGCCATAAAAGCAGCCCTCATCATTGATATAGTGAGGGGATAGTCGACGACCCGATGGTACATGTACGCGAGAAAGTTGACAAAGTCCTCAATCTGCCATAATGATGTCAAACCGTCGCTATCGTTACGACCCCCATATATCCAGCTACTAGCTCGACAACCTGGGTCAAATACACTTTCAACCTGCACGCTGGAGAATCGCAGCACACCTACCTGGACGCATCACATTCATCTGCCTGTATAACCTTACTCTATCACCCTTCGGGGTTGCCGAGTAGCTAAGGCGCTAGTATACTCGGCTCGAAATTGCGGGCTAATCCCCGGCTCCGGAGATTTCAGTTTGAATGGAGGCAAGCTGCGAAGGCGCCCGTGTGCATCGTAGCGCACGTTAAAGATCCCCAGTTGGGCAAAATTCTCCGTAGACCTCCACTACGGCGTCCTTGGGACGTAACCCACTCCCCCCAATTGGCTATAAAACTATAGTCACTTTACCGCGTCTGTTCCTAGAAAATTCTTTTCCCGAACTTGTTAAAAAGCCGCCTATTTTTTGCCACAGCGATCGGCCCATGTGGCTAACAATTATCTTACGTACCAGTCAGAGCAGACAGAATAGTCAAATTATCAAGGTTGCACGAATGCCGTTCTTTTTTGTATGACTGACTACTTGACTGATCTTCCAATTTCACTACATTGAAGTGCGGCTCGTACATAGCGGCACATGTTGGGGCCAGCAAGCTTTATTGAAGAGGGGCACATACCTCTTGGCACATCTCCAGTGACGCAAATGCTCGTCACTTACGGAAGTTCCTTGCAGATTGGTCCACAGCTAGTTTCGTATGCCCACTTATGCAAGTTTTAGTGAGTTAGTTTTTTTGATGAAAATCACATGGCAGTGGCACCTACGATGTGACCGAATTTAACGTCAAAGATGTACATTGAATCTGGCACTAGCCTGCTTTCATCTATTCAGTCATGCAAGTCTGACTGAGCCCGTTTTGTTGAAGAAAACCACATGAAAACTGTCTCCTTTTCAGTTACACTGATTCCCGTTATGTACTTTCATTGAATTGTGGCACACACCCAGTGTCGGCAACGCAATTGAAGTGCGGTTACATTTTTTTTGTGAAAGGTCTACGTGTAATCAGCGAAATATAGCCCGTAAAACGGGTTCGCGTCAAATGGGTCAGCTGAAGAGAGCTGCACATGCAATGCCACATAACTAGGACACAACATGTTCCGCCTATAGGCTAGTAACGACAACCAAGGTGTGCTTAGGCGGAGTGCGACTACTTCTGCTTGAGTAAAAGGAATACTAATTTCAGAAACGGACCAAGAATCTTTAACAAAAACTGCGATTCCTCCTGCTGTTCGTTGTTGACGAGTATGAGAATGTAACTGGCATCCTGGCAGCGAGAAATGTGATAACACGTCTGACGAAACGTTCACTTCCGTGAGAGCAACAACGTCATAAGTTGAATAAAAAGGATTAATCAGCGCACGAAAATGGTCCCAATGCTTCCGTATACTGCGAATATTAACGTGAGTAAACTGAAATGAATTGCCTATGTGATGCTGAAAGAACTTCTGGGCTTCAGAAAAATCGGAACACTTCACGAAAGCAATGTCAGACATGGTTATGTTAGCTTTTCAAGATCCGACAGCTTGTCGATACGAATGAGAGGAGCGCCTTCGGACTGTTTTGCAAGGACCTTCCCATTTTTGGTCCAGACGAACTGAAAACTCTGTTCTTTGCCACGAGACCTTGCTAGACGGAACAACTCGCGATTAGCCCGAGATAGGTTATCGTTGAAAAACAGCCGAGGAGACTCATCGTCATGCACCAAATCACGAAGGCCCTTCCGGGCCCCGAGCCATTTCTGCTTAACAGAAACTGAGCGAGTTTTCACTAGAATCGGTGGAATGTAGTCGCCTCTGGATGGCAGCCGATGCACTGCCGAGATATCTGCTTGTTCAAAATCGGTTATGTTTAGCTTGCCTGCCAAAGTACTTAAGAAAGAGTGTAAGTTTTCATCAGATTTGACAGGAAGGCCGTGAATCTCGAAGTTACATCTTCTGCTGTATTGTTCGAGGTCATTAATTTCCCCACTCATCCTGTCAATCACCTGTGTCTGGGAAACTGCTGTTGAAGCAAGCGATTGAACTTGTGATCGAAGGTCGGCAAGCTCATTCTGATTAGCGGCCACTGTAGCAAGCACCGAGTCGTACTTTGACGAAAGGAAATCGATAGCGGAGCGTATGTCATCGACTGCCGAAGCAACCTTTTCACTGGCTTCCCTGACCAACAACAGTTCCTCAATTTTCACCATCAATGTTGAAACAGTTGTAGTCAAAGAATCTAGTTTCATATTCAGAGCAGACAGTTGCTGTGAGAATGAACCTTCACCTGGGTTGGATACTTCGTCTGGTTGCTTAACCGAATCAACCTTGCATGAAGGACACTTCCACGTTTCGCGTGTTACTGTACTCATCTTTTTGTAGGCGTTATCAGAAACTGACGAGCAGTTTTTCCCCAGGTGGAATTCGCCCTCACAGGTAGAACAACTCATAAATCTACCATCTTTCGGTATGGCTTTTGAGCAAGAAGTATACAAAGAAGACATGATGCAGTCAGCGGCAGAACCCAAAAAGTGATGAATTACAACAGGTGTAATCAACACTCACCTGCCAAAATGAAGCAAACGTTCAGTCTAGGACAAAGGTTTGCCGCTGACTGCAACGATCCACGAAGTTGACGGCCTTTAAATAATCGGTGATCGACGCCAGGGGGACATTCTTGGCAGGTCCTGAGCCAATCAGTCAAGGATGGCTTGCTACGTCGAAACTGCAGCTTCCCCGAGATCCGCATGCGTAGATCAGTCGCCAGGAACAGTTGCGAAGATGACAGCCGTTGAAGATACGAGCGGTTTTCCAGCTGATACTGTCCCACAGCTTGCAGAGCCTGCCAAAATGAAGCAAACGTTAAGTCTAGGACAAGGGTTTGCCGCTGACTGCAACGATCCACGAAGTTGACGGCCTTTAAATAATCGGTGATCGACGCCAGGGGGACATTCTTGGCAGGTCCAGAGCCAATCAGTCAAGGATGGCTTGCTACGTCGAAACTGCAGCTTCCCCGAGATCCGCATGCGGAGATCAGTCGCCAGGAACAGTTGCGAAGATGACAGCCGTTGAAGATACGAGCGGTTTTCCAGCTGATACTGTCCCACAGCTTGCAGAGCCTGCCAAAATGAAGCAAACGTTCAGTCTAGGACAAAAGTTTGCCGCTGACTGCCAAGTTGACAGAAAGTTGACAAAGTCCTCAAACTGCCATAATGATGTCAAACCGTCGCTATCGTTACGACCCCCATATATCCAGCTACTAGCTCGACAACCTGGGTCAAATACACTTTCAACCTGCAGTGCTGGAGAATCGCAGCACACCTACCTGGACTAATCACATTCATATGCCTGTATAACCTTACTCTATCACCCTTCGGGGTAGCCGAGTAGCTAAGGCGCTAGTATACTCGGCTCGAAATTGCGGGCTAATCCCCGGCTCCGGAGATTTCAGTTTGAATGGAGGCAAGCTGCGAAGGCGCCCGTGTGCATCGTAGCGGACGTTAAAGATCCCCAGTTGGGCAAAATTCTCCGTAGACCTCCACTACGGCGTCCTTGGGACGTAACCCACACCCCCCAATTGGCTATAAAACTATCGTTAGTTTACCGCGTCTGTTCCTAGAAAATTCTTTTCGCGAACTTGTTAAAAAGACGCCTATTTTTTGCCACAGCGATCGGCCCATGTGGCTAACAATTATCTTACGTACCAGTGAGAGCAGACAGAATAGTCAAATTATCAAGGTTGCACGAATGCCGTTCTTTTTTGTATGACTGACTACTTGACTGATCTTCCAATTTCACTACATTGAAGTGCGGCTCGTACATAGCGGTACATGTTGGGGCCAGCAAGCTTTATTGAAGAGGGGCACATACCTCTTGGCACATCTCCAGTGACGCAAATGCTCGTCACTTACGGAAGTTCCTTGCACATTGGTCCACAACTAGTTTCGTAGGCCCACTTATGCAAGTTTTAGTGAGTTAGGTTTTTTGATGAAAATCACATGGCAGTGGCACCTACGATGTGACCGACATTCACGTCAAAGATGTACATTGAATCTGGCACTAGCCTGCTTTCATCTATTCAGTCATGCAAGTCTGACGGAGCCCGTTTTGTTCAAGAAAACCACATGAAAACTGTATCCTTTTCAGTTACACTGATTCCCGTTATATACTTTAATTGAATTGTGGCACACACGCAGCCTTGGCAACGCATTTAAAGTGCGGTTACATTTTTTTGTAACAGGTCTACGTGTAATCAGCGAAATATAACCAGTAAAACAGGTTCGCGTCAAATGGATCAGCTGAGGAGAGCTGCACATGCAATGCCACAGACCTAGGACACAACCTGTTCAGCCTATCGGCTAGTAATGCCGTTTCGCCATAAAAACAGCCCCTCATCATTGATATACTGAGGGGATAGTGGACGACCCGATGGTACATGTAGGCGAGAAAGTTGACAAAGTCCTCAAACTGCCATAATGATGTCAAACCGTCGCTATCGTTACGACCCCCATATATCCAGCTACTAGCTCGACAACCTGGGTCAAATACACTTTCCACTTGCAGTGCTGGAGAATCGCAGCACACATACCTGGACTCATCACATTCATATGCCTGTATAACCTTACTCTATCACCCTTCGGGGTAGCCGAGTAGCTAAGGCGCTAGTATACTAGGCTCGAAATTGCGGGCTAATCCCCGGCTCCGGAGATTTCAGTTTGAATGGAGGCAAGCTGCGAAGGCGCCCGTGTGCATCGTAGCGCACGTTAAAGATCCCCAGTTGGGCAAAATTCTCCGTAGACCTCCACTACGGCGTCCTTGGAATGTAACCCACTCCCCCCAATTGGCTATAAAACTATTGTTACTTTACCGCGTCTGTTCCTAGAAAATTCTTTTCCCGAACTTGTTAAAAAGACGCCTATTTTTTGCCACAGCGATCGGCCCATGTGGCTAACAATTATCTTACGTACCAGTGAGAGCAGACAGAATAGTCAAATTATCAAGGTTGCAAGAATGCCGTTCTTTTTTGTATGACTGACTACTTGACTGATCTTCCAATTTCACTACATTGAAGTGCGGCTCGTACATAGCGGTACATGTTGGGGCCAGCAAGCTTTATTGAAGAGGGGCACATACCTCTTGGCCCATCTCCAGTGACGCAAATGCTCGTCACGGAAGTTCCTTGCAGATTGGTACACAACTAGTTTGGTATGCCCACTTATGCAAGTTTTAGTGAGTTAGGTTGTTTGAAGAAAAGCACATGGCAGTGGCACCTATGATGTGACCGACATTCACGTCAGAGATGTTCATTGAATCTGGCACTAGCCTGCATTCATCTATTCAGTCATGCAAGTCTGACGGAGCCCGTTTTGTTAAAGAAAACCACATGAAAACTGTCTTCTTTTCCGTTGCACTGATTTCCGTTATATACTTTCATTGAATTGTGGCACACACGCAGCCTCGGCAACGCATTTAAAGTGCGGTTACATTTTTTTTGTGACAGGTCAACGTGTAATCAGCGAAATATAACCAGTAAAACAGGTTCGCGAAAATGGGTCAGCTGAAGAGAGCTGCACATGCAATGCCACATAACTAGCACACAACATGTTCCACCTATAGGCTAGTAATGCCGTTTCGCCATAAAAACAGCCCCTCATCATTGATATAGTGAGGGGATAGTGGACAACCCGATGTTACATGTAGGCGAGAAAGTTGACAAAGTCCTCAAACTCCCTATTGATGTCAAACCGTCGCTATCGTTACCACCCCCAGATATAACAGCGACTGGCTCGACAACCTGGGCCAAATACACTTTCAACCTGCAGAGCTGAAGAATCGCTGCACACATACCTGGACTCATCACATTCATATGCCTGTATAACCTTACTCTATCCCCCTTCGGGTTACCGGAGTACCTAAGGCGCTAGTATACTCGGCTCGAAATTGCGGGCTAATCCCCGGCTCCGGAGATTTCAGTTTGAATGGAGGCAAGCTGCGAAGGCGCTCGCGTGCATCGTAGCGCGCGTTAAAAATCCCCAGTTGGGCAAAATTCTCCGTAGACCTCCACTACGGCGTCCTTGGGACGTAACCCACTCCCCCCAATTGGCTATAAAACTATCGTTACATTACCGCGTCTGTTCCTAGAAAATTCTTTTCCCGAACTTGTTAAAAAGACGCCTATTTTTTGCCACAGCGATCGGCCCATGTGGCTCACAATTATCTTACGTACCAGTGAGAGCAGACAGAATAGTCAAATTATCAAGGTTGCACGAATGCCTTTCTTTTTTGTATAACTGACTACTTGACTGATCTTCCCATTTCACTACATTGAAGTGCGGCTCGTTCATAGCGGTACATGTTGGGGCCAGCAAGCTTCATTGAAGAGGGGCACATACCTCTTGGCACATCTCCAGTGACGCAAATGCTCGTCACTTACGGAAGTTCCTTGCAGATTGGTCCACAACTAGTTTGGTATGCCCACTTATGCAAGTTTTAGTGAGTTAGGCTTCTTTGATGAAAATCACATGGCAGTGGAACCTACGATGTGACCGACATTCACGTCAAAGATGTACACTGAAACTGGCACTAGCCTGCTTTCATCTATTCAGTCATGCAAGTCTGTCGGAGCCCGTTTTGTTCAAGAAAACCACATGAAAACTGTCTCCTTTTCAGTTACACTGATTCCCGTTATATATTTTCATTGAATTGTGGCACATACGCAGCCTCGGCAACGCATTTAAAGTGCGGTTCCATTTTTTTTGTGACAGGTCTACGTGTAATCAGCGAAATATAACCAGTAAAACAGGTTCCGGTCAAATGGGTCAGCTGAGGAGAGCTGCACATGCAATGCCACATACCTAGGACACAACCTGTTCAGCCTATCGGCTAGTAATGCCGTTTCGCCATAAAAACAGCCCCTCATCATTGATATAGTGAGGGGATAGTGGACGACCCGATGGTACATGTAGGCGAGAAAGTTGACAAAGTCCTCAAACTGCCATAATGATGTCAAACCGTCGCTATCATTACTACCCCCATATATCCAGCTACTAGCTCGACAACCTGGGTCAAATACACTTTCAACCTGCAGTGCTGGAGAATCGCAGCACACCTACTTGGACTCATCACATTCATATGCCTGTATAAACTTACTCTTATCACCCTTCGGGGTAGCCGAGTAGCTAAGGCGCTAGTATACTCGGCTAGAAATTGCGGGCTAATCCCCGGCTCCGGAGATTTCAGTTTGAATGGAGGCAAGCTGGGAAGGCGCCCGTGTGCATCGTAGCGCACGTTAAAGATCCCCAGTTGGGCAAAATTCTCCGTAGACCTCCACTACGGCGTCCTTGGGACGTAACCCACTCCCCCCAATTGGCTATAAAACTATCGTTACATTACCGCGTCTGTTCCTAGAAAATTCCTTTCCCGAACTTGTTAAAAAGACGCCTATTTTTTGCCACAGCGATCGGCCCATGTGGCTAACAATTATCTTACGTACCAGCGAGAGCAGACAGAATAGTCAAATTGTCAAGGTTGCACGAATGCCTTTCTTTTTTGTATAACTGACTACTTGACTGATCTTCCAATTTCACTACATTGAAGTGCGGCTCGCTCATAACCGTACATGTTGAGGCCAGCAAGCTTTATTGAAGAGGGCCACATACCTCTTGGCCCATCTCCAGTGACGCAAATGCTCGTCACGGAAGTTCCTTGCAGATTGGTACACAACTAGTTTGGTATGCCCACTTATGAAAGTTTTAGTGAGTTAGGTCGTTTGAAGAAAAGCACATGGCAGTGGCACCTATGATGTGACCGACATTCACGTCAAAGATGAACATTGAATCTGGCACTAGCCTGCTTTCAGCTTTTGAGTCATGCAAGTCTGGCGGAACCCGTTTTGTTGAAGAAAACCACATGAAAACTGTCTTCTTTTCCGTTACACTGATTCACGTTATATACTTTCATTGAATTGTGGCGCACACCCAGCCTCGGCAACGCATTTAAAGTGCGGTTACATTGATTTTACGAAAGGTCCACATGTAATCAGCGAAATATAGCCAGTAAAACAGGTTCGCGTCAAATGGGTCAGCTGAGGAGAGCTGCACATGTAATGCCACATACCTAGGACACAACCTGTTCAGCCTATCGGCTAGTAATGCCGTTTCGCCATGAAAACAGCCCCTCATCATTGATATAGTGAGGGGATAGTGGACGACCCGATGGTACATGTAGGCGAGAAAGTTGACAAAGTCCTCAAACTGCCATAATGATGTCAAACCGTCGCTATCATCACGACCCCCATATATCCAGCTACTAGCTCTACAACCTGGGTCAAATACACTTTCAACCTGCAGTGCTGGAGAATCGCAGCACACCTACCTGGACTCATCACATTCATATGCCTGTATAACCTTACTCTTATCACCCTTCGGGGTAGCCGAGTAGCTAAGGCGCTAGTATATTCGGCTCGAAATTGCGGGCTAATCCCCGGCTTCGGAGATTTCAGTTTGAATGGAGGCAAGCTGCGAAGGCGCCCGTGTGCATCGTAGCGCACGTTAAAGATCCCCAGTTGGGCAAAATTCTCCGTAGACCTCCACTACGGCGTCCTTGGGACGTAACCCACTCCCCCCAATTGGCTATAAGACTATCGTTACTTTACCGCGTCTGTTCCTAGAAAATTCTTTTCCCGAACTTGTTAAAAAGACGCCTATTTTTTGCCACAGCGATCGGCCCATGTGGCTAACAATTATCTTACGAACCAGTGAGAGCAGACAGAATAGTCAAATTATCAAGGTTCCACGAATGCCTTTCTTTTTTGTATAACTGACTACTTGACTGATCTTCGAATTTCACTACATTGAAGTGCGGCTCGTACATAGCGGTACATGTTGGGGCCAGCAAGCTTTATTGAAGAGGGCCACATACCTCTTGGCCCATCTCCAGTGACGCAAATGCTCGTCACTTACGGAAGTTCCTTGCAGATTGGTACACAACTAGTTTGGTATGCCCACTTATGCAAGTTTTAGTGAGTTAGGTTGTTTGAAGTAAAGCACATGGCAGTGGCACTTATGATGTGACCGACATTCACGTCAAAGATGTTCATTGAATCTGGCACTAGCCTGCTTTCATCTATTCAGTCACGCAAGTCTGGCGGAACCCGTTTTGTTGAAGAAAACCACGTGAAAACTGTCTCCGTTTCAGTTACACTGATTCCCGTTATGTACTTTCATTGAATTGTGGCGCACACCCAGTCTCGGCAACGCATTTAAAGTGCGGTTACATTGATTTTACGAAACGTCCACGTGTAATCAGCAAAATATAGCTAGTAAAACAGGTTCGCATCAAATGGGTCAGCTGAGGAGAGAAGCACATGTAATGCCACATACCTAGGACACAACCTGTTCAGCCTATCGGCTAGTAATGCCGTTTCGCCATAAAAGCAGCCCTCATCATTGATATAGTGAGGGGATAGTGGACGACCCGATGGTACATGTACGCGAGAAAGTTGACAAAGTCCTCAATCTGCCATAATGATGTCAAACCGTCGCTATCGTTACGACCCCCATATATCCAGCTACTAGCTCGACAACCTGGGTCAAATACACTTTCAACCTGCACGCTGGAGAATCGCAGCACACCTACCTGGACGCATCACCTTCATCTGCCTGTATAACCTTACTCTATCACCCTTCGGGGTTGCCGAGTAGCTAAGGCGCTAGTATACTCGGCTCGAAATTGCGGGCTAATCCCCGGCTCCGGAGATTTCAGTTTGAATGGAGGCAAGCTGCGAAGGCGCCCGTGTGCATCGTAGCGCACGTTAAAGATCCCCAGTTGGGCAAAATTCTCCGTAGACCTCCACTACGGCGTCCTTGGGACGTAACCCACTCCCCCCAATTGGCTATAAAACTATAGTCACTTTACCGCGTCTGTTCCTAGAAAATTCTTTTCCCGAACTTGTTAAAAAGCCGCCTATTTTTTGCCACAGCGATCGGCCCATGTTGCTAACAATTATCTTACGTACCAGTCAGAGCAGACAGAATAGTCAAATTATCAAGGTTGCACGAATGCCGTTCTTTTTTGTATGACTGACTACTTGACTGATCTTCCAATTTCACTACATTGAAGTGCGGCTCGTACATAGCGGCACATGTTGGGGCCAGCAAGCTTTATTGAAGAGGGGCACATACCTCTTGGCACATCTCCAGTGACGCAAATGCTCGTCACTTACGGAAGTTCCTTGCAGATTGGTCCACAGCTAGTTTCGCATGCCCACTTATGCAAGTTTTAGTGAGTTAGTTTTTTTGATGAAAATCACATGGCAGTGGCACCTACGATGTGACCGAATTTAACGTCAAAGATGTACATTGAATCTGGCACTAGCCTGCTTTCATCTATTCAGTCATGCAAGTCTGACTGAGCCCGTTTTGTTGAAGAAAACCACATGAAAACTGTCTCCTTTTCAGTTACACTGATTCCCGTTATGTACTTTCATTGAATTGTGGCACACACCCAGTGTCGGCAACGCAATTGAAGTGCGGTTACATTTTTTTTGTGAAAGGTCTACGTGTAATCAGCGAAATATAGCCCGTAAAACAGGTTCGCGTCAAATGGGTCAGCTGAAGAGAGCTGCACATGCAATGCCACATAACTAGGACACAACATGTTCCGCCTATAGGCTAGTAATGCCGTTTCGCCATAAAAACAACCCCTCATCATTGATATAGTGAGCGGATTGTGGACGACCCGATGGTACATTTAAGCGAGAAAGCAGAGAAAGTCCACGAACTGCCCTAATGATGTCAAACCGTCGCAATCGTTACGACCCCCAGATAATCAGCTACTGGCTCGATAACCTGGGCCAAATACACTTTCAACCTGCAGAGCTGAAGAATCGCTGCACACCTACCTGGAGTCATCACATTCATATGCCTGTATAACCTTACTCTATCCCCCTTCGGGTTACCGGAGTACCTAAGGCGCTAGTATACTCGGCTCGAAATTGCGGGCTAATCCCCGGCTCCGGAGATTTCAGTTTGAATGGAGGCAAGCTGCGAAGGCGCTCGCGTGCATCGTAGCGCGCGTTAAAAATCCCCAGTTGGGCAAAATTCTCCGTAGACCTCCACTACGGCGTCCTTGGGACGTAACCCACTCCCCCCAATTGGCTATAAAACTATCGTTACATTACCGCGTCTGTTCCTAGAAAATTCTTTTCCCGAACTTGTTAAAAAGACGCCTATTTTTTGCCACAGCGATCGGCCCATGTGGCTCACAATTATCTTACGTACCAGTGAGAGCAGACAGAATAGTCAAATTATCAAGGTTGCACGAATGCCTTTCTTTTTTGTATAACTGACTACTTGACTGATCTTCCCATTTCACTACATTGAAGTGCGGCTCGTTCATAGCGGTACATGTTGGGGCCAGCAAGCTTCATTGAAGAGGGGCACATACCTCTTGGCACATCTCCAGTGACGCAAATGCTCGTCACTTACGGAAGTTCCTTGCAGATTGGTCCACAACTAGTTTGGTATGCCCACTTATGCAAGTTTTAGTGAGTTAGGCTTCTTTGATGAAAATCACATGGCAGTGGAACCTACGATGTGACCGACATTCACGTCAAAGATGTACATTGAAACTGGCACTAGCCTGCTTTCATCTATTCAGTCATGCAAGTCTGTCGGAGCCCGTTTTGTTCAAGAAAACCACATGAAAACTGTCTCCTTTTCAGTTACACTGATTCCCGTTATATATTTTCATTGAATTGTGGCACATACGCAGCCTCGGCAACGCATTTAAAGTGCGGTTCCATTTTTTTTGTGACAGGTCTACGTGTAATCAGCGAAATATAACCAGTAAAACAGGTTCCGGTCAAATGGGTCAGCTGAGGAGAGCTGCACATGCAATGCCACATACCTAGGACACAACCTGTTCAGCCTATCGGCTAGTAATGCCGTTTCGCCATAAAAACAGCCCCTCATCATTGATATAGTGAGGGGATAGTGGACGACCCGATGGTACATGTAGGCGAGAAAGTTGACAAAGTCCTCAAACTGCCATAATGATGTCAAACCGTCGCTATCATTACTACCCCCATATATCCAGCTACTAGCTCGACAACCTGGGTCAAATACACTTTCAACCTGCAGTGCTGGAGAATCGCAGCACACCTACTTGGACTCATCACATTCATATGCCTGTATAAACTTACTCTTATCACCCTTCGGGGTAGCCGAGTAGCTAAGGCGCTAGTATACTCGGCTAGAAATTGCGGGCTAATCCCCGGCTCCGGAGATTTCAGTTTGAATGGAGGCAAGCTGGGAAGGCGCCCGTGTGCATCGTAGCGCACGTTAAAGATCCCCAGTTGGGCAAAATTCTCCGTAGACCTCCACTACGGCGTCCTTGGGACGTAACCCACTCCCCCCAATTGGCTATAAAACTATCGTTACATTACCGCGTCTGTTCCTAGAAAATTCCTTTCCCGAACTTGTTAAAAAGACGCCTATTTTTTGCCACAGCGATCGGCCCATGTGGCTAACAATTATCTTACGTACCAGCGAGAGCAGACAGAATAGTCAAATTGTCAAGGTTGCACGAATGCCTTTCTTTTTTGTATAACTGACTACTTGACTGATCTTCCAATTTCACTACATTGAAGTGCGGCTCGCTCATAACCGTACATGTTGAGGCCAGCAAGCTTTATTGAAGAGGGCCACATACCTCTTGGCCCATCTCCAGTGACGCAAATGCTCGTCACGGAAGTTCCTTGCAGATTGGTACACAACTAGTTTGGTATGCCCACTTATGAAAGTTTTAGTGAGTTAGGTCGTTTGAAGAAAAGCACATGGCAGTGGCACCTATGATGTGACCGACATTCACGTCAAAGATGAACATTGAATCTGGCACTAGCCTGCTTTCAGCTTTTGAGTCATGCAAGTCTGGCGGAACCCGTTTTGTTGAAGAAAACCACATGAAAACTGTCTTCTTTTCCGTTTCACTGATTCACGTTATATACTTTCATTGAATTGTGGCGCACACCCAGCCTCGGCAACGCATTTAAAGTGCGGTTACATTGATTTTACGAAAGGTCCACATGTAATCAGCGAAATATAGCCAGTAAAACAGGTTCGCGTCAAATGGGTCAGCTGAGGAGAGCTGCACATGTAATGCCACATACCTAGGACACAACCTGTTCAGCCTATCGGCTAGTAATGCCGTTTCGCCATGAAAACAGCCCCTCATCATTGATATAGTGAGGGGATAGTGGACGACCCGATGGTACATGTAGGCGAGAAAGTTGACAAAGTCCTCAAACTGCCATAATGATGTCAAACCGTCGCTATCATCACGACCCCCATATATCCAGCTACTAGCTCTACAACCTGGGTCAAATACACTTTCAACCTGCAGTGCTGGAGAATCGCAGCACACCTACCTGGACTCATCACATTCATATGCCTGTATAACCTTACTCTTATCACCCTTCGGGGTAGCCGAGTAGCTAAGGCGCTAGTATATTCGGCTCGAAATTGCGGGCTAATCCCCGGCTTCGGAGATTTCAGTTTGAATGGAGGCAAGCTGCGAAGGCGCCCGTGTGCATCGTAGCGCACGTTAAAGATCCCCAGTTGGGCAAAATTCTCCGTAGACCTCCACTACGGCGTCCTTGGGACGTAACCCACTCCCCCCAATTGGCTATAAGACTATCGTTACTTTACCGCGTCTGTTCCTAGAAAATTCTTTTCCCGAACTTGTTAAAAAGACGCCTATTTTTTGCCACAGCGATCGGCCCATGTGGCTAACAATTATCTTACGAACCAGTGAGAGCAGACAGAATAGTCAAATTATCAAGGTTCCACGAATGCCTTTCTTTTTTGTATAACTGACTACTTGACTGATCTTCGAATTTCACTACATTGAAGTGCGGCTCGTACATAGCGGTACATGTTGGGGCCAGCAAGCTTTATTGAAGAGGGCCACATACCTCTTGGCCCATCTCCAGTGACGCAAATGCTCGTCACTTACGGAAGTTCCTTGCAGATTGGTACACAACTAGTTTGGTATGCCCACTTATGCAAGTTTTAGTGAGTTAGGTTGTTTGAAGTAAAGCACATGGCAGTGGCACTTATGATGTGACCGACATTCACGTCAAAGATGTTCATTGAATCTGGCACTAGCCTGCTTTCATCTATTCAGTCACGCAAGTCTGGCGGAACCCGTTTTGTTGAAGAAAACCACGTGAAAACTGTCTCCGTTTCAGTTACACTGATTCCCGTTATGTACTTTCATTGAATTGTGGCGCACACCCAGTCTCGGCAACGCATTTAAAGTGCGGTTACATTGATTTTACGAAACGTCCACGTGTAATCAGCAAAATATAGCTAGTAAAACAGGTTCGCATCAAATGGGTCAGCTGAGGAGAGAAGCACATGTAATGCCACATACCTAGGACACAACCTGTTCAGCCTATCGGCTAGTAATGCCGTTTCGCCATAAAAGCAGCCCTCATCATTGATATAGTGAGGGGATAGTGGACGACCCGATGGTACATGTACGCGAGAAAGTTGACAAAGTCCTCAATCTGCCATAATGATGTCAAACCGTCGCTATCGTTACGACCCCCATATATCCAGCTACTAGCTCGACAACCTGGGTCAAATACACTTTCAACCTGCACGCTGGAGAATCGCAGCACACCTACCTGGACGCATCACCTTCATCTGCCTGTATAACCTTACTCTATCACCCTTCGGGGTTGCCGAGTAGCTAAGGCGCTAGTATACTCGGCTCGAAATTGCGGGCTAATCCCCGGCTCCGGAGATTTCAGTTTGAATGGAGGCAAGCTGCGAAGGCGCCCGTGTGCATCGTAGCGCACGTTAAAGATCCCCAGTTGGGCAAAATTCTCCGTAGACCTCCACTACGGCGTCCTTGGGACGTAACCCACTCCCCCCAATTGGCTATAAAACTATAGTCACTTTACCGCGTCTGTTCCTAGAAAATTCTTTTCCCGAACTTGTTAAAAAGCCGCCTATTTTTTGCCACAGCGATCGGCCCATGTTGCTAACAATTATCTTACGTACCAGTCAGAGCAGACAGAATAGTCAAATTATCAAGGTTGCACGAATGCCGTTCTTTTTTGTATGACTGACTACTTGACTGATCTTCCAATTTCACTACATTGAAGTGCGGCTCGTACATAGCGGCACATGTTGGGGCCAGCAAGCTTTATTGAAGAGGGGCACATACCTCTTGGCACATCTCCAGTGACGCAAATGCTCGTCACTTACGGAAGTTCCTTGCAGATTGGTCCACAGCTAGTTTCGCATGCCCACTTATGCAAGTTTTAGTGAGTTAGTTTTTTTGATGAAAATCACATGGCAGTGGCACCTACGATGTGACCGAATTTAACGTCAAAGATGTACATTGAATCTGGCACTAGCCTGCTTTCATCTATTCAGTCATGCAAGTCTGACTGAGCCCGTTTTGTTGAAGAAAACCACATGAAAACTGTCTCCTTTTCAGTTACACTGATTCCCGTTATGTACTTTCATTGAATTGTGGCACACACCCAGTGTCGGCAACGCAATTGAAGTGCGGTTACATTTTTTTTGTGAAAGGTCTACGTGTAATCAGCGAAATATAGCCCGTAAAACAGGTTCGCGTCAAATGGGTCAGCTGAAGAGAGCTGCACATGCAATGCCACATAACTAGGACACAACATGTTCCGCCTATAGGCTAGTAATGCCGTTTCGCCATAAAAACAACCCCTCATCATTGATATAGTGAGCGGATTGTGGACGACCCGATGGTACATTTAAGCGAGAAAGCAGAGAAAGTCCACGAACTGCCCTAATGATGTCAAACCGTCGCAATCGTTACGACCCCCAGATAATCAGCTACTGGCTCGATAACCTGGGCCAAATACACTTTCAACCTGCAGAGCTGAAGAATCGCTGCACACCTACCTGGAGTCATCACATTCATATGCCTGTATAACCTTACTCTATCACCCTTCGGGGTAGCGGAGTACCTAAGGCGCTAGTACACTCGGCTCGAAATTGCGGGCTAATCCCCGGCTCCGGAGATTTCAGTTTGAATGGAGGCAAGCTGCGAAGGCGCCCGTGTGCATCGTAGCGCAGGTTAAAAATCCCCAGTTGGGCAAAATTCTCCGTAGACCTCCACTACGGCGTCCTTGGGACGTAACCCACTCCCCCCAATTGGCTATAAAACTGTCGTTACATTAACGCGTCTGTTCCTAGAAAATTCTTTTCCCGAACTTGTTAAAAAGACGCCTATTTTTTGCCACAGCGATCGGCCCATGTGGCTAACAATTATCTTACGTACCAGTGAGAGCAGACAGAATAGTCAAATTATCAAGGTTGCACGAATGCCTTTCTTTTTTGTATAACTGACTACTTGACTGATCTTCCAATTTCACTACATTGAAGTGCGGCTCGCTCATAACCGTACATGTTGGGGCCAGCAAGCTTTATTGAAGAGGGCCACATACCTCTTGGCCCATCTCCAGTGACGCAAATGCTCGTCACTTACGGAAGTTCCTTGCAGATTGGTACACCATTAGTTTGGTATGCCCACTTATGCAAGTTTTAGTGAGTTAGGTTGTTTGAAGTAAAGCACATGGCAGTGCCACTTATGATGTGACCGACATTCACGTCAAAGATGTTCATTGAATCTGGCACTAGCCTGCTTTCATCTATTCAGTCATGCAAGTCTGACGGAGCTCGTTTTATTAAAGAAAACCACATGAAAACTGTCTTCTTTTCCGTTACACTGATTCCCGTTATATACTTTCATTGAATTTTGGCACACACGCAGCCTCGGCAACGCATTTAAAGTGCGCTTACATTTTTTTTTGTGACAGGCCTACGTGTAATCAGCGAAATATAACCAGTAAAACAGGTTCGCCTCAAATGGGTCAGCTGAAGAGAGCTGCACATGCAATGCCACATAACTAGGACACAACATGTTCCGCCTATAGGCTAGTAATGCCGTTTCGCCATAAAAACAGCCCCTCATCATTGATATAGTGAGGAGATAGTGGACGACCCGATGTTACATGTAGGCGAGAAAGTTGACAAAGTCCTCAAACTGCCCTATTGATGTCAAACCGTCGCAATCGTTACGACCGCCAGATATTCAGCTACTGGCTCGATAACCTGGGCCAAATACACTTTCAACCTGCAGAGCTGAAGAATCGCTGCACACCTACCTGGACTCATCACATTCATATGCCTGTATAACCTTACTCTATCACCCTTCGGGGTAGCGGAGTACCTAAGGCGCTAGTATACTCGGCTCGAAATTGCGGGCTAATCCCCGGCTCCGGAGATTTCAGTTTGAATGGAGGCAAGCTGCGAAGGCGCCCGCGTGCATCGTAGCGCGCGTTAAAAATCCCCAGTTGGGCAAAATTCTCCGTGGACCTCCACTACGGCGTCCTTGGGACGTAACCCACTCCCCCCAATTGGCTATAAAACTATCGTTACATTACCGCGTCTGTTCATAGAAAATTCTTTTCCCGAACTTGTTAAAAAGACGCCTATTTTTTGCCACAGCGATCGCCCCACGTAGCTAACAATTATCTTACGTACCAGTGAGAGCAGACAGAATAGTCAAATTGTCAAGGTTGCACGAATGCCTTTCTTTTTTTGTATAACTGACTACTTGACTAATCTTCCAATTTCACTACATTGAAGTGCGGCTCGCTCATAGCGGTACATGTTGGGGCCAGCAAGCTTTATTGAAGAGGGCCACATACCTCTTGGCCCATCTCCAGTGACGCAAATGCTCGTCACGAAAGTTCCTTGCAGATTGGTACACAACTAGTTTGGTATGCCCCCTTATGCAAGTTTTAATGAGTTAGGTTGTTTGATGAAAAGCACATGGCAGTGGCACCTACGATGTGACCGACATTCACGTCAAAGATGTACATTGCACCTGGCACTAGCCTGCTTTCATCTATTCAGTCACGCAAGTCTGGCGGAACCCGTTTTGTTGAAGAAAACCACATGAAAACTGTCTACGTTTCAGTTACACTGATTCCCGTTATGTACTTTCATTGAATTCTGGCGCACACCCAGTCTCGGCAACGCATTTAAAGTGCGCTTACATTGATTTTACGAAAGGTCCACGTGTAATCAGCGAAATATAGCTAGTAAAACAGGTTCGCATCAAATGGGTCAGCTGAGGAGAGCTGCACATGTAATGCCACATACCTAGGACACAACCTGTTCAGCCTATCGGCTAGTAATGCCGTTTCGCCATAAGAACAGCCCCTCATCATTGATATAGTGAGGGGATAGTGGACGACCTGATGGTACATGTAGGCGAGAATAGATAGATAGATAGATAGATAGTACTTTTATTCGTATCAATTCTCATACACAAAAATCAGGCCTACCAAAGCCTCACCAAGGGCTTGAGTGGCAGCGCCTGGCAGACAGCGAACATTAGCAAAACAAAGAATAGAGATATTGCAACAAACTCGACAAGCAAACAAAAAAAAAAAAATTTAACAACTCAGAGAGACAGATATGGAGACATAACTATTACAACATCAAAAGGGATGACAAAAATATGGAATTAAGATAGTAACACTCGATTAAATAATTACGGGGTAGGAAGCAACGCAGAGACGTACAATTTTTTTCAGGGTGTATTTTGTTCTCATGCGGAATACACTAGGTGGCATAATATTGAAACAGGCAGGTACATAGTATGGACGTGTGCGCTTTCCGTACCGGGTTGAGGAGCGAGGAATGCAGTAACGGTATTTTGGTCTTAAATCACGTGCAGGAACGTATGGAATGGTGAACTGACTGCACCAAAAATGTTTAAGCACAATAGTTTCTGTTAATAAAGCGTTAAAATTTGGAAACTTTAATCTTCTGAAAATATCAATGTTATTACCGATGGGCAGGTCGTAGGCAATATTTTTTAAAAGTAAACGCAGAAGCGAATGCACCCTGCGCTGCCAGCGAACAGTGCAGTGACCATAAACAGTGATTCCGTATCTTAGTACACTATAGGCTAGAGCGTGTGTAACACATTTACGGACAGAAAAAGGCATAAAATATCTAATATTATACAGGACACAAGATACAGCACGCAGTCTTTGACAAACGAAAGAAAGGTGCGAGTTCCAAGAGAGATCACTGTCGAAGATCAGGCCAAGATATTTGACCGAATGCGCATATTTTACTGGAACACAGTTACAATGAGAACAGGAGGAAGTATGCAAATAAACAGGATGACTCAACTCAAATTTTTTTAAAGGGTTATGAAAACATATAAGTTGTGTTTTAGAAGTATTAACATTGATAAGGTTAGACTTAAACCAGTCCATAGCTTTAACAGCTGCCGTCTGTAACACTGTTGCAGCATCAGTGTATTTCTTTGCGCGCGCAAAAATGACAGTGTCGTCAGCATACTGGAACAATGAAACAGGCACATTGTTAGCAAGATCATTAACGTATAGATTGAATAACAAAGGACTCAATATAGAACCTTGCGGGACTCCAGAATTAATTGCCGTGAAATCGCTATGGAATCGACACATATTGGCGCCTATTTTGTAAAAAGTTAGTAAGTAAATGTAAAAACGAACCTCGAAATCCCAATGTAGAAAGTTTATCAAGCAGAAGAACGTGGCAGATGCTATCAAAGGCCTTGCTTACGTCAAGAAAAAGAGAGCATACGACTTCATTCTTATCAAAAGCTGAATTTAGTATGTCAGAGAATTCTTCAAGAAGATCCGTTGTTCCTTTTCCTGGTATGAAGCCATACTGACTAGGTGATAGAACATTGTGCGTGTTCAAAAAATTCGTCATGGTAAGTAGTAGATGCTTTTCAAAAATTTGGCCAATGCATGGCAAAATAGAGATAGGTCGGTAATTACTCATCATGTTTCTGGAGCCACCCTTATACAAAGGTATAACTTTAGCAGTTTTCATTGAAGTCGGTATTATACCCCTGGAAATGATACTATTAAGGATAACTAGTAGGGCACCCTTAATCGCTTCAAAATTTCTGCACAATTCAGAAACAGTGAGGCCATCATGACCAGGAGATTTGCTGCGTTTAAGACTGAAAAGTATACACCTTAAATCACTTTCGGTAATGTCAGGAAGGAAAGCAGATTCCATCACACTGGGAGGCATAGGACAGTCGTTAGGCGGGGTACCAGATGCACATGAAACCAGAGAAAATAGTTTGTTAAAGTCATTCGCAATGCTCTGTCCATCTTTCTGGAAATGAGATATGAAATATGTATCATTATAAATAGTAGCGCTCGCTTCTTTCAGGTTATTTACCAATAACCATGTTTTCTTGCTGTTAAAACGTGCGTCTTTAAACTGAGACCTAAAGTGGTCGCGCTTGGCCAGACGGATCATGGCATTAACTCGGTTTCGTTCATGTTTAAACTGCAGTCGTAGTTGAGAACAGTTTGGAGCACGTCTCGTTCGAGCCCAGAGCAGATCTTTTTCTTTAATAGCTTCCAGTATTACGGGCGACATCCACTTATTGTCTAAATTTCGTTGCTTAACGATCACCATGCGTGAAGATTCGGCTTTGTGTGAACGAAAAACCTCGACGAAACTGTCATATAAGTCTGCAGGGGACACATTGTAAATAAAAGAATCCCAATCATACTTTGCTATTCTTTCATCGAAACGCTTATAATCAAGTACTGATACGCTTTGCTGGCTGCGCAAAGGTGCAGGGTGGCTGGAGCCATCCGTTAACGAGCAGCAGACGAAATAGTGGTCTGCAAGCTTGACTTCAACCACAGCAGACAGTACCAACCGGTTTTGAGAACGCACATTTATGTGGTCGATGCAAGAAGAGACCAGCTGCCCAGATAAGTATTCCTCACGTGTAGGGCTGTGGATTTTAGTCTCTAGTCCCCACTTTGATAAAGTGTCAAGATAATCTGCGACTGTTGGCACAGTTGGGCGCAGAATATCGATATTCATATCCCCGATAATGCACACGTGTTCTTCACTGGAAAATGATGATATTGCAGAATCAAGCTCAGCTAAAAAGATTCGACCGTTACAACACGGAGGGCGATAAATTACGAGTAAAATCAACGACAACCAAGGTGTACTTAGGCGGAGTGCGACTACTTCTGCTTGAGTAAAAGGAATACTAATTTCAGAAACGGACCAAGAATCTTTAACAGAAACTGCGATTCCTCCTCCTGTTCGTTGTTGACGAGTATGAGAATGTAACTGGCATCCTGGCAGCGAGAAATGTGATAACACGTCTGACGAAACGTTCACTTCCGTGAGAGCAACAACGTCATAAGTTGAATAAAAAGGATTAATCAGCGCACGAAAATGGTCCCAATGCTTCCGTATACTGCGAATATTAACGTGAGTAAACTGAAATGAATTGCCTATGTGATGCTGAAAGAACTTCTGGGCTTCAGAAAAATCGGAACACTTCACGAAAGCCATGTCAGACATGGTTATGTTAGCTTTTCAAGATCCGACAGCTTGTCGATACGAATGAGAGGAGCGCCTTCGGACTGTTCTGCAAGGACCTTCCCATTTTTGGTCCAGACGAACTGAAAACTCTTTTCTTTGCCACGAGACCTTGCTAGACGGAACAACTCGCGATTAGCCCGAGATAAGTTATCGTTGAAAAACAGCCGAGGAGACTCATCGTCATGCACCAAATCACGAAGGCCCTTCCGGGCCCCGAGCCATTTCTGCTTAACAGAAACTGAGCGAGTTTTCACTAGAATCGGTGGAATGTAGTCGCCTCTGGATGGCAGCCGATGCACTGCCGAGATATCTGCTTGTTCAAAATCGGTTATGTTTAGCTTGCCTGCCAAAGTACTTAAGAAAGAGTGTAAGTTTTCATCAGATTTGACAGGAAGGCCGTGAATCTCGAAGTTACATCTTCTGCTGTATTGTTCGAGGTCATTAATTTCCCCACTCATCCTGTCAATCACCTGTGTCTGGGAAACTGCTGTTGAAGCAAGCGATTGAACTTGTGATCGAAGGTCGGCAAGCTCATTCTGATTAGCGGCCACTGTAGCAAGCACCGAGTCGTACTTTGACGAAAGGAAATCGATAGCGGAGCGTATGTCATCGACTGCCGAAGCAACCTTTTCACTGGCTTCCCTGACCAACAACAGTTCCTCAATTTTCACCATCAATGTTGAAACAGTTGTAGTCAAAGAATCTAGTTTCATATTCAGAGCAGACAGTTGCTGTGAGAATGAACCTTCACCTGGGTTGGATACTTCGTCTGGTTGCTTAACCGAATCAACCTTGCATGAAGGACACTTCCACGTTTCGCGTGTTACTGTACTCATCTTTTTGTAGGCGTTATCAGAAACTGACGAGCAGTTTTTCCCCAGGTGGAATTCGCCCTCACAGGTAGAACAACTCATAAATCTACCATCTTTCGGTATGGCTTTTGAGCAAGAAGTATACAAAGAAGACATGATGCAGTCAGCGGCAGAACCCAAAAAGTGATGAATTACAACAGGTGTAATCAACACTCACCTGCCAAAATGAAGCAAACGTTCAGTCTAGGACAAAGGTTTGCCGCTGACTGCAACGATCCACGAAGTTGACGGCCTTTAAATAATCGGTGATCGACGCCAGGGGGACATTCTTGGCAGGTCCAGAGCCAATCAGTCAAGGATGGCTTGCTACGTCGAAACTGCAGCTTCCCCGAGATCCGCATGCGTAGATCAGTCGCCAGGAACAGTTGCGAAGATGACAGCCGTTGAAGATACGAGCGGTTTTCCAGCTGATACTGTCCCACAGCTTGCAGAGCCTGCCAAAATGAAGCAAACGTTCAGTCTAGGACAAAGGTTTGCCGCTGACTGCAACGATCCACGAAGTTGACGGCCTTTAAATAATCGGTGATCGACGCCAGGGGGACATTCTTGGCAGGTCCAGAGCCAATCAGTCAAGGATGGCTTGCTACGTCGCAACTGCAGCTTCCCCGAGATCCGCATGCGGAGATCAGTCGCCAGGAACAGTTGCGAAGATGACAGCCGTTGAAGATACGAGCGGTTTTCCAGCTGATACTGTCCCACAGCTTGCAGAGCCTGCCAAAATGAAGCAAACGTTCAGTCTAGGACAAAAGTTTGCCGCTGACTGCCAAGTTGACAGAAAGTTGACAAAGTCCTCAAACTGCCATAATGATGTCAAACCGTCGCTATCGTTACGACCCCCATATATCCAGCTACTAGCTCGACAACCTGGGTCAAATACACTTTCAACCTGCAGTGCTGGAGAATCGCAGCACACCTACCTGGACTAATCACATTCATATGCCTGTATAACCTTACTCTATCACCCTTCGGGGTAGCCGAGTAGCTAAGGCGCTAGTATACTCGGCTCGAAATTGCGGGCTAATCCCCGGCTCCGGAGATTTCAGTTTGAATGGAGGCAAGCTGCGAAGGCGCCCGTGAGCATCGTAGCGGACGTTAAAGATCCCCAGTTGGGCAAAATTCTCCGTAGACCTCCACTACGGCGTCCTTGGGACGTAACCCACTCCCCCCAATTGGCTATAAAACTATCGTTAGTTTACCGCGTCTGTTCCTAGAAAATTCTTTTCGCGAACTTGTTAAAAAGACGCCTATTTTTTGCCACAGCGATCGGCCCATGTGGCTAACAATTATCTTACGTACCAGTGAGAGCAGACAGAATAGTCAAATTATCAAGGTTGCACGAATGCCGTTCTTTTTTGTATGACTGACTACTTGACTGATCTTCCAATTTCACTACATTGAAGTGCGGCTCGTACATAGCGGTACATGTTGGGGCCAG
This sequence comes from Dermacentor variabilis, assembly GCF_050947875.1. Lineage (NCBI taxonomy): Eukaryota > Metazoa > Arthropoda > Arachnida > Ixodida > Ixodidae > Dermacentor > Dermacentor variabilis. Next base: position 217,271,604 of record NC_134569.1, on the reverse strand, counting down.
CAAGCTTTATTGAAGAGGGGCACATACCTCTTGGCACATCTCCAGTGACGCAAATGCTCGTCACTTACGGAAGTTCCTTGCACATTGGTCCACAACTAGTTTCGTAGGCCCACTTATGCAAGTTTTAGTGAGTTAGGTTTTTTGATGAAAATCACATGGCAGTGGCACCTACGATGTGACCGACATTCACGTCAAAGATGTACATTGAATCTGGCACTAGCCTGCTTTCATCTATTCAGTCATGCAAGTCTGACGGAGCCCGTTTTGTTCAAGAAAACCACATGAAAACTGTATCCTTTTCAGTTACACTGATTCCCGTTATATACTTTAATTGAATTGTGGCACACACGCAGCCTTGGCAACGCATTTAAAGTGCGGTTACATTTTTTTGTAACAGGTCTACGTGTAATCAGCGAAATATAACCAGTAAAACAGGTTCGCGTCAAATGGATCAGCTGAGGAGAGCTGCACATGCAATGCCACATACCTAGGACACAACCTGTTCAGCCTATCGGCTAGTAATGCCGTTTCGCCATAAAAACAGCCCCTCATCATTGATATACTGAGGGGATAGTGGACGACCCGATGGTACATGTAGGCGAGAAAGTTGACAAAGTCCTCAAACTGCCATAATGATGTCAAACCGTCGCTATCGTTACGACCCCCATATATCCAGCTACTAGCTCGACAACCTGGGTCAAATACACTTTCCACTTGCAGTGCTGGAGAATCGCAGCACACATACCTGGACTCATCACATTCATATGCCTGTATAACCTTACTCTATCACCCTTCGGGGTAGCCGAGTAGCTAAGGCGCTAGTATACTCGGCTCGAAATTGCGGGCTAATCCCCGGCTCCGGAGATTTCAGTTTGAATGGAGGCAAGCTGCGAAGGCGCCCGTGTGCATCGTAGCGCACGTTAAAGATCCCCAGTTGGGCAAAATTCTCCGTAGACCTCCACTACGGCGTCCTTGGAACGTAACCCACTCCCCCCAATTGGCTATAAAACTATTGTTACTTTACCGCGTCTGTTCCTAGAAAATTCTTTTCCCGAACTTGTTAAAAAGACGCCTATTTTTTGCCACAGCGATCGGCCCATGTGGCTAACAATTATCTTACGTACCAGTGAGAGCAGACAGAATAGTCAAATTATCAAGGTTGCACGAATGCCGTTCTTTTTTGTATGACTGACTACTTGACTGATCTTCCAATTTCACTACATTGAAGTGCGGCTCGTACATAGCGGTACATGTTGGGGCCAGCAAGCTTTATTGAAGAGGGGCACATACATCTTGGCACATCTCCATTGACGCAAATGCTCGTCACTTACGGAAGTTCCTTGCAGATTGGTCCACAACTAGTTTCGTATGCCTACTTATGCAAGTTTTAGTGAGTTAGGTTTTTTTGATGAAAATCACATGGCAGTGGAACCTACGATGTGACCGACATTCACGTCAGAGATGTTCATTGAATCTGGCACTAGCCTGCATTCATCTATTCAGTCATGCAAGTCTGACGGAGCCCGTTTTGTTAAAGAAAACCACATGAAAACTGTCTTCTTTTCCGTTGCACTGATTTCCGTTATATACTTTCATTGAATTGTGGCACACACGCAGCCTCGGCAACGCATTTAAAGTGCGGTTACATTTTTTTTGTGACAGGTCAACGTGTAATCAGCGAAATATAACCAGTAAAACAGGTTCGCGTAAATGGGTCAGCTGAAGAGAGCTGCACATGCAATGCCACATAACTAGCACACAACATGTTCCACCTATAGGCTAGTAATGCCGTTTCGCCATAAAAACAGCCCCTCATCATTGATATAGTGAGGGGATAGTGGACAACCCGATGTTACATGTAGGCGAGAAAGTTGACAAAGTCCTCAAACTCCCTATTGATGTCAAACCGTCGCTATCGTTACGACCCCCAGATATAACAGCGACTGGCTCGACAACCTGGGCCAAATACACTTTCAACCTGCAGAGCTGAAGAATCGCTGCACACATACCTGGACTCATCACATTCATATGCCTGTATAACCTTACTCTATCCCCCTTCGGGTTACCGGAGTACCTAAGGCGCTAGTATACTCGGCTCGAAATTGCGGGCTAATCCCCGGCTCCGGAGATTTCAGTTTGAATGGAGGCAAGCTGCGAAGGCGCTCGCGTGCATCGTAGCGCGCGTTAAAAATCCCCAGTTGGGCAAAATTCTCCGTAGACCTCCACTACGGCGTCCTTGGGACGTAACCCACTCCCCCCAATTAGCTATAAAACTATCGTTACATTACCGCGTCTGTTCCTAGAAAATTCTTTTCCCGAACTTGTTAAAAAGACGCCTATTTTTTGCCACAGCGATCGGCCCATGTGGCTCACAATTATCTTACGTACCAGTGAGAGCAGACAGAATAGTCAAATTATCAAGGTTGCACGAATGCCTTTCTTTTTTGTATGAATGACTACTTCACTGATCTTCCAATTTCACTACATTGAAGTGCGGCTCGTACATAGCGGTACATGTTGGGGCCAGCAAGCTTTATTGAAGAGGGGCACATACCTCTTGGCCCATCTTCAGTGACGCAAATGCTCGTCACTCAAAGAAGTTCCTTGCAGATTGGTAGACGACTAGTTTCGTATGCCCACCTATGCAAGTTTTAGTGAGTTAGGTTGTTTGATGAAAATCACATGGCAGTGGCACCTACGATGTGACCGACATTCACGTCAAAGATGTACATTGAATCTGGCACTAGCCTGCTTTCATCTATTCAGTCATGGAAGTCTGACTGAGCCCGTTTTGTTCAAGAAAACCACATGAAAACTGTCTCCTTTTCAGTGACACTGATTCCCGTTATGTACTTTCATTGAATTGTGGCACACACCCAGTGTCGGCAACGCATTTAAAGTGCGGTTACATTTTTTTGTGAAAGGTCTACGTGTAATCAGCGAAATATAGCCAGTAAATCAGGATCGCGTCAAATGGGTCAGCTGAGGAGAGCTTCACATGTAATGCCACATACCTAGGACACAACCTGTTCAGCCTATCGGCTAGTAATGCAGTTTCGCCATAAAAACAGCCCCTCATCATTGATATAGTGAGGGGATAGTGGACGACCCGATGGTACATGTAGGCGAGAAAGTTGACAAAGTCCTCAAACTGCCATAATGATGTCAAACAGTCGCTATCATTACGACCCCCATATATCCAGCTACTAGCTCGACAACCTGGGTCAAATGCACTTTCAACTTGCAGTGCTGGAGAATCGCAGCACACCTATTGGACTCATCACATTCATATGCCTGTATAACCTTCCTCTATCACCCTTCGGGGTAGCCGAGTAGCTAAGGCGCTAGTATACTCGGCTCGAAATTGCGGGCTAATCCCCGGCTCCGGAGATTTCAGTTTGAATGGAGGCAAGCTGCGAAGGCGCCCGTGTGCATCGTAGCGCACGTTAAAGATCCCCAGTTGGGCAAAATTCTCCGTAGACCTCCACTACGGTGTCCTTGGGACGTAACCCTCTCCCCCCAATTGGCTATAAAACTATCTTTACTTTACCGCGTCTGTTCCTAGAAAATTCTTTTCCCGAACTTGTTAAAAAGACGCCTATTTTATGCCACAGCGATCGGCCCATGTGGCCTACAATTATCTTACGTACCAGTGAGAGCAGACAGAATAGTCAAATTATCAAGGTTGCACGAATGCCTTTCTTTTTTGTATGACTGACTACTTGACTGATCTTCCAATTTCACTACATTGAAGTGCGGCTCGTACATAGCGGTACATGTTGGGGCCAGCAAGCTTTATTGAAGAGGGGCACATACCTCTTGGCCCATCTCCAGCGGCGCAAATGCTCGTCACTCAAAGAAGTTCCTTGCAGATTGGTAGACAACTAGTTCCGTATGCCCACCTATGCAAGTTTTAGTGAGTTAGGTTGTTTGATGAATATCACATGGCAGTGGCACCTATGATGTCACCGACATTCACGTCAAAGATGTACATTGAATCTGGCACTAGCCTGCTTTCATCTATTCAGTCATGCAAGTCTGACTGAGCCCGTTTTGTTCAAGAAAACCACATGAAAGCTGTCTCCTTTTGAGTTACACTGATTCCCGTTATGTACTTTCATTCAATTGTGGCAAACACCCAGTGTCGGCAACGCATTTATAGTGCGGTTACATTTTTTTGTGAAAGGTCTACGTGTAATCAGCGAAATATAGCCAGTAAAACAGGTTCGCGTCAAATGGGTCAGCTGAAGAGAGCTGCACATGCAATGCCACATAACTAGGACACAACATGTTCCGCCTATAGGCTAGTAATGCCGTTTCGCCATAAAAACAACCCCTCATCATTGATATAGTGAGCGGATTGTGGCCGAGCCGATGGTACATTTAAGCGAGAAAGCAGAGAAAGTCCACGAACTGCCCTAATGATGTCAAACCGTCGCAATCGTTACGACCCCCAGATATTCAGCTACTGGCTCGATAACCTGGGCCAAATACACTTTCAACCTGCAGAGCTGAAGAATCGCTGCACACCTACCTGGACTCATCACATTCATATGCCTGTATAACCTTACTCTATCACCCTTCGGGGTAGCGGAGTACCTAAGGCGCTATTATACTCGGCTCGAAATTGCGGGCTAATCCCCGGCTCCGGAGATTTCAGTTTGAATGGAGGCAAGCTGCGAAGGCGCCCGTGTGCATCGTAGCGCATGTTAAAAATCCCCAGTTGGGCAAAATTCTCCGTAGACCTCCACTACGGCGTCCTTGGGACGTAACCCACTCCCCCCAATTGGCTATAAAACTATCGTTACATTAACGCGTCTGTTCCTAGAAAATTCTTTTCCCAAACTTGTTAAAAAGACGCCTATTTTTTGCCACAGCGATCGGCCCATGTGGCCAACAATTATCTTACGTACAAGTGAGAGCAGACAGAATAGTCAAATAATCAAGGTTGCACGAATGCCTTTCTTTTTTGTGTAACTGACTACTTGACTGATCTTCCAATTTCACTACATTGAAGTGCGGCTCGTTCAAAGCGGTACATGTTGGGGCCAGCAAGCTTTTTTGAAGAGGGCCACATACCTCTTGGCCCATCTCCAGTGACGCAAATGCTCGTCACGGAAGTTCCTTGCAGATTGGTACACAACTAGTTTGGTATGCCCACTTATGCAAGTTTTAGTGAGTTAGGTTGTTTGAAGAAAAGCACATGGCAGTGGCACCTATGATGTGACCGACATTCACGTCAAAGATGTACATTGAATCTCGCACTAGCCTGCTTTCAGCTATTCAGTCATGCAAGTCTGGCGGAACCCGTTTTGTTGAAGAAAACCACATGAAAACTGTCTCCTTTTCAGTTACACTGATTCCCGTTATATACTTTCATTGAATTGTGGCGGACACCCAGCCTCGGCAACGCATTTACAGTGCGGTTACATTAATTTTACGAAAGGTCCAGATGTAATCAGCGAAATATAGCCAGTAAAACAGGTCCGCGTCAAATGGGTCAGCTCAGGAGAGCTGCACATGTAATGCCACATACCTAGGACACAACCTGTTCAGCCTATCGGCTAGTAATGCCGTTTCGCCATAAAAACAGCCCCTCATCATTGATATATTGAGGGGATAGTGGACGACCCGATGGTACTTGTAGGCGAGAAAGTTGACAAAGTCCTCAAACTGCCATAATGATGTCAAACCGTCGCTATCATTACGACCCCCATATATCCACCTACTAGCTCGACAACCTGGGTCAAATACACTTTCAACCTGCAGTGCTGGAGAATCGCAGCACACCTACCTGGACTCATCACATTCATATGCCTGTATAACCATACTCTATCACCCTTCGGGGTAGCCGAGTAGCTAAGGCGCTAGTATACTCGGCTCGAAATTGCGGGCTAATCCCCGGCTCCGGAGATTTTCGGTTTGAATGGAGGCAAGCTGCGAAGGCGCCCGTGTGCATCGTAGCGCACGTTAAAGATCCCCAGTTGGGCAAAATTCTCCGTAGACCTCCACTACGGCGTCCTTGGGACGTAACCCACTCCCCCCAATTGGCTATAAAACTATCGTTACTTTACCGCGTCTGTTCCTAGAAAATTCTTTTCCCGAACTTGTTAAAAAGACGCCTATTTTTTGCCACAGCGATCGGCCCATGTGGCCAACAATTATCTTACGTACCAGTGAGAGCAGACAGAATAGTCAAATTATCAAGGTTGCACGAATGCCTTTCTTTTTTGTATGACTGACTACTTGACTGATCTTCCAATTTCACTACATTGAAGTGCGGCTCGTAGATAGCGGTACATGTTGGGGCCAGCAAGCTTTATTGAAGAGGGGCACATACCTCTTGGCCCATCTCCAGTGACGCAAATGCTCGTCACGGAAGTTCCTTGCAGATTGGTACACAACTAGTTTGGTATGCCCAGTTATGCAAGTTTTAGTGAGTTAGGTTGTTTGAAGAAAAGCACATGGCAGTGGCACCTATGATGTGACCGACATTCACGTCAAAGATGTTCATTGAATCTGGCACTAGCCTGCTTTCATCTATTCAGTCATGCAAGTCTGACTGAGCCCGTTTTGTTCAAGAAAACCACATGAAAACTGTCTCCTTTTCAGTTACACTGATTCCCGTTATGTACTTTCATTGAATTGTGGCACACACCCAGTGTCGGCAACGCATTTAAAGTGCGGTTACATTTTTTTGTGAAAGGTCTACGTGTAATCAGCGAAATATGGCCAGTAAAACAGGATCGCGTCAAATGGGTCAGCTGAGGAGAGCTGCACATGTAATGCCACATACCTAGGACACAACCTGTTCAGTCTATCGGCTAGTAATGCCGTTTCGCCATAAAAACAGCCCCTCATCATTGATATAGTGAGGGGATAGTGGACGACCCGATGGTACATGTAGGCGAGAAAGTTGACAAAGTCCTCAAACTGCCATAATGATGTCAAACCGTCGCTATCATTACGACCCCCATATATCCACCTACTAGCTCGACAACCTGGGTCAAATACACTTTCAACCTGCAGTGCTGGAGAATCGCAGCACACCTACCTGGACTCATCACATTCATATGCCTGTATAACCTTACTCTATCACCCTTCGGCGTAGCCGAGTAGCTAAGGCGCTAGTATACTCGGCTCGAAATTGCGGGCTATTCCCAGGCTCAGGAGATTTCAGTTTGAATGGAAGCAAGCTGCGAAGGCGCCCGTGTGCATCGTAGCGCACGTTAAAAATCCCCAGTTGGGCAAAATTCTCCGTAGACCTCCACTACGGCGTCCTTGGGACGTAACCCACTCCCCCCAATTGGCTATAAAACTATCGTTACTTTACCGCGTCTGTTCCTAGAAAATTCTTTTCCCGAACTTGTTAAAAAGACGCCTATTTTTTGCCACAGCGATCGGCCCATGTGGCTAACAATTATCTTACGCACCAGTGAGAGCAGACAGAATAGTCAAATTATCAATGTTGCACGAATGCCTTTCTTTTTTGTATAACTGACTACTTGACTGATCTTCCAATTTCACTACATTGAAGTGCGGCTCGTACATAGCGGTACATGTTGGGGCCAGCAAGCTTTATTGAAGAGGGCCACATACCTCTTGGCCCATCTCCAGTGACGCAAATGCTCGTCACTTACGGAAGTTCCTTGCAGATTGGTACACAACTAGTTTGGTATGCCCACTTATGCAAGTTTTAGTCAGTTAGGTTGTTTGAAGAAAAGCACATGGCAGTGGCACCTATGATGTGACCGACATTCACATCAAAGATGTACATTGAATCTGGCACTAGCCTGCTTTCAGCTAATCAGTCATGCAAGTCTGGCGGAACCCGTTTTGTTGAAGAAAACCACATGAAATCTGTCTCCTTTACAGTTACACTGATTCCCGTTATATACTTTCATTGAATTGTGGCAGACACGCAGCCTCGGCAACGCATTTAAAGTGCGCTTACATTTTTTTTGTGAAAGGTCTACGTGTAATCAGCGAAATATAGCCAGTAAAACAGGATCGCGTCAAATGGGTCAGCTGAGGAGAGCTGCACATGTAATGCCACATACCTAGGACACAACCTGTTCAGCCTATCGGCTAGTAATGCCGTTTCGCCATAAAAACAGCCCCTCATCATTGATATAGTGAGGGGATAGTGGACGACCCGATGGTACATGTAGGCGAGAAAGTTGACAAAGTCCTCAAACTGCCATAATGATGTCAAACCGTCGCTATCATTACGACCCCCATATATCCAGCTACTGGCTCGACAACCTGGGCCAAATACACTTTCAACCTGCAGAGTTGAAGAATCGCTGCACACCTACCTGGACTCATCACATTCATATGCCTGTATAACCTTACTCTATCACCCTTCGGGGTAGCGGAGTACCTAAGCCGCTAGTATACTCGGCTCGAAATTGCGGGCTAATCCCCGGCTCCGGAGATTTCAGTTTGAATGGAGGCAAGCTGCGAAGGCGCCCGTGTGCATCGTAGCGCGCGTTAAAAATCCCCAGTTGGGCAAAATTCTCCGTAGACCTCCACTACGGCGTCCTTGGGACGTAACCCACTCCCCCCAATTGGCTATAAAACTATCGTTACATTAACGCGTCTGTTCCTAGAAAATTCTTTTCCCGAACTTGTTAAAAAGACGCCTATTTTTTGCCACAGCGATCGGCCCATGTGGCCAACAATTATCTTACGTACAAGTGAGAGCAGACAGAATAATCAAATAATCAAGGTTGCACGAATGCCTTTCTTTTTTGTATAACTGACTACTTGACTGATCTTCCAATTTCACTACATTGAAGTGCGGCTCGTTCATAGCGGTACATGTTGGGGCCAGCAAGCTTTATTGAAGAGGGCCACATACCTCTTGGCCCATCTCCAGTGACGCAAATGCTCGTCACGGAAGTTCCTTGCAGATTGGTACACAATTAGTTTGGTATGCCCACCTATGCAAGTTTTAGTGAGTTAGGTTGTTTGAAGAAAAGCACATGGCAGTGGCACCTATGATGTGACCGACATTCACGTCAAAGATGTACATTGAATCTCGCACTAGCCTGCTTTCAGCTATTCAGTCATGCAAGTCTGGCGGAACCCGTTTTGTTGAAGAAAACCACATGAAAACTGTCTCCTTTTCAGTTACACTGATTCCCGTTATATACTTTCATTGAATTGTGGCGGACACCCAGCCTCGGCGACGCATTTACAGTGCGGTTACATTAATTTTACGAAAGGTCCACATGTAATCAGCCAAATATAGCTAGTAAAACAGGTTCGCGTCAAATGGGTCAGCTCAGGAGAGCTGCACATGTAATGTCACATAATTAGGACACAACCTGTTCAGCCTATCGGCTAGTAATGCCGTTTCGCCATAAAAACAGCCCCTCATCATTGATATATTGAGGGGATAGTGGACGACCCGATGGTACATGTAGGCGAGAAAGTTGACAAAGTCCTCAAACTGCCATAATGATGTCAAACCGTCGCTATCATTACGACCCCCATATATCCACCTACTAGCTCGACAACCTGGGTCAAATACACTTTCAACCTGCAGTGCTGGAGAATCGCAGCACACCTACCTGGACTCATCACATTCATATGCCTGTATAACCATACTCTAACACCCTTCGGGGTAGCCGAGTAGCTAAGGCGCTAGTATACTCGGCTCGAAATTGCGGGCTAATCCCCGGCTCCGGAGATTTTCAGTTTGAATGGAGGCAAGCTGCGAAGGCGCCCGCGTGCATCGTAGCGCACGTTAAAGATCCGCAGTTGGGCAACATTCTCCGTAGACCTCCACTACGGCGTCCTTGGGACGTAACCCACTCCCCCCAATTGGCTATAAAACTATCGTTACTTTACCGCGTCTGTTCCTAGAGAATTCTTTTCCCGAACTTGTTAAAAAGACGCCTATTTTTTGCCACAGCGATCGTCCCATGTGGCTAACAATTATCTTACGTACCAGTGAGAGCAGACAGAATAGTCAAATTATCAAGGTTGCACTAATGCCGTTCTTTTTTGTATGACTGACAACTTGACTGATCTTCCAATTTCACTACATTGAACTGCGGCTCGTACATAGCGGTACATGTTGGGGCCAGCAAGCTTTATTGAAGAGGGGCAGATACCTCTTGGCACATCTCCAGTGACGCAAATGCTCGTCACTTACGGAAGTTCCTTGCAGATTGGTCCACAACTAGTTTCGTATGCCCACTTGTGCAAGCTTTAGTGAGTTAGGTTGTTTGAAGAAAAGCACATGGCAGTGGCACCTATGATGTGACCGACATTCACGTCAAAGATGTACATTGAATCTAGCACTAGTCTGCTTTCAGCTATTCAGTCATGCAAGTCTGGCCGAACCCGTTTTGTTGAAGAAAACCACATGAAAACTGTCTCCTTTTCAGTTACACTGATTCCCATTATATACTTTCATTGAAATGTGGCGCACACCCAGCCTCGGCAACGCATTTAAAGTGCGGTTACATTGATTTTACGAAAGGTCCACATGTAATCAGCGAAATATAGCTAGTAAAACAGGTTCGCGTCAAATAGGTCAGCTGAGGAGAGCTGCACATGTAATGCCACATACCTAGGACACAACCTGTTCAGCCTATCGGCTAGTAATGCCATGTCGCCATAAAAACAGTCCCTCATCATTGATATAGTGAGGGGGGAGTGGAAGACCCGAGTGTACATGTAGGCGAGAAAGTTGACAAAGTCCTCAAACTGCCACAATGATGTCAAACCGTCGCTATCATTACGACCCCCATATATCCAGCTACTAGCTCGACAACCTGGGTCAAATACACTTTCAACCTGCAGTGCTGGAGGATCGCAGAACACCTACCTGGACTCATCACATTCATGTGCCTGTATAACCTTACTCTATCACCCTTCGGGGTGGCCGAGTAGCTAAGGCGCTAGTATACTCGGCTCGAAATTGCGGGCTAATTCCCGGCTCCGGAGATTTCAGTTTGAATGGAGGCAAGCTGCGAAGGCGCCCGTATGCATCGTAGCGCACGTTAAAGATCCTCAGTTGGGCAAAATTCTCCGTAGACCTCCACTACGGCGTCCTTGGGACGTACCCACTCCCCCCAATTGGCTATAAAACTATCGTTACTTTACCGCGTCAGTTCCTAGAAAATTCTTTTCCCGAACTTGTTAAAAAGACGCCTATTTTTTGCCACAGCGATCTGCCCATGTGGCTAACAATTATCTTACGTACCAGTGAGAGCAGACAGAATAGTCAAATTATCAAGGTTGCACGAATGCCGTTCTTTTTTGTATGACTGACTACTTGACTTATCTTGGAATTTCACTACATTGAAGTGCGGCTCGTACGTAGCGGTACATGTTGGGGCCAGCAAGATTTATTGAAGAGGGCCACATACCTTTTGGCCCACCTCCAGTGACGCAAATGCTCGTCACGGAAGTTCCTTGCAGATCGGTGCATAACTAGTTTTTATGCCCACTTATGCAAGTTTTAGTCAGTTAGGTTGTGTGAAGAAAAGCACATGGCAGTGGCACCTACGATGTGACCGACATTCACGTCAAAGATGTTCATTGAATCTGGCACTAGCCTGCTTTCTTCTATTCAGTCATGCAAGTCTGGCGGAACCCGTTTTGTTGAAGAAAACCGCATGAAAACTGTCTTCTTTTCCGTTACACTGATTCCCGTTATATACTTTCATTGAAATGTGGCGCACACCCAGCCTCGGCAACGCATTTAAAGTGCGGTTACATTGATTTTACGAAAGGTCCACATGTAATCAGCGAAATATAGCCAGTAAAACAGGTTAGCGTCAAATGGGTCAGCTGAGGAGAGCTGCACATGCAATGCCACATACCTAGGACACAACCTGTTCCGCCTATCGGCTAGTAATGCCGTTTCGCTATGAAAACAGCCCTTCATCATTGATATAGTGAGGGGATAGTGGACGACCCGATGGTACATGTAGCCGAGAAAGTTGACAAAGTCCTCAAACTGCCCGATTGATGTCAAACTGTCGCTATCATTACGACCCCTATATATCCAGCTACTAGCTCGACAACCTGGGTGAAATACACTTTCAACCTGCAGTGCTTGAGAATCGATGCACACCTACCTGGACTCATCACATTCATATGCCTGTATAACCTTACTCTACCACCCTTCGGGGTAGCCGAGTACGTAAGGGGCTAGTATACTCGGCTCGAAATTGCGGGCTAATCCCCGGCTCCGGAGATTTCAGTTTGAATGGAGGGAAGCTGCGAAGGCGCCCGTGTGCATCGTAGCGCACGTTAAAGATCCCCAGTTGGGCAAAATTCTCCGTAGACCTCCACTACGGCGTCCTTGGGACGTAACCCACTCCCCCCAATTGGCTACAAAACTATCGTCACTTTACCGCGTCTGTTCCTAGAAAATTCTTTTCCCGAACTTGTTAAAAAGACGCCTATTTTTTGCCACAGCGATCTGCCCATGTGGCTAACAATTATCTTACGTACCAGTGAGAGTAGACAGAATAGTCAAATTATCAAGGTTGCACGAATGCCTTTCTTTGTTGTATAACTGACTACTTGACTGATCTTCCAATTTCACTACATTGAAGTGCGGCTCGTACATAGCGGTACATGTTGGGGCCAGCAAGCTTTGTTGAAGAGGGGCACATACCTCTTGGCACATCTCCAGTGACGCAAATGCTCGTCACTTACGGAAGTTCCTTGCAGATTGGTCCACAGCTAGTTTCCTATGCCCACTTATGCAAGTTTTAGTGAGTTAGGTTTTTTTGATGAAAATCACATTGCAGTGGCACCTACGATGTTACCGACATTCACGTCAAAGATGTACATTGAATCTGGCACTGGCCTGCTTTCATCTATTCAGTCATGCAAGTCTGACTGAGCCCGTTTTGCTGAAGAAAACCACATGAAAACTGTCTCCTTTTCAGTTACACTGATTCCCGTTATGTACTTTCATTGAATTGTGGCACACACCCAGTGTCGGCAACGCATTTGAAGTGCGGTTACATTTTTTTGCGAAAGGTCTACGTGTAATCAGCGAAATATAGCCAGTAAAACAGGTTCGCGTCAAATGGGTCAGCTGAAGAGAGCTGCACATGCAATGCCACATAACAAGGACACAACATGTTCTGCCTATAGGCTAGTAATGCCGTTTCGCCATAAAAACAACCCCTCATCATTGATATAGTGAGCGGATTCTGGACGACCCGATGTTACATGTAGGCGAGAAAGTTGACAAAGTCCTCAAACTGCCATAATGATGTCAAACCGTCGCTATCATTACGACCCCCATATATCCAGCTACTAGCTCGACAACCTGGGTCAAATACACTTTCAACCTGCAGTGCTGGAGAATCGCAGCACACCTACCTGGACTCATCACATTCATATGCCTGTATAAGCTTACTCTTATCACCCATCGGGGTAGCCGAGTAGCTAAGGCGCTAGTATACTCGGCTCAAAATTGCGGGCTAATCTCCGGCTCCGGAGATTTCAGTTTGAATAGAGGCAAGCTGCGAAGGCGCCCGTGTGCATCGTAGCGCACGTTAAAGATCCCCAGTTGGGCAAAATTCTCCGTAGACCTCCACTACGGCGTCCTTGGGACGTAACCCACTCCCCCCAATCGGCTATAAAACTATCGTTACTTTACCGCGTCTGTTCCTAGAAAATTCTTTTCCCGAACTTGTTAAAAAGACGCCTATTTTTTGCCACAGCGATCGGCCCATGTGGCTAACAATTATCTTACGTACCAGTGAGAGTAGACAGAATAGTCAAATTATCAAGGTTGCACGAATGCCTTTCTTTTTTGTATAACTGACTACTTGACTGATCTTCCAATTTCACTACGTTGAAGTGCGGCTCGGACATAGCGGTACATGTTGGGGCCAGCAAGCTTTATTGAAGAGGGGCACGTACCTCTCGGCCCATCTCCAGTGACGCAAATGCTCGTCACTCACGGAAGTTCCTTGCAGATTGGTACACAACTAGTTTGGTATGCCCACTTATGCAAGTTTTATTGAGTTAGGTTGTTTGATGAAAAGCACATGGCAGTGGCACCTACGATGTGACCGACATTCACGTCAAAGATGTACACTGAATCTGGCACTAGCCTGCTTTCATCTATTGAGTCACGCAAGTCTGGCGGAACCCGTTTTGTTGAAGAAAACCACATGAAAACTGTCTCCGTTTCAGTTACACTGATTCCCGTTATGTACTTTCATTGAATTGTGGCGCACACCCAGTCTCGGCAACGCATTTAAAGTGCGGTTACATTGATTTTACGACATGTCCACGTGTAATCAGCAAAATATAGCTAGTAAAACAGGTTCGCATCAAATGGGTCAGCTGAGGACAGCTGCACATGTAATGCCACATACCGAGGACACAACCAGTTCAGCCTATCGGCTAGTAACCCCGTTTCGCCATAAAAACAGCCCCTCATCATTGATATAGTGAGGGGATAGTGGACGACCCGATGGTACATGTACGCGATAAAGTTGACAAAGTCCTCAAACTGCCATAATGATGTCGAACCGTCGCTATCGTTACGACCCCCATATATCCTGCTACTAGCTCGACAACCTGGGTCAAATACACTTTCAACCTGCAGTGCTGGAGAATCGCAGCACACCTACCTGGACGCCTCACATTCATCTCCCTGTATAACCTTACTCTATCACCCTTCGGGGTAGCCGAGTAGCTAAGGCGCTAGTATACTCGGCTCGAAATTGCGGGCTAATCCCCGGCTCCGGAGATTTCTGTTTGAATGGAGGCAAGCTGCGAAGGCGCCCGTGTGCATCGTAGCGCACGTTAAAGATCCCCAGTTGGGCAAAATTCTCCGTAGACCTCCACTACGGCGTCCTTGGGACGTAACCCACTCCCCCCAATTGGCTATAAAGCTATCGTTACCTTACCGCGTCTGTTCCTAGAAAATTCCTTTCCCGAACTTGTTAAAAAGCCGCCTATTTTTTGCCACAGCGATCGGCCCATGTGGCTAACAATTATCTTACGTACCAGTGAGAGTAGACAGAATAGTCAAATTATCAAGGTTGCACGAATGCCTTTCTTTTTTGTATAACTGACTACTTGACTGATCTTCCAATTTCACTACGTTGAAGTGCGGCTCGTACATAGCGGTACATGTTGGGGCCAGCAAGCTTTATTGAAGAGGGGCACGTACCTCTCGGCCCATCTCCAGTGACGCAAATGCTCGTCACTCACGGAAGTTCCTTGCAGATTGGTACACAACTAGTTTGGTATGCCCACTTATGCAAGTTTTATTGAGTTAGGTTGTTTGATGAAAAGCACATGGCAGTGGCACCTACGATGTGACCGACATTCACGTCAAAGATGTACATTGAATCTGGCACTAGCCTGCTTTCATCTATTGAGTCACGCAAGTCTGGCGGAACCCGTTTTCTTGAAGAAAACCACATGAAAACTGTCTCCGTTTCAGTTACACTGATTCCCGTTATGTACTTTCATTGAATTGTGGCGCACACCCAGTCTCGGCAACGCATTTAAAGTGCGGTTACATTGATTTTACGACATGTCCACGTGTAATCAGCAAAATATAGCTAGTAAAACAGGTTCGCATCAAATGGGTCAGCTGAGGACAGCTGCACATGTAATGCCACATACCGAGGACACAACCAGTTCAGCCTATCGGCTAGTAACGCCGTTTCGCCATAAAAACAGCCCCTCATCATTGATATAGTGAGGGGATAGTGGACGACCCGATGGTACATGTACGCGATAAAGTTGACAAAGTTCTCAAACTGCCATAATGATGTCGAACCGTCGCTATCGTTACGACCCCCATATATCCTGCTACTAGCTCGTCAACCTGGGTCAAATACACTTTCAACCTGCAGTGCTGGAGAATCGCAGCACACCTACCTGGACGCCTCACATTCATCTCCCTGTATAACCTTACTCTATCACCCTTCGGGGTAGCCGAGTAGCTAAGGCGCTAGTATACTCGGCTCGAAATTGCGGGCTAATCCCCGGCTCCGGAGATTTCTGTTTGAATGGAGGCAAGCTGCGAAGGCGCCCGTGTGCATCGTAGCGCACGTTAAAGATCCCCAGTTGGGCAAAATTCTCCGTAGACCTCCACTACGGCGTCCTTGGGACGTAACCCACTCCCCCCAATTGGCTATAAAGCTATCGTTACCTTACCGCGTCTGTTCCTAGAAAATTCCTTTCCCGAACTTGTTAAAAAGCCGCCTATTTTTTGCCACAGCGATCGGCCCATGTGGCTAACAATTATCTTACGTATCAGTGAGAGCAGACATAATAGTCAAATTATCAAAGTTGCACGAATGCCTTTCTTTTTTGTATAACTGACTACTTGACTGATCTTCCAATTTCACTACATTGAAGTGCGGCTCGTATGTAGCGGTACATGTTGGGGCCAGCAAGCTTTATTGAAGAGGGCCACATACCTCTTGGCCCATCTCCAGTGACGCAAATGCTCGTCACGGAAGTTCCTTGCAGATGGGTACACAACTAGTTTGGTATGCCCACCTATGCAAGCTTTAGTTAGTTAGGTTGTTTGAAGAAAAGCACATGGCAGTGGCACCTATGATGTGACCGACATTCACGTCAAAGATGTACATTGAATCTCGCACTAGCCTGCTTTCAGCTATTCAGTCATGCAAGTCCGGCGGAACCCGTTTTGTTGAAGAAAAGCACATGAAAACTGTCTCCGTTTCAGTTACACTGATTCCCGTTATATACTTTCATTGAATTGTGGCAAACACCCAGCCTCGGCAACGCATTTAAAGTGCGGTTACATTGATTTTACGAAAGGTCCACATGTAATCAGCGAAATATAGCCAGTAAAACAGGTTCGCGTCAAATGGGTCAGCTGAGGAGAGCTGCACATGTAATGCCACATACCTAGGACACAACCTGTTCAGCCTATCGGCTAGTAATGCCGTGTTGCCATAAAGACAGTCCCTCATCATTGATATAGTGAGGGGAGAGTGGACGACCCGATGGTACATGTAGGCGAGAAAGTTGACAAAGTCCTCAAACTGCCATAATGATGTCAAACCGTCGCTATCATTACGACCCCCATATATCCAGCTACTAGCTCGACAACCTGGGTCAAATACACTTTCAACCTGCAGTGCTAGAGAATCGCAGAACACCTACCTGGACTCATCACATTCATAAGCCTGTATAACCTTACTCTATCACCCTTCGAGGTAGCCGAGTAGCTAAGGCGCTAGTATACTCGGCTCGAAATTGCGGGCTAATCCACGGCTCCGGAGATTTCCGTTTGAATGGAGGCGAGCTGCGAAGGCGCCCGTGTGCATCGTAGCGCACGTTAAAGATCCCCAGTTGGGTAAAATTCTCCGTAGACCTCAACTACGCCGTCCTTGGGACGTTGGGACGTAACCCACTCCCCCCAATTGGCTATAAAACTATCGTTACTTTACCGCGTCTGTTCCTAGAAAATTCTTTTCCCGAACTTGTTAAAAAGACGCGTATTTTTTGCCACAGCGATCGGCCCATGTGGCTAACAATTATCTTACGTACCAGTGAGAGTAGACAGAATAGTCAAATTATCAAGGTTGCACGAATGCCTTTCTTTTTTGTATAACTGACTACTTGACTGATCTTCCAATTTCACTACACTTAAGTGCGGCTCGTACATAGCGGTACATGTTGGGGCCAGCAAGCTTTATTGAAGAGGGGCACATACCTCTCGGCCCATCTCCAGTGACGCAAATGCTCGTCACTCACGGAAGTTCCTTGCAGATCGGTACACAACTAGTTTGGTATGCCTACTTATGCAAGTTTTAATGAGTTAGGTTGTTTGATGAAAAGCACATGGCAGTGGCACCTACGATGTGACCGACATTCACGTCAAAGATGTACATTGAATCTGGCACTAGCCTGCTTTCATCTATTCAGTCACGCAAGTCTGGCGGAACCCGTTTTGTTGAAGAAAACCACATGAAAACTGTCTCCGTTTCAGTTACACTGATTCCCGTTATGTACTTTCATTGAATTCTGGCGCACACCCAGTCTCGGCAACGCATTTAATGTGCGCTTACATTGATTTTACGAAAGGTCCACGTGTAATCAGCGAAATATAGCTAGTAAAACAGGTTCGCATCAAACGGGTCAGCTGAGGAGAGCTGCACATGTAATGCCACATACCTAACACACAACCTGTTCAGCCTATCGGCTAGTAATGCCGTTTCGCCATAAAACAGCCCCTCATCATTGATATAGTGAGGGGATAGTGGACGACCCGATGGTACATGTAGGCGAGAAAGTTGACAAAGTCCTCAAACTGCCATAATGATGTCAAACCGTCGCTATCCTTACGACCCCCATATATCCAGCTACTAGCTCGACAACCTGGGTCAAATACACTTTCAACCTGCAGTGCTGGAGAATCGCAGCACACCTACCTGGACTCATCACATTCATATGCCTGTATAACCTTACTCTATCACCCTTCGAGGTAGCCGAGTAGCTAAGGCGCTAGTATACTCGGCTCGAAATTGCGGGCTAATTCCCGGCTCCGGAGATTTCAGTTTGAATGGAGGCAAGCTGCGAAGGCGCCCGTGTGCATCGTAGCGCACGTTAAAGATCCCCAGTTGGGCAAAATTCTCCGTAGACCTCAACTACGGCGTCCTTGGGACGTTGGGACGTAACCCACTCCCCCCAATTGGCTATAAAACTATCGTTAATATACCGCGTCTGTTCCTAGAAAATTATTTTCCCGAACTTGTTAAAAAGACGCCTATTTTTTGCCACAGCGATCGGCCCATGTGGCTAACAATTATCTTACGTATCAGTGAGAGCAGACAGAATAGTCAAATTATCGAGGTTGCACGAATGCCTTTCTTTTTTGTATAACTGACTACTTGACTGATCTTCCAATTTCACTACATTGAAGTGCGGCTCGTTCCTAGCGGTACATGTAGGGGCCAGCAAGCTTTATTGAAGAGGGCCACATACCTCTTGGCCCATCTCCAGTGACGCAAATGCTCGTCACGGAAGTTCCTTGCAGATTGGTACACAACTAGTTTGGTATGCCCACCTATGCAAGTTTTAGTGAGTTAGGTTGTTTGAAGAAAAGCACAAGGCAGTGGCACCTATGATGTGACCGACATTCACGTCAAAGATGTACATTGAATCTAGCACTAG
This sequence comes from Dermacentor variabilis, assembly GCF_050947875.1. Classification (NCBI taxonomy): domain Eukaryota; kingdom Metazoa; phylum Arthropoda; class Arachnida; order Ixodida; family Ixodidae; genus Dermacentor; species Dermacentor variabilis. The sequence goes on along the minus strand of NC_134569.1, from coordinate 217,252,437 downwards.
CCTGCTTTCAGCTATTCAGTCATGCAAGTCTGGCGGAACCCGTTTTGTTGAAGAAAACCACATGAAAACTGTCTCCGTTTCAGTTACACTGATTCCCGTTATATACTTTCATTGAATTGTGGCAAACACCCAGCCTCGGCAACGCATTTAAAGTGCGGTTACATTGATTTTACGAAAGGTCCACTAGTAATCATCGAAATATAGCCAGTAAAACAGGTTCGCGTCAAATGGGTCAGCTGAGGAGAGCTGTACATGTAATGCCACATACCTAGGACACAACCTGTTCAGCCTATCGGCTAGTAATGCCGTTTCGCCATAAAAACAGCCCCTCATCATTGATATAGTGAGGGGATAGTGGACGACCCGATGGTACATGTAGGCGCGAAAATTGACAAAGTCCTCAAACTGCCATAATGATGTCAAACCGTCGCTATCATTACGACCCCCATATATCCAGCTACTAGCTCGACAACCTGGGTCAAATACACTTTCAACCTGCAGTGCTGGAGAATCGCAGCACACCTACCTGGACTCATCACATTCATATGCCTGTATAACTTTACTCTTATCACCCTTCGGGGTAGCCGAGTAGCTAAGGCGCTAGTATACTCGGCTCGAAATTGCGGGCTAATCCCCGGCTCCGGAGATTTCAGTTTGAATGGAGGCAAGCTGCGAAGGCGCCCGTGTGCATCGTAGCGCACGTTAAAGATCCCCAGTTGGGCAAAATTCTCCGTAGACCTCCACTACGGCGTCCTTGGGACGTAACCCACTCCCCCCAATTGGCTTTAAAACTATCGTTACTTTACCGCGTCTGTTCCTACAAAATTCTTTTCCCGAACTTGTTAAAAAGACGCCTATTTTTTGCCACAGCGATCGGCCCATGTGGCTAACAATTATCTTACGAACCAGTGAGAGCAGACAGAATAGTCAAATTATCAAGGTTCCACGAATGCCTTTCTTTTTTGTAAAACTGACTACTTGACTGATCTTCCAATTTCACTACATTGAAGTGCGGCTCGTACATAGAGGTACATGTTGGGGCCAGCAAGCTTTATTGAAGAGGGGCACATACCTCTTGGCCCATCTCCAGTGACGCAAATGCTTGTCACTCACGGAAGTTCCTTGCAGATTGATACACAACTAGTTTCGTATGCCCACTTGTGCAAGTTTTAGTGACTTAGGTTGTTTGAAGAAAAGCACATGGCAGTGGCACCTATGATGTGACCGACATTCACGTCAAAGATGTACATTGAATCTGGCACTAGCCTGCTTTCAGCTATTCAGTCATGCAAGTATGGCGGAACCCGTTTTGTTGAAGAAAACCACATGAAAACTGTCTTCTTTTCCGTTACACTGATTCCCGTTATATACTTTCATTGAATTGTGGCGCACACCCAGCCTCGGCAACGCATTTAAAGTGCGGTTACATTGATTTGACGAAAGGTCCACATGTAATCAGCGAAATATAGCCAGTAAAACAGGTTCGCGTCAAATGGGTCAGCTGAGGAGAGCTGCACATGTAATGCCACATACCTAGGACACAACATGTTCAGCCTATCGGCTAGTAATGCCGTTTCGCCATGAAAACAGCCCCTCATCATTGATATAGTGAGGGTATAGTGGGCGACCCGATGGTACATGTAGGCGAGAAAGTTGACAAAGTCCTCAAACTGCCATAATGATGTCGAACCGTCGCTATCATTACAACCCCCATATATCCAGCTACTAGCTCGACAACCTGGGTCAAATACACTTTCAACCTGCAGTGCTGGAGAATCGCAGCACACCTACCTGGACTCATGACATTCATATGCCTGTATAACCTTACTCTTATCACCCTTCGGGGTAGCCGAGTAGCTAAGGCGCTAGTATACTCGGCTCGAAATTGCGGGCTAATCCCCGGCTTCGGAGATTTCAGTTTGAATGGAGGCAAGCTGCGAAGGCGCCCGTGTGCATAGTAGCGCACGTTAAAGATCCCCAGTTGGGCAAAATTCTCCGTAGACCTCCACTACGGCGTCCTTGGGACGTAACCCACTCCCCCCAATTGGCTTTAAAACTGTCGTTACTTTACCGCGTCTGTTCCTACAAAATTCTTTTCCCGAACTTGTTAAAAAGACGCCTATTTTTTGCCACAGCGATCGGCCCATGTGGCTAACAATTATCTTACGAACCAGTGAGAGCAGACAGAATAGTCAAATTATCAAGGTTCCACGAATGCCTTTCTTTTTTGTAAAACTGACTACTTGACTGATCTTCCAATTTCACTACATTGAAGTGCGGCTCGTACATAGCGGTACATGTTGGGGCCAGCAAGCTTTATTGAAGAGGGGCACATACCTCTTGGCCCATCTCCACTGACGCAAATGCTCGTCCTTGCAGATTCCTTGCAGATTGGTACACAACTAGTTTCGTATGCCCACTTGTGCAAGTTTTAGTGACTTAGGTTGTTTGAAGAAAAGCACATGGCAGTGGCACCTACGATGTGACCCACATTCACGTCAAAGATGTACATTGAATCTGGCACTAGCCTGCTTTCATCTATTCAGTCATGCAAGTCTGACGGAGCCCGTTTTGTTCAAGAAAACCACATGAAAACTGTCTCTGTTTCAGTTACACTGATTCCCGTTATATACTTTCATTGAATTGTGGCAAACACCCAGCCTCGGCAACGCATTGAAAGTGCGGTTACATTGATTTTACGAAAGGTCCACATGTAATCAGCGAAATATAGCCAGTAAAACAGGTTCGCGTCAAATGGGTCAGCTGAGGAGAGCTGTACATGTAATGCCACATACCTAGGACACAACCTGTTCAGCCTATCGGCTATTAATGCCGTTTCGCCATAAAAACAGCCCCTCATCATTGATATAGTGAGGGGATAGTGGACGACGCGATGGTACATGTAGGCGAGAAAATTGACAAAGTCCTCAAACTGCCATAATGATGTCAAACCGTCGCTATCATTACGACCCCCATATATCCAGCTACTAGCTCGACAACCTGGGTCAAATACACTTTCAACCTGCAGTGCTGGAGAATCGCAGCACACCTACCTGGACTCATCACATTCATATGCCTGTATAACCTTACTCTTATCACCCTTCGGGGTAGCCGAGTAGCTAAGGCGCTAGTATACTCGGCCCGAAATTGCGGGCTAATCCCCGGCTCCGGAGATTTCAGTTTGAATTGAGGCAAGCTGCGAAGGCGCCCGTGTGCATCGTAGCGCACGTTAAAGATCCCCAGTTGGGCAAACTTCTCCGTAGACCTCCACTTCGGCGTCCTTGGGACGTAACCCACTCCCCCCAATTGGCTATAAAACTATCGTTACTTTACCGCGTCTGTTCCTAGAAAATTCTTTTCCCGAACTTGTTAAAAAGACGCCTATTTTTTGCCACAGCGATCGGCCCATGTGGCTAACAATTATCTTACGAACCAGTGAGAGCAGACAGAATAGTCAAATTATCAAGGTTCCACGAATGCCTTTCTTTTTTGTAAAACTGACTACTTGACTGATCTTCCAATTTCACTACATTGAAGTGCGGCTCGTACATAGCGGTACATGTTGGGGCCAGCAAGCTTTATTGAAGAGGGGCACATGCCTCTTGG